>NC_051863.1:103939494-104251275 GCF_015732765.1 Culex quinquefasciatus
TAATTTAAATAAAAAAATATAGAATTTAAAAATTTCTGAACATTGGAATCATAGAATTTTAGAATCTCATATATATAAATATAGAATTGAAGAATTGAGGAAGTATAAATTTTGAGAATTTCTGTGTTTTGGAAATTTAGAATTTTAGAAATCTAGAAATGTAGAAATTCAGACGAGTCTTGAATTTTTGAATTAAGGTTATTAAAATTTGAAAAGTATTGAGTTTTGGAATTTTAAAATTTAAGAATGAAATTTTTGGAATTCAAAATTTTATTATTTTGTAATTTAATAATTTTAAAATTACAGAATATTAGAATCTTAGAATTTTAGAATTTGGAATTCAATAATTTAAAATTTCAGAATTTGGAATTTTAGAATTTAATAAATTTGAAATTTCTGCATTATAGAATATAAGAATTTTAGAATTTTATAGTTAAACAATTTCAGAATTTTTGAATCTATTTTTAATTTTTGAATTGTAGAATATTAGAACTGAAATTTTAGAATTTAATAAATTTGTAATTTCAGAATATTAAATATTTTTTTTAGAATTTAATCATTTTAAAATTTGTCGAATGTTATTTAAGAACTTTGGATTTTGGAATTTTAGAATTTTAAAATTTATTTAGAAATGTGTGTGTGTGTGTGAATTTCAAATTTAGGTTAAGAATCCTAGAATTTTGGAATTTAAGGTCTTGAGAGTTTTAAAAATTTAGAAATTTAGGTTTTTAGGAGGAGGAGGAGGAGGAGGAGGAGGAGGAGGAGGAGGAGGAGGAGGAGGAGGAGGAGGAGGAGGAGGAGGAGGAGGAGGAGGAGGAGGAGGAGGAGGAGGAGGAGGAGGAGGAGGAGGAGGAGGAGGAGGAGGAGGAGGAGGAGGAGGAGGAGGAGGAGGAGGGAGGAGGAGGAGGAGGAGGAGGAGGAGGGAGGAGGAGGAGGAGGAGGAGGAGGAGGAGGAGGAGGAGGAGGAGGAGGAGGAGGAGGAGGAGGAGGAGGAGGAGGAGGAGGAGGAGGAGGAGGAGGAGGATTGGGGGACTCCTCGACGGCGCAGCTTCGTGGAACGTCTCGCCTCGTGATGAATTCGGCGGGTCAGCGTCGTTCTGTGTAAGCAAACTTACTACACTTTTGGAAACACTATTGAATGGCATTGGACGCTCCTCGAGGTCCGAGGCCCGAATCCGTCCTCTTTCGATACCTAGGGACCGGGCTCCGCGAAACTCAACGCCGCTAGCTTCCGCACCGACATTGCCCTTCTTGTCCGGTACACCGGCCAGCTGCGTTTGCCTGTACGCCTGTCGGTCCTTGCAGGAATCTCCCTTGCGGTCATCGCGATCGCCGCGGGGCCCTCCGGAATCGCCGGCACAGCGGCTTCAGTGTCGACGGAACAATCTCTGGAGGGCAGGGCAGTTATCTTCGCCACCGGTTCCACCGCGCACCAAGCTTTTGGCCAGCACTCGAAAAAACAAACATAAACAAACTGTCGCACTCACAATCGTCCGTGTGGTGTGGGTTGCGATTTTGGTTGCGTTTGACAGTTGTTACGCTTGAAAAAACTTTGAGGAAATCGAGGGGCGTTTTCGAAAACAAAATGTTTCGAAAGTGATGAAAATGTTGTCGTTTTTGAGAACATTTGAAACGAAATCGAAAACAAACGATGTTCTCGATTTCAACACAATTTGGTTTCGGTAATGCGGACCGGATTTCTATCCGTGCAGGACCCGGTGCCTGCAATCCCCGTTACAGTTTATATGGAATTCCAATAAGAATGTAACAGAAAAATCAGGCTTCGGGTCCAGACTGTTAATACATTTTCGCTGAACATTTCAATTAGTTTTGCTGTTTTAAAATATCTTGTTACTGAATGTCTTAGGGTGGATTTTCATGGATTTTTCGATGACCGACATCGAAAGCGGCTTTCGATGCTCGTGGTCATATTTTGCCGAAAACTCATTTTTATCAATCAGGTTAAATCGCAAAATGGTTTGGATTGATATTTTATGGTAGTATAAGCACAAACAAACACATACCCATCGCCGGAAAGTTGCGAAAATGCGATTTTCCGACTTTTCATTTTCGATGCACGAGCATCTTTAGACGACCGACATCGAAAGCATACTCACGACCATGCTTTGCTAAAATGTTCGTGCATTGAAACTCGATGCTCGTTCAGTGCCTTTTTGCTAACTCAGCGGCACCTTAGACACAAACCTAAATAACGCTTTGAAACGCTTGGTACGGGATGGGAATGAAACTTGACGAAACAAATTCTATCTGTCAAACCAGACCTTGTCAACAATCAAAACAGCTGATTTTGCATGGTGAAATGGTGGACATTGCACAGTGGTCCAGATCGCAAAATTAAGTGGAAAATGGATTTTCCGAAAAATGGTGACGTTTTGGAGCTTTGGTGTCTTCAGAAGAGTTGTTGCAAATGGAAAGGGGCAACTTTTGGTTTGGTTCAAAATTAGGGTGGTTCACGATTAGGGTGATTTTGAAAATCTAACTTTTCAGGAATATTTTGGGAATTTTTGTCTTCTAGAAAGTTGATGGGCTTGCCAATCAAGCAACTTTGTCGAAGACACAAAATATCTCGTAATCTACGCCTTCTATGACCAAATTTATAAAAGCATCTGAGCAAACCTTCAAAATCAGTTTTGAACGTGGCAATTCAGGGTTAACTTTTAGAGAAAAGTGATATTCGGAGCACTTTTAGAGCTCTACAAAACAAACATTTTCATTTTTGACATGTCAATTTGGACTTAAGGGTCAAAGTTACAGCCATTTAAGGTAAAGATGCAAATTTAAAACTTAAATATCTCAAAATGGCGCAAGCCAAATTTTGAGCACTAGGTTGCATTTGAAAGAAGAGATCTAGCACTACAAACGCTGAAAAAATCTCAGGGTGTTTTTCTTTAAACTTGAGATATCTTCATTTGAAAAGTCTAATTTTCAAGGGAAAACCATATGGGACCACCTAACGAAATTCGAAAATTGTCCAAATATATGTTTTCCATGTAATTTTGCCCGCTAAATCTGAATCTGCCCTCAGAATTGAGCCAAAATGTCAACAAATCGATTTTTGGTCATATTTTGGGTTTAAATGATAATTTTACATGGAAACCCAAAATATGACCAAAATCGATTTGTTGACATTTTGGCTCAATTCTGAGGGCAGATTCAGATTCAGCGGGCAAAATTACATGGAAAAACATATATTTGGACAATTTTCGAATTTCGTTAGGTGGTCCCATATGGTTTTCCTTGAAAATTAGACTTTTCAAATGAAGATATCTCAAGTTTAAAGAAAACACCCTGAGATTTTTTCAGCGTTTGTAGTGCTAGATCTCTTCTTTCAAATGCAACCTAGTGCTTAAAATTTGGCTTGCGCCATTTTGAGATATTTAAGTTTTAAATTTGCATCTTTTTACCTTAAGTCCAAATTGACATGTCAAAAATGAAAATGTTTGTTTTGTAGAGCTCTAAAAGTGCTCGAATATCACTTTTCTCTAAAAGTTAACCCTGAATTGCCACGTTCAAAAACTGATTTTTGAAGGTTTGCTGAGATGCTTTTATAAATTTGGTCATAGAAGGCGTAGATTACGAGATAAAATTTTGGTGTCTTCGACAAAGTTGCTTGGATTGGCAAGCCCATCAACTTTTAGAAGACAAAAAATTCCCAAAATATTCCTGAAAAGTTAGATTTTCAAAATCACCCTAATCGTGAACCACCCTAATTTTGAACCAAACCAAAAGTTGCCCCTTTCCATTTGCAACAACTCTTCTGAAGACACCAAAGCTCCAAAACGTCACCATTTTTCGGAAAATCCATTTTCCACTTAATTTTGCGATCTGGACCACTGTGCATTGTTTTGCAGGAGGAATCCGTCCACCGGTGGTTGGATTTCGGAGTATTGTTTTACCGGAGGAATCCGTCCACCGGTGGTCGGATTTCAGGGCATTGTTTTGCAGGAGGAATCCGTTCACCAGTGGACGGATCGCCTGGCCAAGTTGACAAGAGGAACTTGTCCACCGGTGGTTGGATTTCGGTGCATTGTTTTGCAGGAGGAATCCGTACACCGGTGGACGGATTGCCTGGCCAAGTTGACAAGAGGAACTTGTCCACCGGTAGAAGGATTTCGGGGCATTGTTTTGCAGGAGAAATCGATCCACCGGTGGCCGGATTTCTGGACATTGTTTTGCAGGAGGAATCCCTCCACCGGTGGTTGGATTTCGGTGCATTGTTTTGCAGGAGGAATCCGTTCACCGGTGGTTGGATTTCAGGGCATTGTTTTGCAGGAGGAATCCGTTCACCGGTGGACGGATTTCAGGGTTTTGTTTTGCAGGAGGACGGATTTCTGGGCGTTGTTTTGCAGGAAGATTCTGTGCACCGATGGACGGATTGCCTGGCCAAGTTGGCAAAAGGAACTGATCCACCGGTGGTTGGATTTCGGGGCATTGTTTTGCAGGAGGAATCCGTCCACCGGTGGCCGGTTTTCTGGGCATTGTTTTGCAGGAGGATGCCGTGCACCGTTGGACGGATTGCTTGCCTAAATTTTGCTTAAATTTCTTAAATTCCAAAATTTCTAAAATTTCTAAAAAAATCAATAAAATTTTCTTAAACTTATAAATTTACTAAGTTTTTTAAAATTTCAAAGTATTCTAAAATTTCAAAGCTTTCTAAAATTTCAAAGTTTTCTAAAATTTCAAAGTTTTCTAAAATTTTTATAATTTCTAAAATATTAAAAATATATAAAATGTCTTTACTTACTTTAATTTCTTCAATTCCTTTAATTTCTTAATATTTAAAATTACCTAAATATCTTAAATTTCTTAAATTTCATAAATTTCTTAAATTTCTTAAATTTTTAAAATTTGTTTAAAAAAAATTAAATTTCTTTAATTTTTTAAATTTCTTTAATTTTTCAAATTTCTTAAATTTTTTAAATTTTTTAAATTTCTTAAATGTCTTAAATTTCTTAAATTTCTTAAATTTCTTAAATTTCTTAAATTTCTTAAATTTCTTAAATTTCTTAAATTTCTTAAATTTCTTTAATTTCTTAAATTTCTTAAATTTCTTAAATTTCTTAAATTTCTTAAATTTCTTAAATTTCTTAAATTTCTTAAATTTCTTAAATTTCTTAAATTTCTTAAATTTCTTAAATTTCTTAAATTTCTTAAATTTCTTAAATTTCTTAAATTTCTTAAATTTCTTAAATTTCTTAAATTTCTTAAATTTCTTAAATTTCTTAAATTTCTTAAATTTCTTAAATTTCTTAAATTTCTTAAATTTCTTTATTTTTTTAAAATTTCTTAAACTTTTTAAATTTCTTTAATTTCTTAAATTTTCTAAAATTTCTGAAATTTCTAAAATTTCTAAAATTTCTAAAATTTCTAAAATTTCTAAAATTTCTAAAATTTCTAAAATTTCTAAAATTTCTAAAATTTCTAAAATTTCTAAAATTTCTAAAATTTCTGAAATTTCTAAAATTTCTAAAATTTCTAAAATTTCTGAATTTCTTTAAATTTCTTAAATTTCTTAAATTTCTAAAATTTCTAAAATTTCTAAAATTTCTAAAATTTTTAAAATTTCTAAAATTTTTAAAAATTTTAAAAATTTAAGTTTTTAAAATTTTTATAATTTCTATAATTTCTAAAATTTTTAAAATTTCTAAAATTTTGATTTTTTTTCATTTCTAAAATTTCTTTAATTCTTTTAATTCTTTAAATTTCTTAATTCTTTTATTTTCTTTAATTTCTTAAATTTCCTCAATTTTCTAAATCACTTAATTATTTCTTTAATTTCTCATATTTCTTGAATTATTTATTTCTTAAAATTTCTATAAAAATTTAAATTACTTAATATTTTTGAAATTCCTGAAATTTTTCCAATTTTTAGTCCACTCTTTAGAGAATTTGCAGCTAAGCTAAAAGACACGTGTCGCCACCTATGAACAAATAGCGTAAACCTATGATTTATTTTTTGAAAAATATGTGTTTTTTCCTTCATAATCAACATTTTTATTAAACTTATGCCGGATTCGGATGAGAAAAAATATTTCCAACAATTTGGTGTACAACTTTCCAATATTTGTTTGATTTTTCTATGAGAAAACTGTAAATTTAGAAAAAGATAGTAATTTGGACTATTTGGTAAGAAAGTCTGTCAAAAATCAATAAAAATTGTTGAATATACGTAAACACATCTGTTCTCAATTAAAAAACTGTTTATTTCATTGATATAAACGGGGAAACTCATTTTTAGTGTTCCAGAACATGTTTTTTTTTAGAAAAAGTCACATATTTCTGCGCGCCCAAAAAAAGATGTTCATCAAGGGGTTGGAAACTCTTAGAGCTAGAATTATTTTGTCAACCAGTATATCAAAATATATGTTAGTATACTTATTATTTCTTTTACATCTCGCCAGTATACTTACCAATATACGAAGAGTATCTTAATATACTAACAGTTTATTGCTCTTCGGTTAGTATATTAACAAGTATACTGGAATATCGTAAGTATACTCAGTATTCTTAAGTAATATTAGAGTTTCCAGCCCCTTGATGTTCATTATTTTAAAGCAAAAAAAAATTCTCGTCTTTTGCAACCAGTTTCATTAAGATTGATGCAGGGAACCATGAGAAATAAGCAATTTTGTTCTTCAATCCAGCAGAAAGAAATACGATTTTTGGCAAGTAACCTCATTTTGGCGCCACCTACATTTGAAACACAGTCGCGCTGCAAAACCTCAATTATCTGTCATCTATTTTGCATGATTTTTCGCAACGAACATGAGGCAAGAGGTTTTATTTAATTAAATTATGCGCTAGTCTAATCATGCGCCTTTTGAAAAGATTTATTGAACAACATCAGCTTATTTCAAAAGTTGTTCTGGAATTCCAATCGCCACGCAATGCTGCTTTGTTTACGTTTGAATCTGTCATTTTCCATCCTTCGTTAACTTGCATGCAAGTGTTCCTTATTCCGGAAAGTCGATTTTGGGGTTGTGTCTAAGCTAAATGAAGTAACGCAAGCCACGAGCATCGAGTTGGTTCGATGCTCGTGCTCTCGATGTCGTTGCACAATCCATGAAAATCCAGCCTTACAAATGAAAATAAATTATGATTCTTCAATACAGGTTCCAAAAAGTCTATCCTCATTTCCGGTCCTGTCACGACTTGACAAGGGCAAGAAATGTTCGTTGGTCAACCCCTCCCCGAGTTGCTCTAGGCTTAATTTGGCATTATGCTGAGGGGGTCAAGGAAACCGGGTTCACACCAAGATACAGCACATCAATCATAGTCCAAAATGGTGGTGGCTGTTTTCCGGCCGTTACCACCGCTATTAAAAGGAATGACAGGTGGTTCAATGAACTGAATAAGTTTCCAAAAGCTTCTGAAGCCGCTTCGTCCTTACGCCCACGATGATTATTTCGTGGGACATTTTCCACGACGACGTCGACGACGTCAACGGTCAAATAGGAACGGAGGTCTGATTAAGTGGGTTTTTGCGTGAAAAAATGTCCAAAACGTTCTATGTAACTGCACACATAGCAGCTTATGTACTTCAACGGCCACCTTTTGCTTTGCGTTCTAGTTATTTTAGTTAAATTTATAAATTAAACTTTCCCTGTTGCCGCTCTGTAGGAGCCGCACGCAAGTGTTAAGTTTGTAATCAATTACAATGGGGTAGCTTGCAACGCATCAAGCAGCATCACTAAATTTTGTTTTCATATTTTCATTAGTATTATGACTACACACAAAGCCACCTAAAACATAAAAAATTAAATAAAAAATAATATCAAATTATGCCTTCAATACTTTACCCCACCATAAAATTTGTCTAGTCGATTCCAGGAAAACCAACAAAGAAAGAATGCATAAGAAGCCTTCATTAAGCTGTATGTAGATCTACCATGCATTACTAATCGCGACTGAGTAATGGGTGACCCTGAATGCCGGCAAGGTCAGACGATTGGATCCAGACGGTTGATACTTCAATATTGTGGTAAATCGGTGTGCTTAAGTTCAAGAACTTTAAGAGACGTTTTCAAAACAAAAAAAGATGAGTATAACTTAAATTGGATACACGCACACTATATAAAAAATTTCAAATTGAATACAAAAACTAACTTAATCCACCTATGTGGTTGATGCCTTCCTCACTTTTTACCAAAAATGGGTAATATGAGTGGTTTCAGTTTTTTTTTAGATCCAGAAAAAAAGAACACAATATATAACTTATGTGGTAATAACTCGATACAGGGTTGTCAGTTCTTCAATGTTTTGGACTCATTGGAAAGGCCTTTCAATTACCTAACCAGCCATTGTTCGGATAATGGATCCGAACATAGTTTACATACATTTAAGTGAGATCCGGGTATTTGTGAAAACACATTTTTATTCATAACTTTTGAACTACTTATCGAAACTTCAAACAATTCAATAGCGATGTATGGGACCCTAAACAAAGTCGAATGCAACTGGTTTGACCAAAATCGGTTCAGCCAGTGCTGAGAAAACTCAGTGAGAATTTTGGTCACATACATTCACACACAAATACACACACACATACACACAGTGGTTCAAAAGGCTGTTTTGACGAACTTAATTGATTAGAGCAAAAAGTAAGCATTTTTGTGCATCGACATGTTCTACAACTTTGTTCAGCGTTGTCATGGCCTACTTTTGATGAAATTTGTTTTTCAAAATACTCATCACAGTAGGCTATGGAATTTCTAACTTTTGACTGTTAAAAGATAGAGCTTTGGTGTCTTCGGCAAAGTTGTAGGGCTGAAAATTTCCACAAACTTTGTCCAAGACGCCAAAGCTCTATCTTTGCGTTGAATACCAGTTTTGGAACCTTTTTCATAAATCCCTGCCGAAAACCAGTTTTTTTTACTAAAACTATGTTGAACTTTGATTTTTGACGATTACAATGTTCAGAAGAGTTGTCAGTAATATCAAAACAAACAACTTTGTCGAAGACGCCAAATTGATAGGAGCTATATGTGATGAGTTATAGCAAGATTTCGTGATAATTTAGCTAGTTTTCGAGATCGGTATACAAAGCCTCGGGCAAATTTGGGCAAAAACCCATACAATAGGCTTCAAGTATGACTATTCCACTACAAAATGTCAGGTGAATCATTCGTCCGAAGGTTTACGGTCATAGATTTCTGAGCATTTCAATTTATTTTATTTTTGATGACTATTTAAATGCATTTAGGACACTTTTAAGGCACATAAGCCATTTTTGCGATTTTTTCGGACACACGAGGCGTGTAGGCCAGACTCTTGTGAAAATTTTGATGTATTGGAAGTCTATTTTTGAGGTTATCCAGTGTATTTTTGTGAACATCTTTGAAAAAAAAAATCCTTCCAAAAGAGTTAATCGGCGAATCTAGACATCTAGACAACGTAATAACGTTGGTGTTGCAAAGACAGTAAATTATTTCAAACATTCATATTATTTACTAGCCAATAGGTTCCAAAGATAGACTTCCAATACATCAAAATTTTCACAAGAGTCTGGCCTACACGCCTCGTGTGTCCGAAAAAATCGCAAAAATGGCTTATGTGCCTTAAAAGTGTCCTAAATGCATATAAATAGTCATCAAAAATAAAATAAATTAAAATGCTCGGAAATCTATGACCGTAAACCTTCGGACGAATGATTCACCCGACATTTTGTAGTGGAATAGTCATACTTGAAGCCCAGTGTATGGGTTTTTGCCCAAATTTGCCCGAGGCTTTGTATATCGATCTCGAAAACTAGCTAAATTATCACCAAATCTTGATATAACTCATCACACATAGCTCCTATCAATTTGGCGTCTTCGACAAAGTTGTTTGTTTTGATATTACTGACAACTCTTCTGAACATTGTAATCGTCAAAAATCAAAGTTCAACATAGTTTTAGTAAAAAAACTGGTTTTCGGCAGGGATTTATGAAAAAGGTTCCAAAACTGGTATTCAACGCAAAGATAGAGCTTTGGCGTCTTCGACAAAGTTTGTGGAAATTTTCAGCCCTACAACTTTGCCGAAGACACCAAAGCTCTATCTTTTAACAGTCAAAAGTTAGAAATTCCATAGCCTACTGTGATGAGTATTTTGAAAAACAAATTTCATCAAAAGTAGGCCATGACAACGCTGAACAAAGTTGTAGAACATGTCAAAGCACGAAAATGCTTACTTTTTGCTCTAATCAATTAGGTTCGTCAAAACAGCCTTTTGAACCACTGTGATACATTTGCTCAGTTTTCGATTCTGAGTCGATATGTATACATGAAGGTTGGTCTAGGAACATTTAATAAAAAGTTCATTTTCAGAGCAGGATTATAGCCTTACCTCAGTGAGGAAGGCAAAATAAATTCCCCCACGCTTATGAATTATTACAGAAAGAGGTCTTTGAAATATTTAAGTGTTTAGGAGCACAGCTAGCTCTGCCATTGTCCTATACGTTATAAAAAGCTGCCGTCTTCAATCTTTCCAGATGCTGATCAATAAACATGGATATTCTTTCTGTCAACTAAGGAGAATAAGATTTTTCGTGTTAAGCTGTTCAACTAGAATGAATAACAATTGAAAAAGCTTTTCAGAATCATGTAAATGAATGCCAAAGTGTTGATGACTCTAGTGATGAGTCAACTCATGTAGGCATCTTTGAGGGTGAAAATCGGCTTAATTTTTTCGGGTATTCAATTTTTAATCAATGTTGGCATATTTGGGGGCCAAACTAATGTTTCGAAGAATCAGTTACTTTGATAGGTTTGCGATTTTTCCGCAAAATGAAGAGTACAATTACGCACAGATACGCAGGGAATTTAAAGCTACCAGAAATAAATGAATTAACAACAACAACAACGTACGGAAAGGTTTAGAATCATACTGACCATGGTAGAAAAGTGTTCAATGTATACCTCAAGAAGAACATTTCATACAATTTTGAAAAGTTTATAAAGTTAGTTAACTAAATCTAATCTAATCTTATCTAACACAAATGCAGCCAGTCCGATGAAAGCATGCTGGAAAGTCTTGTGATTAGATTTCGCCCCAAGCACTTTTATTGTCAATATTAATAATTGCAGTACATCCGAGAACACCCGAAAATGAATTGCAAAAATTAAAGCAGCCAGCCCTACTGCGTTGTGTTTACCACAGAGAGGATTCTGTGAACGGATAACATTTCACAGAATCTACAGGGGAGGAAGGATGCGTGGACATACCGTACCAAACGCTCCGAATCAGTTGTAATTGGGTGTGTAATAGCCTGTCCCATTTTAAGGTCATGTCGAGGAATTTCATACCCTGACCTTTGCGACACATGCTTGCAACATCGTGTAATTAGTAGGCCTTGCTTCTGAATTCTGAGAAATATTGAAAATTGGCACTTTTTTCTCAACAAAATTCTAATATCTCGGCTCTGGAATGTCAAAATTGCATTTTCTCAGAGGGAAAAATGTTCGCCATGAAATTTCCTATAAGCTGCATGTATTGGAAAAATAGACTACCCTAAATTAAACGAGTATTTCTGAAAAAGTTTCGAAAAATGCGATTTTTTCGACATAAATCCACCTGGGAGAGTCCAAAACTTAGGTTTTGGTCCAATATTGATAGTGCATCTTAATTTATGGACAAAAACCTATCGTTTGAAGAAAATACTCACCAGATCGAATCAACCCAAGTAACATTTTTAAACCAACTAGCCACCACGAAGTTTTATTGAGGTTTTATTGTAGCATCTTGATTGCTTAATAGTTTTATTTGGGCATTCACCGCAACCAGCAAGCAAGAACTAATTAATAGGTTCTAACAGGGTTTTATGCCTCGGACATAAAACCGGGTGGAAATAAAAGCCGACTGGCTTTCAATAAGGTTTTATGAAAGTTTTAATAGAGGCTTGAAAACCAGATGGCAATGCCATGCCAAACGGTTTTATCGCATGCTTTGTTAAAACCTAGGGTGTTGTAGCTGTCAAGTGCCATTAGGCATGTAAAAAGCTAACTTAAAACCATAAGCTCCTAAAAGAGCATTTATCGCGGCCAAATAGCAGTGCATAAATATGGCGTTAAACGCGTGCTCTGATTGAATATGATTGACCGCCATCTTGATTGAAAAAATAGAAAACTGAAAAATGTGGTTTAAATTTGATAAAAACACACATTTATCCTGAATTTCTGGTATGATTAATATAGCGATAGATGTTTAAAAATATTTTGAACATTTTTTTCAAAGAATTGCAATAAAATATTTTTTAACATTAAACACTGTGATTACAAAATATTGATTTTTGATGAAGCGAGTTGAATTTTTTGGCTCTATCTCCCCCTACATTTATCAATAAAATTTCAACCGCAGCTGAATTTGAGCCATCAATTGCGAGAAATTAGCTTTCAAACTATTTGGATTACCTCTAATATCTATTATTTATCATCGCCATTTTTGAAAACCATCTCCATAATTTCATTTGGCAAGACGAAGACTTATTTTTGCCAAAATAAAACCTATTTGACATAAGACGTTTGAAGACGTATGAAATGTCATTTTTCCATAACTCCTGACTAGGGTTTAACAAAGGTTTTATCAAGGCTTTGAGGATGTTGTTAGGATTCAGTTGTAAAGCCTTGAACTCCTATGTAGGTTTTATAAATAGGCCGTAACAACCTTTTGCGGAGGTCCTTTTGGGTTTTAAGTGGGGTTTATCAAGGTTCTGGGGAGTTTGTTACGACTAAGGGGTTTTAATGCTGGTTTTGGCTGATAGGTTTTATAGCGGTTGTGACAGCTTTGATAAAGCCTAAAATGTTACTTGGGAGTTTTTGTATTGATTCCAAGTGATTTTAGAAAATTTGTTCAAAAAAGTGACTTTTTCAGTAAATCGACTAGGGGGTGCGGGAAAGTATTTTATTATTTTTTCTTGTCTAAGAAAACATTGTTCCTAACATCATAATCTATCATTCAAGAAGTGAGCACTTGAAATTTCTCGACATTACCTCAAAATGGGACAGGCTAGTGTGTAAGTGTAAATTTGGCAAATAATTGTATTTAAACAGTGCAATATCGATATACATTTTTTTCAAGTTAATCATTGACTAACATTCAAGACTGAGTACCCTTTATTTTTTTCTAATAAGGCCATTGCATATATTTTTCAAAGTTTTTGTCGCCCCCCCCCCCCCCCTTCAAAATCGGTTTGAAAATCAGGGGCCAAATTTTTTTTTTTTCAAAAAGCTTCAAAATTTGAAAGTTAATAGAAGTCTAACCAGATTAAAACAATTAGAAATGCATTTTCCTACGTTTAAAATATTTAGCATATTTAGCATGTCTGGGATCGATCAAAAATATTTTCAATTTTTGTGAAATTACAATGTACAGCACCTCAAAAAGTTTTTTTTTCGGCGAAAAAAAATCTCTTCAATAATTGGATATTTTGAAAACTAATGATTGCAAAACAACTGGGCAGGTGTGAAATGCACTTTAAAACACTTTTTACATTCAAATGTTGAGACCATAGCTTGTTATTTCAATTTTAATATATTTTTTATTTTTTTGCCTTTTTGTACCTCTGAAATAAAAAAATGGCATTCGAGGTTTAGTCTAAAAAGATTCGAAGCTTTAGGTCCAATTCTCACTGGGTGGTATCATTATGTTTTTGAAAAATTAATTGCACCAATATATTTTTCGGAGTTTCATCATTTTGTAAGAAAGGCTCGATTTCACCTCTGGTGACATTAAATCGGGTTTTTTTTTATTTTTGTAGTAGTATTTGTTATAGAACTTTTTATAAAAATATTATTTTCATTAGCTTTTTTTAGCAAAATGTTTGGCATGAGTTTCTGAACGAAACGTAGTACTAGGTTTTTGTCACCATTAAATTATTTAGATGTTTCATCATAATATGTGCATAGTGCCCAAGGGGTGTAAATACTTTTTTTACATACTGTATTTAAATAACATTAGAAACAATTGCATTTGTAACATTTGCATTATACAAGTAAGTTACCATCGTTAACATATCGATGCCGGTGTGTTCTTTTGTTGATACGAATCCCAGCAAGCTTAGTACAAGAAAGCACACGATATATGTTCAAATATACATGTACCGTACCCATACTAGGCCCTAAAAGAGACCACAAAGCGAGGTGTTGTTCTACTTCTCATCTTTTCGGTTGGATCATGAATCTAGATCAAATAAGTAGTAAATAAGTCGCACCATTTTAGCCTGTGGCATTGTACCTTCTCTACTGGCAGGTCAGACAGTAAAACGCTAGGTATATACTAAAATGTTTCCAACAAAAGCATTGACCGGTGAACACAGTGGTCAGTGTTGGAAATTGTTTTTTTTTTTATATTTATTTTGTTTCAAACAGTTTTAACATGTTTTTGTTTGGCCATTAGGGTGACCTACATTGTACAAGGGTGGTTCGAAAAATGACAATTTTCGTCATTTTTCGCAAAAACCACTTTTTTCAAAAAATCATATCTCTGCGTCATTTCATTCGATTTTAGCAGTCTTAGACGCAAAAGAAAGGGTATTAGTTTGGCTATTTGATAAAAATAGTAAGAAATTTCAAAAATCTAGCTTAACATTTGAAAAAGTTGTATGAAAACTTAAAATGGCGTTTTGACCGAGTCTGGACCAAAGAGTCTGAAAATATTTTTATCGGATTCCTCGGAAAATTTCACAAAACATTTATAAAAATTGGCGATGTCAAACCGTACGTTTCGAAGATATGATTTTTTGAAAATAAAAACTGAGTTTTTCGAAGCACCACGCGCAAAAACAGGAAAATGAATCAACTTTTTTCACTAAAACTGCGATAACTTAAAAATTACAGCGATGACCTATACATGTTAGGGTACCAAAATTTTCGCAATCAAAATACGCAAATTTTGGTACTCTAACATGTATAGGTATATGTATATATAATGTTTATAATGTTTAACCATTTTTAAAGCAATTAAAAATGAAACACGAAGCAATACTTTCCGTTGCCGAACCTAAGATGATAATCTATACCAAGTAGCAAACCACATGGTTTCTGGTGGCATGACCGCGTGGGCACAGGCTAGACCATTTTCCAGGTGAATCGTCTATGGTTGGTTGGACACACGGCAACATAATGGAAAAGTAGCACAGCAAGTGGCCAGCTCGCTTGACCTGAGCGATTCATTGTGATGATGGGTGGTTTTTCCATTTTCACGAAAGGACTTTAACTCTGTTTGTGTGTATGTGTGGTTAGGTTTATAACATAGAACAGGACCAACCAGTGTACATAACGTGAAAATGGTATATTCGACATCCCCAATGGGGTGTTGGTTCAGTCTTGTTCAAGCAACCAAAAGGATTTGTTGACGGAGCGGTCCCCCGGGAATACTCAGATTTCAATTATTATTATATTCATAAAAGTGCTCTTCACCAAGTGAAAGTGTGATTTCAGTTGAAACCCGTTTTAGCCGCAATCGCCAGGATGAAGTTGAAACTTGTGGATAACATCAGAGCACGGATGGATTCCTGTGGGACCAAGGCTATCAAATACCTTCTCTTCGTGTTCAACTTCATATTTGCGGTAGGATTTCTTTTTTTTTTTTCAAAAACACTGCTTTTTCAAACATATAAATATGCAACTTAAATTTGTCAAAATTATCGGCTGACAAAAACTTAAATTAAAATAAAAAAATATATTCAATGTGAAACAATAAAGCATTTACTTTCGGCCGATTAGAAGTCAAAGTAAGCCAAAGTGGTTCTGCATTTTGAATCAGATCGCAAAGTTGTATACCACTAAACAGTTTGATAATGCAAAAAACTAACTTAATCCAAATGTGGATCACTACATTCTGGAAATGGATCATACAAATAAAAGATGTCGTGATAATAACATGAGACAGGATTATATATCCGAACATTGTTTACATACAGCAATGCCCCACGAAAACAGCATGATTCGAAAACAAAGTTCTCTGATCAACTCAAAATTTTCTGGAGGTTCGTTGGCCGAAATAATTCGACCCGTTTTTTTTTGTTTGGCCATTAGGGTGACCTACGGCGTGTTAGGGTGGTCCGAAAAATAACAATTTTCGTCGATTTTCGCAAAAACCACTTTTTTCAAAAAATCATATGTCCGCGTCATTTCATCCGATTTTAGCTGTCCTAGACGGAAAAGAAAGGTGATTAGTTTGGCATTTTGGCAGGGATGCCAGTTACACAGATTTGTCTGTGTTTCACAGATTTTTGAGCTAGTGTCAGACATTTTTTGAGGTGCACAGACTTTTAAAAAACTTCATTAAATTATTATTTTGTAATCTTTTTTGTAGAAACTTATTTCGTTAGTCTTCAAATGCTTAAAAACGCAATTTCTGATGGATTTCAATGACTGTGAATTGATATATTTGAATTTTAGACAAATGCACAGACATACACAGACTTTTTTACAGACATTTAAAAAAAAACAAGTGGCGGGATGAGAAAAATAGTAAGACGTTTCAAAATCTAGCTTAACATATGAAAAGGTCGTATGCAAACTAAAAATGCTGTTTTGAAGGTCTCGGGATCAAAGAGCCTATGTCTGAAACTATTTTTATCGGATTCCTCCGAAAATTTCACAAAACACATCAAAAAATGGTGATGTTATGTTTTCAATACTCCGAGATATGATTTTTGGAAAATAAAAACTGAGTTTTTCGACGCGCCACGCGCATAAATGGGAAAATGACGTAAACGGGGAAAAATCAACTTTTTTCACTAAAGCTGAGATAACTTGAAAATTTAAGCGATGACCTATACATCTTAGGGTACCAAAAGTTGCGTATTTCAATTACAAATATACTGGAACAACCCGTCTCTTTGTATTCATAGGCTCTTTGGTCCCGAGACCTTCAAAACAGCATTTTAACTTTTCATACGACCTTTTCATATGTTAAGCTAGATTTTTGAAACTTCTTACTATTTTTTCCAAATAGCCAAACTAATCACCTTTCTTTAGCGTTTAGGAAGCTAAAATCGGATGAAATGGCGCGGAGATATGATTTTTTTAAAAAGTGATTTTTGCGAAAATTGACGAAAATTGCCATTTTTCGGACCACCCCAACACGGCTTAGGTCCCCCTAATGGCCAAACAAAAAATACGGATCTAATTATTTCGGCTAAGGATCCCCCCGAAAAATGTTGAGCCCGATCGGAGAACTTTGTTTTCGAATCATGCTGTTTTCGTTGGGAATTGCTGTATACATGAATATAGGTCTTTGAGCTGTTTTTCAAAAGTTCTCTAATCCGAGGTCGCTGGGCATTGTTCGGCCTCGCCTAAACATAGAAGCAAGCATCTGAAGGAAACTCGATCTATATAGACTTCCAATCCCCTCAGGCAAGTCAGGGTTCAGCGCGTATTTAATATGAGAAGATAGCATGTTTCAACACTACGGATCTATTCAATGCTAGAGTGTAAACCTTCTGATGGCCGACTGCTTAGCGTCCCAGACCACCAATCCAAAGGTGTGATATCGAATCCCACCTGATTTTATTTTAGTTTTTATTTATACTCAAATTCCTGATTCCAAATTTCAATGGTACCGACCGAGATTTGATCCCTGAACCTTCTGCTTGGGAGACAGAAGCCGTAACCATTAAGCCACGGATCCGGTTGAGAGCAATCAATATTTTCTTTCTGTTTAAAAAAAATGTCTTTTAAACAGTTGTAATACAAACTTATATCACGGTGTGATTGCTGATTCAATAGTTCTCCGTTTTGCTTCCTCACTTTACTGAGGAAAGGCTATAAAATCACTCAAAAATGAACTTTTAATTCGACCTCTAGGACCTACCGTCATATATACAAATCGATTCAGAATCACCAGCTGAACAAATGTCTATGTGTTTGGCTGTATGTAGACATGTGTACCAAATCAATGTCACTGGAATATCTCGACACTGGCTAAGCCGATTTTGACCGTATTGACCTCATTCGATTCGTCTTGGGGTCCCATAAGTCCCTATTGAAATTCATAAGATTTAGTAAAGCACTTCAAATGTTATGCCTAAAAAACTGCTGCATATAAATTTCACAGTTTGCAAACAAGGGTGGTTTTGCATGGAAACCTGTCATATCATATATTTTTAGAAAGGTTCTGAAATAACCTTTCTTGTGGATTAAAATTTTTCAAGATCTGACTTACCTATCTACAAGCAAGCATTACAATTGCAAGCAATTTAAAAAATGCTCTGAATGTACATAACCTCAATCTATTTCCCCACGGCGGTGTATGTACAATCTTGACAAAAAGTCTGAAGGCAGTTTGTTTTTTTAATCGGCCTTAGTGATGCCGTTGCAAATATTTCTCAAAGTTTATGTTTTAAAACGAGTTTCTTTTTTTAAAACACTATATACATTCTTGAAATTGTTAAAAATATCCTGAGCATATAAAAGCGACGAATTCATTTTGCAGCAACCTCTTCCGTAAAAAAGTCATACATTTTTGATCAATTTCAAATTCCATGATAATACTATGATGATCTGGAAACGGTACAGGAACCGTTTGCAAAAATCTCAAAAACAAAACATACCATCTTTCCATCTGGTAAGAATCCAGTGAGAACGCCGTGACTGGGTAGTTCATTTTCCAGGGAATAACTTTGCCGAAGAGTTCGAAAAGATTCGTCAACTATTAGGAATGTTACAGAATTTGTAACATCGCCGCTGAAAACTTTAACATTTTCTTTACTCTCTTCTGGCAGCACTTGCTGCTACTGTAAAAATATTGAGGCCGGCGTCGCGACATTCATGCAACCAAGCATGGTGACCAGAAGAACTTGAAAAAACAAATTGATGTTTTCAACGGTGGTGTTATAAATTCTGTAACATCATTTTTAACATTTGACGAATCTTTTTGCACTAGTCGGCAAAGTTGTTCCATGGAACATAAACTTTCCCGAGTAGGGGTAAATAACACTGGAATACCAAATTTTGGTATTACTTGAGCAAATAACAGGGACCAAAATGTGCCCTTGGTTGCCCAGTAATAGATGGTAAAATACCATGAAATCATACCAAAGTCTTGTATGTGGAAGGGCACAACAATACCAAACCATGTTAGTCCAAGGGTAAAATAATACCACAAAATAAAACCATTTCAATATCAAGTGGTGGTCTTCTGGATTTTTGAAAAAAAAGCAATGCAATCCACTTTAACGACCCCCCGGGTTTCTGCTCATTTCTAGGCACCCGAAGGTTATGTGTGGTGAGTCACTCAAAACCTCTTTTACGCAAATGTACCGACGTTTTACTTCCCCATCCGATAGAAGGCCAGGCGGATAAGGCCGGAATCGAACCAGCGCCCCATAGCAACTTAGGGATCTGCAGCCGAAGCCGTTAACCACCGCGCCACGAGGCCCTCTGGATTTTTGAAAATTGACTGAATACCAAAACATGGTATTGCCATGGTTTTATTTTTAGGTATTCCCGCACCTTCGGAAAATCAGATATTGGTATTCCTGTGGTCTTCCACCAAAATTCAATAAACTGTCGATTGAATTGTTTTTCCAAGTAGTTGGTTTTCCCGACTAAGAGAAATTTCAACAATTTAAAAAAAAATCTTAGTGGGTATATACAAAAAATGAAATTCAGCACTAACATTTTCGGGTTTCAAGTCATTTTAGCGCAAAATTAATTACCTCGTCAAAATTTATAAAAAAATTCCCACAGTTTCAGAGGATTTCGATAAAACACTTTAATACTAAAACAATACAAAAATGTGCCATCCTGACTTAGAAAATTTTCCACAATTTCAAGTCATTTCTTTAGAGGGTATATCAAAAATGTTTAAAATCAAGTTTGAAATTTTCAGTTTTCAATAAAAGCATTCGCTTTGAGACATCATTTTAGTGCAAAATTAATTATTTTGTCAAGATTTTCCCATAGTTTCAGAGGAATTTGATAAAATACTGTAATACCAAAAGAATGCCAAAATGTGGTGTTCGATCATTGCAATTTTGCAATATCAAAATAATACCTTTAATTGGTATGATACCACATTTTGCTCTTGCATAATCCTTAAGACAAATTTTAAAGGGTCCAGGAATACCAAAATTTGGTATTGATACCAGAGAAAGGTATTATTACGCATTTCCTTTGATATTTACCCGTGCTCGGGATGAGCTCACAAGGTTTTTGAAAAATGCAAAAATCGTTAAGGAGCTCAAAACTGGCAAAAACCAGAACGCCTCGATTTTACGGGTTAAATCCCATTTAAACTCCAAAGTCAAAGCGCCAGGTCCTGGCGCAACCAATCATGCTCATATTTGAGATTCGGGATCATGCTCAGAAATGCCCGCCAAATTCGCCCATTTTGTTACATCCTATTATACATCTTTTTTTAATTGTCTGTTCTACAACTTTTGTATAACCTGATCTTTTAGTTGAGGCATGAAAATTGCATTATTTTTGCATTTTTTGTATTTTTAATTAAAAATATGAACCAATTGAATAAAACTGTTAGAAAAAAATAATTTTTGTTTTCTAATATTTGAATGACGAAAATGTCAAAAATACCTTCAATTTCAAAATACCTTAACTAATAAATGTATTTTACTAATTTGTAGTTTGAAATAGCGATATTTATTTAAATAAATACACATTTTTTAAATTTGGCCCGCAAGCTTATATGAGCTTCTAATTTGGTACGCCACTCAAAAACTTTTAGCACCCCTGCGCTTAAGCCTTTTTCCATATGACTAACAGTTATTTTTATGGTACAATTTTATTTGAAGATTTGTTGATTATACTTTTCGCCAAATCCCAAACCAACAATGTCAATAAAATGATCAGTGTGAACGGGGTTCTACTGATATGGGGTACTACGAAAATCTCACAGTATGTTTTTTGAATCATAAAAAATAACAAAAGTTCTATTGCATTATTATTATCATGTCTATAAGAAAAAAGTATTTGTTTTGAGAATATATAAAAAAAAGTCTGTAGAGCAGTTCTCTAGGATTTCGGTCATTCGATTTTTTTGTATTTTTAATCCGACTGAAACTTTTTGGTGCCTTCGGTATGCCCTAAGAAGCCATTTTGCATCATTATTTTGTCCAGATAATTTTTCATACAAATTTGGCAGCTGTCCATACAAAAATGATGTATGAAAATTCAAAAATCTGTATCTTTTGAAGGAATTTTTTGATAGATTTGGTGTCTTCTGCAAAGTTGTAGGTATGAATACGGACTACACTGGAAAAAAATTATACACGGTAAAAAAAATTGGTTATTTTTTTATTTAACTTTTTATCACAAAAACTTGATTTTCAAAAAAACAATATTTTTTTTTTTTTTATATGTTTTAGAGGACATAAAATGCCAACTTTTAAGAAATTTCCAGGTTGTGCAAAAAATCATTGACTGAGTTATGAATTTTTTAATCAATACTGATTTTTTCAAAAAATCGAAATTTTGGTTGCACAAATTTTTCAACTTCATTTTTCGATGTAAAATCGAATTTGCAATCAAAAAGTACTTTAGTGAAATTTTGATAAAGTGCACCGTTTTCAAGTTAAATCCATATTTAAGTGACTTTTTTGAAAATAGTTGTAGTTTTTCATTTTTTAAAATTAGTGCACATGTTTGCCCACTTTTGAAAAAATATTTTTGAAAAGCTAAGAAAATTCTCTATATTTTGCTTCTTCGGACTTTGTTGATACGACCTTTAGTTGCTAAGATATTGCAATGCAAATGTTTAAAAACAGGAAAATTGATGTTTTCTCAGTCTCACCCAAATAACCCACCATTTTTCAATGTCGATATCTCAACAACTAATGGCCCGATTTTCAATGTTAAAATATGAATCATTTCTGAAATTTTCCGATATTTTCGAAAACAATATTTTTAAAATTTTCTAATCAAGACTAACATTTTAAAAGGGCGTAATATTGAATGTTTGGCCTTTTTGAAATGTTAGTCCCGATTTGAAAATTTAGAAAATTTTATTGTCGAAAAGATCGGAAAATTTCACAAATGTTTCATATTATAACATTGAAAATCGAACCATTAGTTGCTGAGATATCGACATTAGAAAATGGTGGGTTGTTTAGGTGAGACTCAGAAAACATCAATTTTCCTGTTTTTAAACCTTTGCATAGCAATATCTCAGCAATTAAAGGTCGTATCAAAAAAGTCCGATGAAGCAAAATATAGAGAATTTTCTCAGTTTTTCAAAAATATTTTTTTCAAACGTGGGCAAACATGAGCACTAATTTAAAAAAATGAAAAACTGTGACTTTTAAGCATAAGCATAGGTGCCCACCCGCAGTTGCTACTCCGTTATTGACCAGGACCTCCAGAAGTTACATCCACGAGCCGTGGAAGATAAGTGGGAGCTATCTTTCCTCGCTTCGCAACTTCTCAAAGGCCCCTATCATGCTGATCAATACCGGCGCCGGCCACGACCAGTGGTAGGGTCACGGGGAAGTGGATGTGAATGTTAGTCCGATACTTGAGTGATAGAGACCACCCAATCGACTGCATCTCCGACAAAGTATCACATGAGTTTTGAGGGGGTTAGTAGATGGGTATGAGGTCAGGATTCACGAGTGGCAGTGATGTGACCATGAGCATTTTGTTTATCGGTTGAAAAATTTAAATCTTAGGCAGCCGGCTGCGGAAAGATAGATAATTGATTATTTAAAAGTTTTTTTTATCGAACGCGTGCCAGCCGAGCAGTAGTGCTATGGGCTGGACTTATAAGTATATTTTTACTGTTTTTACAATTTAGATAACGCGAGCAAATTTCAAAAATAGTAAATAAATGACGCTTTACTTTTCATAAAATCGATAGTTTGATAAGTGAATACTAAAACTGCCAATTGGAATAAATTTTTACGATCATTTACGACGAAAATTATCGCGAAAAAATAGGAACAAAAGACACAAACAAACAGCGACACAAAAGAAATGAAAATGAGCATGCAAAAACAAGACAGCGCGTCTCCGTAGTCAGCGCACTAATGATGCCATTATTTAATTATAATGACCACTCACCCAAGCACACAAACAGCGACACAAAAGAAATGAAAATGAGCATGCAAAAACAAGACAGCGCGTCCCCGCGGTCAGCGCACTAATGATGCCATTATTTAATTATAATAACCACGCACCCAAGCACACAATGAGCGACACAAAAGAAATGAAAATGAGCATGCAAAAACAAGACAGCGCGTCCCCGCGGTCAGCGCACTAATGATGCCATTATTTAATTATAATAACCACGCACCCAAGCACACAAACAGCGACACAAAAGAAATGAAAATGAGCATGCAAAAACAAGACAGCGCGTCCCCGCGGTCAGCGCACTAATGATGCCATTATTTAATTATAATAACCACTCACCCAAGCACACAAACAGCGACACAAAAGAAATGAAAATGAGCATGCAAAAACAAGACAGCGCGTCCCCGCGGTCAGCGCACTAATGATGCCATTATTTAATTATAATAACCACTCACCCAAGCACACAAACAGCGACACAAAAAAAATGAAAATGAGCATGTAAAACAAGACAGCGCGTCCCCGCGGTCAGCGCACTAATCAATTTAAAAAAATGAAAAACTGTGATTTTTTTGAAAAAAAGTCACATAAAAATGGCTATAACTTTAAAACGGTGCACTTTATCAAAATTTCATTAAAGTACTTTTTGGTTGCAAATTTAATTTTACATCAAAAAATGAAGTTGAAAAATTTTTGCGACCAAAATTTCGATTTTTCGAAAAAATCAGTATTGATAAAAAAATGCATAACTCGGTCAATGATTTTTTGCACAACCTGGAAATTTCTGAAAAGTTGGCATTTTATGTCCTCTAAAACACATCAAAAAAAATAAAATAGTGTTTTTTTGTAAATCAAGTTTTAGTGATAAAAAGTTAAATAAAAAAATCAGCAATTTTTTTTTACCGTGTATCATTTTTTTCTAGTGCAGTACGTATCCATACCTACAACTTTGCCGGAGACACCAAATCGATCAAAAAATTCCTTCAAAAGATACAGATTTTTGAATTTTCATACATCATTTTTGTATGGACAGCTGCCAAATTTGTATGGAAAATTATCTGGACAAAATAATGATGCAAAATGGCTTCTTTGGGCATACCGAAGGCACCAAAAAAGTTTTAGTCAGATAAAAAAATACAAAAATTAAAATTGAAGAAAAAAGACCGATTTCGTAGAGAATTGCTCTGTAACAATATTCATTATATGTGAATGAATAGTGAAAAACCTTTCAACACACCTCCCCCTAAAATGCTACGTATGTTCTGAGTTAAGCCAAAAAGAAAGTGCATTTGCACAGTTGACCTTAAGATGGGAAAAACATCTTTAAATTGTTTTGTTATCATATCGACGCTGTCGTGCTATCATGTCGCACCCGCCATTTCGACGTTCCGAGAAAAACGCGTTTTAATGTTTGACCTTGAATAAACAAAAACGAGAGCACGCAGTGTAAACAATGAAATACACGTTTTGTTTGGTTGACCATTCTGTGTATTGTCCCGAAGTTTGGTTGTATTTGGTTGCTGGAGTCCCGAGTTATAAATACAAATGTTTACGGTAGTCTAACTTGTACGTGCGTCAAACGCATCCTGACCTGAAATCCCTTTGGCCAATTGTCGTACTTACATTAATTTTCAGGAAGTGACAAGATTGAAACTAATTGCACATGAAAAGTGACAAAAATCCGCGGAGCTTTTTTGGTTTTTATTATATATCTTTTTTCCCAGTATCGATAGCTATATCAGCTATTTTTTACTCCACATAAATTTAATAACAAGTTCATGCAAATAATAAGGAAACTTAAATAAACGTTTCATTAAATAAGTTTGAATTAATTGAAACTAAATTCGCTTCATCTTATTGAGGCGCTGATTATTTTAGAGAAGGGGGAAGTTGTGTGGGCCCAAATAGCCCCCTCGATCTGATTGCGTACAAGATGCAGCGTTCGAGTGACAGCGCATGGACGCAGCCAAATGGATCTGACAGTTCGCGGGTCAGAGTCAGTAGAGAGCCTGGAGCTTATTAGAGAACGGACATCTTAAAATACTGAAACTGGCACCACTACATGCACATCAGTCAAAATAGCTTGCAGCACTGCAATTGTTAAAGCACCTGCGTGACTTTTTTCAGATTCTCTTTTGATCAGTCAATTGAACCAAAACAAACTGAGTTTTAACATAGTTTATTCTGCCGCTCTAATCGAGTCCGTCCCATATGTAAAAACAGCAATCCGAGAAAAAGGCATGTCAAATTTGTCCCACCCATAAGGCTACGTGTTAGAATTTATCGAAAAAGTGGATTTTCTCCGGTTTTCTAGAACAAAGTACTAAATTTACTGTCAAGCTGATGTGAAGTTTTCCATGACAGCTGGGAATGTTTAACTCCATGTTACCGACTCACATCTCTCTTTTTAATTTCACGATGGGATGGGCTAGCTTCGAACGGCAGTATGTATGGTGTAAACCTAAAATGAGATGCTGCGTTTGCAAAAAATTAAAAAAAATCCCACGAAGTTATTAGCGCCCGAAACTGACCATTTTTGAGCGGCATTAACACGCAACGAAATAATGAGTTTACGAATCGAATCAAACTTTAAATTGAAAAATAAAATTTAAATTGTTTTGTTTTCAATTAGTGTTTTGCACTTTTTCGAATAAAATATAAATCACCCAAATTACAATACTTCCCATCGATTGAACGCCAACTGAAATTTCTTCTGCTCGGTTGGAACCTCCGTTTGACAGTTCTCGTGCTTCGATTGGTACTATTGTTTTGAGATGGCCGTTCTCTAATAAGCTCCAGACTCTCTAAGAGTCAGCCTCTTTCATCAAGTAACCATCGAGGAAGTTGGTCGTTACGCTGCGGGGATTCCTCCAGGAAACCAACTTCTCCACAGTGCCCCGATTCACCCCAGATGACGGTAGCTCGATTAATTCTCAATAAGCAAAACCTCAGGACCTCTATGTTAAGTAAAATTTTCTGAGGAATCCAATAAACGATAGACATGCCGTAGACTTGACGTAAAAAGCAACACTAATCACTTTTCATTTTCGTCCAAGAGTCGGTTGTAATGGCGCAAAGTTATATTTTTCTAAAAATAAAATTGTGTTTTTTTTTGCAAAAATCGTCGAAAATTACAATGTTTTGGACGCCCTTACACGGCGTAGGTCACCCTAATGGTCATACAAAAAATACAGGTCCAATTGTTTCTGCCAAGGAACCCCCAGTCCAATTTTGGGCCGCGATCGAACAACTTTATTTTCGTCCCGTGCTGTTTTCGTGGGGAATTGCAGAATATCAACAGTTACTTTTCTTTACAGTCAGCACTGCCCGCTGCATATAGAGCTTCAGGAAGTATCAGAATCATTTTTATTGTAACTTCATAATTATTGACTTCATTCAGTTATTAACTTATCGCCTTATCTAAATTCATTCAACCATTTCAAATAAATTTGATTCTAGCTTTGTTCTTTGCGTTTTTTAAGGGATGAGGCTGATAAATGGTTGCATTATATAAAAAGTAGATTTTGTAATGTTCTACTCAGAGGGTCTCGTTTCTCTAGATTATTTGAATTTTCTTAATCAAAAACTACATTGGAACAGTGTAATGTAGAGAGAATTAAATTGATAAAGAAATTACACTTACATAAGCAAACACGCACGCAAATACATACACAAGAGGGCAAACAACTCGGTCACTCTAATCGATACTGTCCGTGGAAAGTAGTGCATGAGATAGACTCAAGCGATTTTTGGTATTAACAAGTAACTGCTTGTTGACCAGGCTAAGAGGCGGGGGTAGTGTTTATATACCTGAATCAATTAATAACACCCTATCCACGGGAAGTGAACCTGTCCTAGTTGTCAATACATTACGTACGCTAGGTGCCGTTGCCATTAGTTGTGTCCCAATATACCTGCGTGCTTCATCTTGGCGCTATAAAAGAAGTTCATTGACTTCTCACCTCTTTCCGGTATTTTTATACTCTTAGGGGTTGGATAATACTCTCACTGGGCGTGTTGGTATAATAAAACACATTTTTTTGGTTAACTTTACTTGTTTTTTTTTTCTTCAATGAATTATAAAATGTTTTAAAACATAGACTTAATTTGTGGTCGTAGCACGATTAGCCTCTGATATGAGCGAGTTGTGGCGCTATAACCACGGCAAATAGTGTCCAGGGCATTCGTGGAAATACAATGTCCCATCCCAGAGGGTCCCGGAGTACCAAACCTTCTTAGCATGGTGCTCCCGACGAATACAACCAAAATCTCGGAGCGTATGGTGGTGTGTCCCCACGCTTCTTCCTCCCCTGTCGATTCAGAATTGTGTTGTTGTTCGAACACTCAGTGCTCAAACTCAACCCAATTACGAGTCATCTCTACGATACGGCTTTACGCAGTAGGCCTGGCCGCTTTAACGCTTGTGATGTTTCAATGCATTCCGATGCAATGGCGCACTACAAATGTTAATAAATGTTAATTTAATTTAATCGGTCTTTATCGGTGAAAGTTGACGCAAATTTTAGAAGAAAGATTATGAATGAATTATCTTTCTTCTAAAATTGGCATCAACCTTCACCGATAAAGACCGATTAAATTAAATTAACATCAGTTCTCGGTGACCAAAACAATATGAGAATAAAAAGTTTTCGGATAAAAGAAAAGTAAATTAGAACTATTTTATTTATGGAGCGCAAGGAAAATGCAGTACGGCTTTGTCTTGAATACCAAGCTACCCTTGAGCCTTGCTCTGCCTTGCCTTGCACATCCCAGAAATATTCGAACGCAATAAATGTCATCGGTAGAACCAAAGTAACGTGCCGGTTGTATGTATAGGCGGTGTGCGATCATTTCTTTTGGCCGTCCGGGAGTCATATGGATGACGCTGCAGGAATAAGTTGTCTCTGTACATTTACTGTGTGTTTCGCTCAGTACTTGTACAGAGCCAAATTAGAAGGCTAAAAGACTTGATCACACACACATACTTCCTCAAATGGCCCTTCGCTGACTTAGTTTTCCGTCCTTTATATCTTCTTCTATGACTCTTAGTCGACCTATCCACCTAAAATTTCATTATCTTTCTTCTAAAATTTGCGTCAACTTTCACCTCGGTGACCAAAACAATAAATGTAAATGTTAATGTTAATAAATGACAAGAAGAGTGCTAGGCGTCATCAACCTAAGGCACTCTCCAGGATCCCTTCGAAAGATTGGCTGCGCTAGGATCTGATTAGATTAAATTAGATTAGTAGCACGATCAGCCTCTGATATTCTGCGAATTCTAAAAAAAAAAACTATGAAAGTTACTATGATTATCGACTCCGATGTTATAAAATACCAAATTAGTCAAACAAACAATGCATCCTTTTTTATAGATAGATAACATAACAACATGTTTTCTCTCTATCTATTCACAGGTCTCGGGACTAGTTCTACTTATTGCCGGAATAATTGTGCTACTGGATGTGAACGATTACCAGCACTTTGTGGAGGATAAACTGATGGCGCCACCGGTCGTGTTGATAGTAGTAGGCGCTTTCGTTTTCCTCGTGGCTTCGCTTGGCTGTTACGGGGCAATCAAGGAATCGCCCAAACTTCTGAACACCTTTGCAGTGTTTCTTCTGATTGTTCTGCTCATCGAAGTAGCCGTAGCCATAGCGGCCATTGCGTTCAAATCGGACCTTCAGAACGCACTCGAGCGTCAGCTGCAGAAATCTATCGAAAGACACAATAAGGCCGATATGACCGCGTGGGACACCGTCCATAAGAAAATGATGTGCTGTGGAGTCCAGGGACCTAAAGATTGGTATGACAACAACAACAAAACCATGCCTGCCAGCTGTTGTAAACCCGATTTGATCGATCCCGAAACTGAGGACTGCAAAAATGCACCGCCACTGTTCATGGACCGTTATTATCAGCAAGGATGTCTTATGGAACTGAAGGAACATTTCGATAAAAATGCAGTAGTGCTCATCGCTGTTGGATTCGCAATAGCCGCCTTCCAGCTGCTTGGAGTAATTTTTGCTTGCTGGCTATCTGCAGCAATTAAGAAGGACAGAAACTGAGATTGATAAAGGAGCTAAATATGGTAAAATTATTCTGAAAAGTGCCGTTTAAACTATATGAACCACCAAATTGGACTTGTAAACAAAAAAAAAAACATTTTCAAGTTATTTTTAGTTTTAAACAAAAGAAGTACAAACATAAGCGTTATTTTTTGTTGAAAAAAATAAGAGAATTTGCGTTATTTTTTATTTCAGGTACAGAGAAACCTCTTTTTACGCCGTGGCGTTACGCTTTTTGTTTCGTCGATTTCTCTTAACCCATACAATATTTTTGCAAGCTTCAAAAAGCGTTTTTTTGATCTGAACATAACCTAAAAATGGCTTTTAAAAGATTGCAAAAATGTTGCGTCGTTCCAGAGAAATAGACAAATTAGAAAAACGTAACGCTTCGCGTAAAAAGAGGTTTCTCTGTATTGTATAACGTCTATACAGCAATTCCAGCTCAAATCAGGATTTTTTCTGGTACTTTTGTACCCGACCCTCTCCGATTTCAATGAAAATTTTGAGACATGTTATCCTAGGCCTATATAAGCCATTTTTGTGTATATGGAGCCAATTGTACTCGAAAATGACACTTGGGAAGGGCGTGAGGTTTTTAAATATTTTTGTATTTTGCAATTTAAAATATACTGTATCTCGAAGCCGTTGCATCGTATCAAAAAGTGGTCAAAGACAAACTTGTAGGAAATTGGACGGGCTTTCTGGAAAAAATACACTGAAACAAAAAAACACGCCACTTCTATGAGATTTTTTTATTTTTAAGTTTAAAAGCTAAATTTCAAGGTGATGTCACGATTTTTTTTCGCTCAAAATTTTTGAGGAAATAGCCTAAAATGTTACAAAAAGACTCACGAAAAATGCAGGATGGTATGTCTCTCCTAAAAAAATACAAAAATCATTTACTAAAACTGTTTTTTTGAAAAGTGGTCTAAACGTCAACATTTTCAAAAACCGAGAGTGGGAATCGATTCCCCAGACAATTTTACATAAAAGTCTCCATATGGACCATTGTCCCAAGTCCAATCCTTGGGAAGATACAGCGGTTTTAAAAATAAAAATGATGAAAAAACTGGTTTTTTGGTGGTTTTTGGCAATTTCTATATGACAGACTTGGTTTTTTAGTCTCGAAAATATTTTTACCGGAAAGCTCGTCCAATTTCCCATAAGTTTGCCTCTGACAGCTTTTCAATTTGACTCGTTTTAATATTTACGTAACCTTATTTACTATCCAGGTTTCTACCACACTGAAAAAAATATTCTATTTACAGTTATGAGCAATGTTTAATTGTTTAATTGTTTATTTACATTCATCTGACAATGTTTGTCTTAATGAATAAAAGTTTGAGTACGGTTGATTTTATCACGAAAACGGACAGACGATTCACCAAATTCAAACAAATCTTCTACTGCTGTGAAGGCTCGGATCATGCTGGAAACTGGTTCGTTGAAACCATAGGCTGTACGGTGGAATCTGCGGGCTAGTAGCGTTGAGTCACGAAGCGTTATTTGCGGTGTGCGGAAGTTGATAAGAGAGAGCAGATTTGGAGAGTCGACTTCTCCATTCAACAACTTAGCAACAAAAGTTGCCTGCTGCGTTGTACGCCTGGACTGAAGGGGTTGGATGTTCAGCAGCCGACATCGAGCTGGATACAGAGGCAAATTAACTGGATCCCTCCAGGGCAAGCTTCTCAGGGCTCTCCGGATAAACCGCTTCTGCACACGTTCGATTCGCAAAATCCACGTTAGCTGGTAGGGCAACCACACAATGGCAGCGTACTCAAGGATGGGCCGAACGAGGGAACAGTACAGAGATTTCCAACAGTACGGGTCTCGAAAGTCCTTCGAAATTTTGGAGATGAATCCAAGCTGCCGATTGGCCTTGGCAATCACCGAAACTCGTTGGAGGTCAAATGTCAGCTTAGGATCCATCAGAACCCCAAGATCTCTAACTTGGTCAACCTTTTGTAGACGACTCCATCGATGCTGTAGTCAAACGGAATCATCCGTTTGCTTGTAATTTAACTTATATTTGTAAGGCCATACATCCAATTGAAATGCTGTCAAAGACAAACTTATGGGAAATTGGACGAGCTTTCCGGTAAAAATATTTTCGAGACTAAAAAACCAAGCCTGTCATATAGAAATTGCCAAAAACCACCAAAAAACTAGTTTTTTCACCATTTTTATTTGAAAACCCGCTGTATCTTCTCAAGGATTGGACTTAGGACAATGGACAATATGGAGACTTTTATGTTAAATTGTCTGGGGAATCGATTCCCACTATTGATTTTTGAACATTTTGACGTTTAGACCACTTTTCAAAAAAAAAAACAGTTTTAGTAAATGATTTTTGTATTTTTGCCTTTCTTACTAAAGAAAGGTATATGTTTTACTTTAAGGCTGGACGTCATTTCCAGCTTCGTAAATATGTCGATTCAGCATGAATTTTAATCCGAAAAATCGCTAAAAATCACACTGCATCGATTTTCGACGCTCTATCGATTCACCTTGACAGAACTCGTCTATCTCGAACCCTCGAATTTTTAGAAAATAAATTCCGTGGAGGTCGAGTGATGTTCGTATGTGGTAAAATTTTGCAAAATTTTGTGTCGCGCCGTTCTCAGCTCCCATAAATCCGATTTCGATTCTTCTAAATGCAGATGAAAGCTAGTGTGCTGAACCTGGGCGAGTTGCCGCGCAAATTTCGAATTATCCATCTGTTTTCGGATGCGGCCAGACTTTTCAACAAAATACACAGTTTTCAAATGAAAATATGGTTCATTTTTTTCATTTTCATATCTTTTATTTATCTCAAATATTGCATTTTTCGAGCTCAACAACCTCCCAAATTTTCATCCAGATTCATAATATGGTTCTGGAGTTAGAGCCCTTTGATATACCTACCATAAGAAAAAAAATCCATAAAAAAAGGTAAAAGCCCACCTGGTAACATTCGCCAACATTTTTCATTTCTGATTTTATCCAAAATTTCTTCCTACATTCATAGTACAGACCAAGAGTGGACATCTGAAACAAATTCGACATCGATCGGCGATTCCGATCAATTTTTAGAACGATTTACTTTTTGCCTTTCTTACTAAAGAAAGGTATATGTTTTACTTTAAGGCTGGACATCATTTCCAGCTTCGTAAATATGTCGATTCTGCATGAATTTTAATCCGAAAAATCGCTAAAAAATAACACAGCATCGATTTTCGACGCTTCGTCGCCAAGTCGACAAGTCGACAAGTTGTCAAGTTGAGCTTCGAATACTGGCGCATTTATGTTTTGGCTCGACTTATTCTCGTTTGTAGTAGCTTGTCTTCCGATGTTTCCTTTAACTTGTAAGATATCGTAGCTTTTCGGTTTTTTTTTGCTCTGTCCGTTTTTGCATAACTGTCCAATGTTTATGCAAAAACTTTTTTGACATAGGACATTCAGCCGGGTACAAACAATTTGTTTCCCGTGTGCTCCTTAAATCGCCTTTAAGTAGGCTTCATTTGTCGTGTCGTTTTATTTAACAGAGTTCATTGGATTCCAATAGGAGCTTTATAAGCTTCTAAGCTTTATATCGTTTTCAAAGTTTTCAATGCTCGTGAAGCCAATGGCTATCTACCTAAGGTATTGCGATTGAGTGTGTAGTGGTGCGGTTGTAAAAATATCTATCTCTGACTCTCTCACTTTCGTAGACGCTGAATGGCAAGCTTCCCACTGTGCGGTTAACTCGGTTTTGCTTTGCGCCTGCTTTGTTCGGTTTTTGGGCTCGTACCAAAACTAGAAAACCAAAACCGCGGTGTGTGTCGTCACTTGCGCATTGGAAGCTAGCTATGCTAGCGTTTGTCATAAACGCTTGTTTGATTAAGAATTTGTACGATTAAAAATATTCTATTGGTGAAAATTGCGTTTTCAATTTCTTTTAGAAAACACATCATTAATAATACCTTGCTTTCATCATAAGATTTTTTGTATCAAGTCGATGTTGTGAATTGAAAGAAGTTATATTCTATAGTAAGAAAGGCTCTATCTCACCCCTGGTGAGATTAAATCGGGTTTTTTCAGGAGAGACATACCATCCTGCATTTTTTGTGAGTCTTTTTGTAACATTTTAGGCTATTTCCTCAAAAAATTGAGCGAAAAAAATCGTGACATCACCTTGAAATTTAACTTTTAAACTTAAAAATCAAAAAATCTCATAGAAGTGGCGTGTATTTTTGTTTCAGTGTATTTTTTTCAGAAAGCCCGTCCGTTTCCTACAAGTTTGTCTTAGACCACTTTTTGATACGATGCAACGGCTTCGAGATACAGTATATTTTAAATTGCACAATACAAAAATATTTAAAAACCTTACGACCTTCTCAAATGTTATTTTCGATTAATGTTGGCTCCATATACACAAAAATGGCTTATATAGGCCTAGGATAACATGTCTCAAAAGTTTCATTGAAATCGGAGAGGGTCGGGTACAAAAGTACCAGAAAAAATCCTGATTCGAGCTGGAATTGCTCTATATTGAAAACAATTCTCTACTTTTGTTAAACTTAGGACCACTAAGAGATGATTGTACTCTAAAAATAATATATAATTAATAATCGACTAAGAAATCACGGAATCCTGCTTGTATTTTGAAATAAAAAATCATAAAAGGTTTGTGAAATAAGAGTTTTCATACAAAAAAATAAAATAAACGACTAAGTAAACAAATTACTTTTAAAAAAATTACAAAATGCTCATATGCCGAATTCTACCTAAAACAGCTGTTCATAATTATGATATTCAGTTTAACAACTGCCGTCCTGATTGCAATAAAAAGTAGTTTATTATAAAACGAAAAGTAGATATATTTAAACAATGAATAAATAAACAAGTCTCAAGACCACAAAACTGAATCTCAAGTGCACAGTAAATAAATTCTTCCACATTTAAAGCTTGGGCACAAATACTAAAGCATAGAACATTTCTTCAGAATGGAGTGTTTAGTGCTAATAAACATCCAATTAAAAAAAGAACATACATCAATTCCACTCAAGCAAACCATGCAATTTAAGGAAAACAGATACACATGTTTTGTTACTCAAGATTATAAATAAAGTTAGTATATTCATAAAATAAGAGTTCTTACCTTAATTTAGAAAAAAAAATGATATGCATCCGTTTTACAATACATACTTTGCTACCACCTTGCTTATTTTCCATTATTAGCCCCTAGTATATTTTTCACCAATTCCCATTGTGTCTACAAGGCAACATCTTGTGCAAAACGTGCACATTACCCTCGAGAGGAAAGTGCTTTAAGATACCCACTGAGAATTTTTTTCGTAAAATTGACCCCAGCATAATCAAATGGCGTCTAGGGCGTCGCAAGGCGCGACGCATATCTTTTTTGCCGGGGCCGATTTTCCGAAAAAATGCCAAACTTTGAAGTTCTGTACCGAGCTCCAGGGTGCTCCAAATGTCAATGTTATATATACCAAAATATGCGCAAGGATCTGGCCTACACGCCAATGATGTTGAAAATAAACGCTTCAGTGGCCAAAATGCCTCAAAACGTGTAATTTTTTTTAAAAAAATATTTTTTACGAGTTAAATCCCATTTAAAATTGAATGGCGGAGCCCCAGCTCCTGTTACGTCCAATCAAGCTCATATTTTGGATTTGGGCTTAGTATGCCCACCGGAACAAACCCTTGAATGCCCGCCAAAATTCATTTTTGTTACACTCTAGTACTCAGTTGACCTGGAATGACCCATATAACAAAATGGAAACGATGTTAACTCCTTATAACGTGGCCCTATTTATCCTTGCGTCAACGTGTATCGTTCTTTTGCGACAATACTCCGCTTGCCAGGGCTCTTAATTATAAAGGTACACAGAAAAAAAAGTTGAATTTTGGATGGTTGAAAATTTGGTTGGTTGAATATTACGCGGCGTTGTTTTGCCATCACTTTCTCGCTCGAGTATGCTTTGGTAAGAAAAAGAGGGATGGATAGCTAAGAACAAGGTTGAAAAAAAATCTCTTCGAGCGAATAATGATTGCCTGAAGAAAGGCCCTCTGAGTATGCTTTGATCTCGTTTTTCCTGACTGCCACTTGATCGCTGGGTGTGGCAGAGACGAATAAAAATTAGAATGATTGGGTTTAGTCATCAACTTGCTGCGATCAAGATCCAATCTTGCCCCGTTACTGTCAGCAGTCATGGGTTGTTACAATCATCGACAGCACTCTTGACGAATGACAGCTAGTCGTGGCAATTTGAGAATAAAGATTATTCTCAGCAGTCTTATTCGTGGGGTGTAACAGGCAGCGATTAATCGCAAAATTAATCATAGTCGCCAGATTTTCAACACTGCCTAAGACCACTTAAAATCACCTCAGGAAATGGTGTCAGATTATAAGTAAAAACGTTATTTTAAACCACCTCAGTGATTGGTGCCTTCCTCCTAAAATCAATTGAAAATGCTTTCTGCTTATATTCAAATGCGCCAAATGCGCCATGTAAAAAAAAATGCTATAAAGCGTTACTTACGTTTCTGCTATAAAAAGCCATAACACGAAGAAAGCTTGGGCCGATTCCATAAAGCTTAGCGCTGCCTCAGCCGGATCTTTTGCAATGTTCACCCATTTTTGTTATGGGACCATCCATAAACCACGTGGACACTTTAGGGGGTATGGCAATTGTCCACGATCCATACAAAAAGATTTTTTTTGTATGGACAATTGTCCACGAGGGGGGGGGGGGGGTTGAGATTTCTAAAAAAGTGTCCACGTGGTTTGTGGATGGTCCCTATCTGTCAAAATTATATTTTTGCACAATTGCTCATAACTTTTGATAGCGTAGTCAGATCTTCAATCTTTTGAACGCGTTGGAACCTTTCTAAAAATGTATAACATGACGGGTTTCCTTACAAAAACCACCCTTTTTACAATTTTTCGGACTTTAGTCAAAATTGTTTTTTAAGTATAACTTTTGAAGTACTTAACTAAACATCACCATTTCGACGTAGTCGTGCTATCTTGTCGCACCCGCCATTTCGACGTTCCGAGAAAAACGCGTTTTAATGTTTGACCTTGAATATACAAAAACGAGAGCACGGAATGTAAACAATAACAAACTCGTTTTGTTTGGCTGACCATTCTGTGCACTGTCCCAAAGTTTAGTCGAAGTTGGTTGCTGGAGTCCCGAGTTATAATTACAAATGTTTACGGTAGTCTAGCTTGTACGTGCGACAAACGCATCCTGACTTTCCTGGCTTGAAATCCCTTTGGCCTTTTGTCGCACTTACATCAATTTTCATGGAATGACAAGATAGCACGACAAGATTGAAACTACTTTCATATATAAAGTGACAAAAATGCACGGAGTTTTTTCGGTTTTTGTTGAGTATCTCAGGATTGAAATCGAATTTTGGGGATCTGTGACGGTCAAAAGGTGAGGCATTGTGAACTGCACAATATGGCGTTCTTAACTCAATTTGGCCCAAAATGCACGTACGACAAGTTAGCACGATGGCGACGATTTATAGATAGTGACCTCCCGGGCAGACGGTAATAACATAATAAATAATATTTCAATAACAAATCCTGTTAAAATAACAAAAAGTGTTGTCCTAAACTTCAACTTCACCCGGGCAGACGGTAATAACAAAATTAATAATATTTCAATAACAAATCCTGTTAAAATAACAAAAAGTGTTATTATTTTATCCTGAAGTTCAACTTCAAGAAGAAAAAATAATAACAATTTCTGATAAAATAACAAAATTTGGTATTGAAGTGATATTATATTGAAAATGTTTAATAACACGCTAATAAGAGGAAATGTTATACATTTCAAAAACTCTTCTAATAACAAAATTTGTTATTCGTTCGGTATACTGACTTAGAAAAAAAAAGCAATAAATCGCACAAATGGAAAAGTTTCTAAGTGTCCATAACACAATCTGTTATTATTTTTTCTTTTGCTAACTATGTTTAGATCTTTGGGATAATTTTGACCAATTTCGTTTCGTTTTGGCCATGAAATGGGGTCCTTAAGCTTAAATTATTCTAAAAAGTTGAAATTTTGGAAGTTGATTTTTTAAATTATTTGATATACCCCCTGAGGGACTTTGCTAAAATTGGCTAGAACTATGGGATAATTTTGACCAATTTCGTCGGGGTCATTATTTTGGGCATGAAATGGGGTCCTTAAGCTATAATTATTCTGAAAAGTTGAAATTATGAAAGTTGATTTTTTTAATTATTTGATATACCCCCTAAAGGACTTTGTTTAAAATGGTTAGAACTATGGGATAATTTTGACCAATTTCGTCAGGGTCATGAAATGGGGTCCTTAAACTTAAACTATTCCAAAAAGTTGAAATTTCGAAAGTTGGTTTTTTTTTTTATTATTTGATATACCTCCTAAGGGATTTTACTAAAATTGGCTAGAACTATGGGATAATTTTGACCAATTTTATCGGGGTCATTTATTTCACCATGAAATGGGGTTTCAAGCTTAAATTAATCCGATAAAATTAACTTTTGAGAGTTCATTTTTTTAATTTTGTTATATTCCCTAACGGAATTGATTTATTTATTGAGAATTTTTGTAGTGCGAATAACAAAAACTGTTCTTATTTTCACAGAGCCAGGAAGTCGGAGCTGACGTTGAAGTTCGAGCTGGAGTGAGACCTCGGAGACTGCATCAGATTCAGAAAATTTTCAGCAACTTTTACTTGTAGTCGGAATCTGTGAAGTCGGGTATTTTTAGAGAGCTGAAGTCGTCGTTGACGTCATATCCTGCATCCAGAGTCGGAGTTGTCTTCAAGTATGGATTCAAAGTCGCTTGGAGGTACCCGACTCTGCAGCCCTGACTAGTACAGAGGAGTTATGGCAACTGCAGGTTTATTTGCAAATTACAAATAAACCAAAACAATAACTTTTTTTGTTATGGAGACATACCAGTTCAATAACATTTTTTGTTATTATGCTGCTCCACCTCTCCGCACAAAATAACAAATCTTGTTTTTCCTTCATGATTCCTTCTGTGTTATTGGTTTGTTATTGCAATAACAACATAATAACAGTTTAAGTTATTCTTCGAACAAATCTTTGTTATTGATTTTTGTTATTTTAACAACTAATCCGATCATCCCAATAACATATTTCGATCTTCTCACAATATCAAAAACTGACCTTCCCAAGTTATTTCCGTCTGCTCGGGTTATACATTTTCAGAAAGGTACTCAAAAAACCGTTCCAATGAGTCCAAAACATTTAAGATCTGACAACCCTATCAAAAGTTATTAGCACTTCAGTGTTATTTATACACTTTATGGAGGCCGGATTTCAGATAATGTGATAGAGATATAGCCTGAATCATCCATGCGAACTATCGTTGGATAGGTTTTTTATCAGACCTTGCCGATGAGCCAGAAATATTTAAGGTCTATGAACCCTATCAAAAGAAACGAGTAATAAAGTTGATTTGTTAAACATGTTGATATTTTTACTGAATGTTTTGACTTCATGAATGTGAGGAAGGCACCAACCACCTAAAGGTGGATTAATTAACTTTTTTTTATTTCAAATCGAAATAAAAGATGTTTTCACCGATAGAATATTTTGTGAATCGGTTTTTGTAACTCAGAGTCAAAACCTCCAGGCGAAATTTCCAAGATGCATGGAAATTGCATAATAATCTTCTTCATACCAACCGTGCATTGCTGTGAAGACCGAATAGAGTTCGCAACGGAGTTTGAGAATCTTCCCAGTCCCTCTTTTCTCCCTTCGCAGCTGGTAAACATGCGCTTCAACTTAGACTTATGTTGGCACTTACACTAGTATTGAATTATGTGGCAGAGTGGAGTTAGGTTGCAGGTCGTCTTGGTGTGTTGCAATTATTTTTTGTAACCTGCTTTCATTTCCTCTCGTTTGGCACCATCTATCTCTCTGCGTCGCTCTGGATTTCGTCGAATACTGAAATTAAACTGTTCTTTCCGCTTCGTTGGTCTAGTAAAATGAATTGATTAAATGGGACTGTGAACTTTATCTTGCAACGTGAACAAGGTGCAAACACCCCCTGGCTGGGAGTCAATAAAGCTGTAAAAAGGTCAATGTAGTGGTGTAGTTGAGCATAAGTGTTAATTAAGAGGAATACACACAGTTTCTAACAGGAAAATTTCACTGGAGGGTTGTTCGTGCTGCTTTGTTTACAATCAACAGAAAATGTGCTACACACTCGCCCACTGGAGCCTCGAAGCCATCGCTCCAACCTTTATTAAAACGCCTTGAAACGGGAGTCAAGTTTTCATATCGTCAGCAGTTCTTTTCTGATGTTTTGAAGTCTGCTTTTGTTGCGTCGAAGTGTTCAAGTACAGTCCATTTTGGGTGCGTTCCGCTTCGTACCAGAAAATGGGACTGTTTCCCGATCCTCCACTGACACCGAAGCTGAAGAATAAGTTATTTCGCAGTTCGTCGAGCCGGAAGGCAAACAATAGCAAAGCTTCTGCTGTGTTGTCTGACAGGAAGTGCACCGATAGCAGCAGTTCATCCTCAGATTTTGTCACCGTGACCACGGCGCACCAGCTGTCGACTTCGTGGGAGTTTATAAGGTTAGTACAGAACTAGATTTATGCTATGGTGCTTAGGATATGGCATAAAATTGCAATTATACACCAACTCGTTTTTATTTGAAGGGCCACTATGGATGTTCTGTAAAAAGAAAAACTTTAAGTTTAGTTGCGCTCAAAGCAAAGCCAATTAATGCCACCTAAGCTTAATGTTTGAAACATGAAACTTAAAGTCAGCTAATTTCAGCAAGAGAGCCACAATAACCACAACCACTGTGTAATTAAATAAAAATGAGTCTGGTTGCTATGCAGATTTAGCTTACCCGTTGCTTATTTAGTAATTTAGGTTTCTTACTCACGTATCTTATCTCAACCTAATCCCTCCAAGCTCCCCAATTCTGTTGAATTTTAGGTGACTTGTGTCAAATTCCTCAATTAACTGGAGAAGATTCATATTCAACTGAACAGACTTTAAGGTCCGTATGTCCATTCATGTCTGAGTCAAAAGAAACTTATGCCACAAACTTTTTAAGTAACTTTTCTAAGATATGGATTTAACAGTAATTTTAAAGTTTGAGGTTGTAATTTGAGGCACCTTGTAATTTTAAAGTTTGAGGTTTTCCAATATTTGATCAAATCGTTTGTCCAAACCAAAATACTTTTACTTTTGTTCAGGTGCCTTGGCGCCAATAACTATTGAGGATAAACATTCTTCTATCGGATGGGAAAGTAAAACGTCGGTCCATTTGCGTAAAAGAGGTTTTGGGTGACTCACCACACATAACCTTCGGATGCCTAGAAATGAGCAGAAACTTGCAACAGAGACCACAAAAGACCCGGGGGTTGTTTATGTGGATTGCTTTGCTGTTTTATTTATTTTTTATTGGCAAGACATGTTTAAAAAAAATTAAATACAATTAAGTTTATCAAAAGGTTTCGATAATACTTACTGAAAGTAAGTTTCAACATTTTCAAAATACAAAAAAATGCCGTAATTTGGTTGTTATCTTTAGACCCTGACTGAACCCTGGTGTGGTGTATAAATACTATCACAGGTCTTATTTGATGTTGTTCAATGTTTGCACATCAGATTAGATTATGAGATGTTCTCATTTCTCTTAGCTTTTAAAAGCATGATGAAACATTTGTATCCAAAATCTCGTGGGCTTTCTACAAAACATTTTGACTAATTTTTTTTAACTCTTGGAACTCAATTTAAACTTTCCCTTTTTAGATCCGCCTCAAGCGACAATGATACTGATAAGGAGAGTCCAACCGAGGGCACATTTCCTCCTCACTACACGGAGATTTACAAACCCGATCGGGAGTGCACTGGTGCTGAAGCGTTCCTTCCTCCGCGATACATAGAGGTTCGCAAAGGGCGTATCATCCTGGAGACGAAAAGGGCAAACGGAGCGAACGATGAAACCAACAGCAATGAATGCTTGAGTCGAATCTTTAGCAGACCTTCCGACAATTTAAGTGACTACGAACGCCCTATCGCGGTACACAGCAATCCGGAAACTCCAACGTGTGAAAGCAGAATCCTGGGAACATTTGGCACAAAGAATACGGTTGGAATTTTGGATGATGAGATAATGCAAAAAAACTAATTTTATTTCACTTTCCAGAAACAACTTGATTCCCCTACTCTTGAAACAAAAATTAGTGAACCTTCTGCAATGTAAGTTAACCTCTGCTTAAAAATATCCTTTTCTTTTTTAAATTCCTTTTTTTTTTAAGAATCAATAATGTAAAACAATCATCTACTCAAAGTTTCTATGAGCACAAGACCATAGAGGTATGCAAACTCTAAATTTAATTTAAAAAAATAAAATAAAAAATATAATATATTAAAAAATATAATTTTACAGGCATGCTTTCAACGCCAAGAAGAAAGTTTGCTGATGTTGCAGCAAGAGAACAAATCCTTACACCAAAGGGTAGAACAATACGAAGCGTGCCTAGATGACATTATGCGAAAGGTAGTAGATGCTCTGGTAGCTGAGGACAACCTGCGCGAAGAAGTCTCCATTTTGAAAAATCGTGTTAAAGATTTAGAAGCGCAAAATGCCATACTTATTGCTAGCCCAGCAAGAAGCCGCGACGAAGGTTACTGTACTATGAGTTCTGGTTTGCCACAGTTTACTCAAAAAAGCCATCTCGAGGAACTTCCCGAAGAGCCAGAACAGTGGTTAGTTGCAGCGGAACCGTGTTCAGCCGAAATTGAAGACTGGAGCATGTCACAAGAAGAGCTTGCTACCGCCCTGGAAGTGGAAGGCCATGACTGGATTTGGAATACTAATTTTTTGGCAACAATGGCGACACAATCGGAGGATGTCCCGGCACTGCTACAAGAAACAGTAAGTTTTGTTCAATCTTTGACTTTATACAATCTGCTTTACATATGATTTGTCATTTTTAAGATTCTCTACTCGGATGATGAAGAAGTAGCATGTACGAACTTTACGCGCGATTTTTATAGACTTGTTAGCATTAAGTCTGAAAGCAATCAAAGCCTTCAATCTCCAACGACCGTTGAAACGACAACATCGAGTAATAGTGACAAAACTGAAAGACTGACAAGTGAATATACTTGCACCGAAACAAACAGCTTGCCCTCTGCCAGATCGCGCGACGCCACCGTTCAGCAATTCAAACTTCCCTCGCCGACGACAACTGTTCCGTCACCTTCTGCAAAGTTCGATGTTCCGCAGCAAATGCCAGCCAGAAGTAATGGATGGAAGCGAAATCCGCGAAAAAATCAGGTTTGCTCAATTGGTACAAAGGCGTGATTGTGTGACTTCATGTTCGCTTAAATTCCAGGAAACATTCATACCCGTACCCATAAACTCAAAGGATCGTCAGAAATCTTTACCGCCCGTGCCAGTACGAAGACACTTTACTAGTTAGTCGTGATTGGAGATTGAAATTCATTATATACAAAACTAATACACACACAGATTTGATGTTGACGGTGCATTTAAAGTGAACTTCAATATTAAAAGGAGATAATTACAGCAATTAACAAAGTTAGCTTTGTAGTTTGTTAAGTATACACATGTGATAGTACGTATAACTTGTAGTCTATTTAAGAAGGAAATACTAATAACATTAATGACATTAATAACATAACCAACATAAATAATCTCAAATTCTCATTCAAAAAAACCAATCAAACTGCCAGACAATAATGAGAAAACAACTAACTCAACAAACAATGGTCAAACTGTGGAGCCAGTCAAATCAATACTATCTGCTACTGTTGCAAAATGTAACAAAGGTAATGGTACTAAAACGCAGTAAACGAGATTTCTGGTTGTGATCGAAGGTGAGCAATTTTGCGTTAATGAGTTTCATACTTGGCCACTAAATTTACGTAACATTTCAATGTATTCATTTTGTACAAAGAGATAGCTGGTAAGATTATATAACCTATCGTTTTTTGTCATTTTGTAGGGACATTGAAAGGTAATAAATAGTTTCATATCTATCTTGTGAAAATGATATTTTTTATTTGGCCTATTTTCTTAAATTTTATGACCACCGTCCACAAATGTCACTTACGAGGTTCTTATAATTTTAAACATCGAAACCATGCAGCTTCTTATTTCCTTGTGCAGGATATTCATTGGAGTCACGTTCTTTTCTGATCACTAATCGTCGAAATGCTTGAATGATCCGCCGTGTGTATACAGCAATTACATTTCAAAAGAGCACACAGAAAAATGTTTTGTAGAATCAGCCTGTACGAGGTTTGAATCAACAATTTTTTTTTTGCAGAATATTCATTGGAGTCACTTTCTCTTCTGATCACTAATTGTCGAAATGCTTGAATGATCCGCCGTGTGTATACAGCAATTACATTTCAAAAGAGCACACAGAAAAATGTTTTGTACAATCAGCCTGTACGAGGTTTGAATCAAAATTTTTTTTTGTTGAATATAATCAACAACAATTCCGCAAAAGTCTTTTGTTGTTTTGAAAAAGCTGCTTTGTCGTTTAGCGTTGATTCAACAAAAATTATGATTTTCAAATCAACAAAACGTTTTGTTGATTCAAATATGCTTTATTTTTTTTTTTTGCGTGAGCATAAACCGAAAAAACCTACTCCGATCGGGCTAATCTAGGGATTCCTCGGTCAAAAAATAGACGCATATTTTTTTGATTGGCCATTAGGATGACCTACGCCGTGCTAGGGTGGTCCCAGAAATGGTTATTTTTTTATGTTCTAGCATTTTTTGTACCTTCTACAAACAATTTCAACTAGTCCTAATCACTCCTATCCACGTGGCAATTAAATAAACCGTTAATCCAAAACACATCGTTTCGACAGTCAACCACAATGCCGCTGATCACGAATCCGAAGCCCGTTTTTGATATTTCGTGACGGAGGGGCGGTGCGATCCCTTTCATTTTTGAACATGCGAAAAAAGAGGTTATTTTCAATAATTTGCAGCCTTCATCGGTGATTAGATAGAAATTTGGTGTCAAAGGGACTTTTATGTAAAAACTTTAAAAACTCTGCCATTTTCCATTACTCAACTGTAAATATTTAAAGAACGTGTCATTTTAAGAGAAATTTAATGTACTTTTCGAATTCTCATTGACCCAGAAGGGTCATTTCAGGAATGTAGCCAGAATTGGTTTGGTTTGGTTCGGGGGTGGGGGGTTGGCTGGAAGAAGAAATTTTCTTCTTCTTTTCTTCTTCTTTCCTCTCTCCCATATGTCTTCCAAAAATTTCGGGGGGGGGGGGGGGGCTTCAGCCCGAAGCTCACCCCCCTGGCTACGGGCCTGGGTCATTTTTTCATTCAGGACAAAATTTTTAATTTTAAAATTTCGTGTTTTTTTTCTAACTTTGCTGGGTTATTGTTGAGAGTATTACAGTGTTCTACAAAGTTGTAGATTAGACAATTACAAAAATTATGATATACAAACATAAGAGGATTATTTATAAACAGCACGAGTTATCGCGATTTTACTAATCTAATCTAATCTAATCAGACCCTAGCGCAGCCAATCTTTCGAAGGGATCCTGGAGAGTGCCTTAGGTTAGATGACGCCTAGCACTCTTCTTGTCATTTATTAACATTTGTAGTGCGCCATTGCATCGGAATGCATTGAAACATCACAAGCGTTAAAGCGGCCAGGCCTACTGCGTAAAGCCGTATCGCAGAGATGACTCGTAATTGGATTGAGTTCGAGCACAGAGTGTTCGAACAACAACACAATTCTGAATCGACAGGGGAGGAAGAAGCGTGGGGACACACCACCATACGCTTCGAGATTTTGGTTGTATTCGTTGGGAGCACCATCCTAAGAAGGTTTGGTACTCCGGGACCCTCTGGGATGGGACATTGTATTTCCACGAATGCCCTGGGCACTATTTGCCGTGGTTATAGCGCCACAACTCGCTCTGCACGAGTTATCGCGATTTTACGAAAAAAAAACAAACTTTTGTGCCTGTCGTTTGTGACTATGAACGGCCATGAACAACGACGAACTTCTGGGTCCATGTAGATTAGAAAAGTACATTAAATCCCTTAAAATAACATGTTAATTTTTTTTTACAGTTAAGTAACGGAAAATGGCAGAGTTTGAAAAATTTGTTAGTGTTTTTTCGATGAAAAATAGGGTTTTTTTCGGAATTCTGAGCACGCCATTTTTCGGAATTCTGAGTACGCCATCAAATCGAGCGTCCAATTTTACATAAAAGTCCCTTTGATACCAAATTTCTATCTCATTACCGTTTCAGACTGCAAACGGACAAATATTTGACTCACGGTATTTGGAAATTCGAATAACCCCTTTATTTTATTGTAGTTTGGTTAGTTATGATCACTGAAGTGTAATTATTAGGATGTAACAAAAATGATGTTTGGCGGGCATTGAGGGGTTTGTTCCGGTGGGCGTACTGAGCCCAAATCCCAAATATGAGCTTGATTGGACGTAACGGACCTTCAAAATTTGGGATTTTTCAAAACATCGGCCCCGACAAAGATATGGGTCGTACCTTGCGACGCCCGAGAAGCCATTTGATTTTGCTGGGACCGTATTTCGAAAAAAGGCTGAACTTTGAAGGTCTGTACCGAGCTCCAGGGCGCTCGTTCCAACGAGTCCAAGAGATTGGAGGTCTAACTACCCTATTACATGTAAACCCTTCCCTACAACAGGGCCGTATCTAAGGGGGGTGTTATGGGTGTTCAACACCCCCCATGGAAAAAATGGCTTACACCCCTAACGCCTCATCAAAGACACGGAGTTTAGACTATAGATAAGCCCTCATGGAAAATGGTTGAAATTCAAATACATCCAAATGCGCCTTAATTAATTAGATAATTAGAAATAAATGTCTTTGATTGTTAACAGACAGGGAAAAATTTAGCGCTCATTAGATACGCCCTCATAAAATATTTTTTTAAAAAGCTGTTCGTTGTAGCCCGAAGAAAAACTCAATTCTCTAGATAAGCCTTAATAAAATTAAATAAAAAATGCTTTGATCGTTGATGCCAAGAGAAACCTAATCTCTTACTTAATACGCCCTCATGAAAATAAAAAAAACTTTGATCGTTTACGCTAAGAGAAAAAGTCAACTCTTACAAAATAAGCCCTCATAAAAATATTTAAAAAATTAACTTTGTTCGTTAACTCCCAAAGAAAAACTCACCTCTCTCTCTAAAAACGCCCTCATTAAAATATTAAGAAAAATCAACTTTGATCATTGACGCCCAGAGAACTACTCAATTCTCACTTAATACCCCTCAATGAAATCCATAAAATATATATTTTGACCGTTCACGCAAAGAGAAAAACTAAACTTTCACTGGATACGTCTAAATGAAAAAAATAAAATAAAAAAAACTTTGACCGTTGGTGCCAAGGGAAAAACTCAACTTTCACTAAATACTCCCTCATAAAAATATTAAAGAAAAACTTTGATCGTTGACGGCCAGAGAAAACTCAACTTTCACTAAATACGCCCTCATAAAAATATTAAAAAAAAACTTTGATCGTTTACGCTAAGAGAAAAACTTAACTTTCACGAAATAAGCTCTCATACAAAATAAAAAAAAAAAACTTTGATCGATGACGCCCAGAAAAAACTTAAATCTCACCAAATACGCCCTCATAAAAATATTTAAAAAAAAATCTTTGATCGTTGACAGCCAGAGAAAAAGTCAACACTCACTAAATACGCCCAAATAAAAATATTTTAAAAATAAGCTCTTAACTCTTAACTAAAAATAAACTTAAGTTAACTGTCAAAGAAAAACTCATCTCTCTCTGAAAACGCCTTCATAAAGGAAAAAAAATGGATCATTGACGCCAAGAGAAACATTCAAACTTAGATACGCCTTAGTGAAATTTAAAAAAAATCGATCGTTGGCGCCAAGAGAAAATTTCACTAAATACGCCCTCATAAAAATATTTTTATAAAAACGCCTAGAAAAAAAAACTCAACCCTTAATAAATACGCCCTGATAAAAATATTCAAAAAAATCACTTTGATCGTTGACGTCCAGAGAAAAAAACTTAACTCTCACTAAATTTGCCCTCAGAAAAATATTTGAAAAATAATTTTATCGCTGACGCCAAGACAAAAATTCAACTTTCACTAGATAAGCCATAATAAAAATATTTAATAAAAATAAAACTTTGATAGTTAAACCACAAAGGTAAATCGAAATCTCACTAGCTATTTTTTATTATTAAGCCTTTGACGAACTAGATACGCCCTCCTGGATTTTTGTTGAAAATCGACTCAGATCGTTAACGGACAGATCAAAATCCAACTTTTATTAAGTACGCCACAGTGATTTATTTTACTCCAACTAGACACAAAATAGTTCAAATTTTGCGGAGCTGTTTATACTATCAAAGCATGCAAGAATCCCAAATTTTAGCATCACTCCAAAGTTTTGCGATTTTGTTTTTTTTCAAAAACTTTTGTTTTCAAATGGCCATATTTTTGAAATAAAAAAATATAGAGCATGATTCGACTGTTATTTTTTAAAGTTATTTGACGCTGAATTGAAAAGCTTCATAAGAATTTCGATTGGATTGGAGCAATCAAGGGTCCTGATTTTCAGTTCAATGAACAGAAACCACTCACTCATCGTCTATCCATTCGTCGCCTATTCTAACCCGCTAGCATTCATGAGCGAATGATACTCGCAACCAGTCAGCGAGTGGCCCGAACTGTTCACTCAGCGAACAAATACATCATGAAATTTTTTGCCTACTCCGTCGCTCGACGACACTCACACACTACCATGCTCAGCGAAGAGCAGTGATGTCAACCATCGCGGCACTCATTTTTGGTTCGCGGCACATTTTTCGTTTGTGGTGCTTTTCAGTTACGGAATTCGACAAAATGGTATTCGAAGCATTTGTAGAACTCACCAACAGCAACATTTCTTCACAACATTGTATAGCTGTAAAATTCATACACAAAAAGTTACAAGAAGATTTCAGACCTCAGGACCAATGGTTCGCGATGCTTTTGTTTGCCTAACGCATTTTTGGTTGTAACTTTGGTTTGGTTGTTCTTCAAGTCCTTCATACACAACTTTGTCAAATTCCGTAACTGAAAAGCACTACAAACAAAAAATGTGCCGCGAACCAAAAATGAGCGTCGCGATGGTTGACATCACTGGCGAAGAGCCATTCTCACAAAACGCCAGCGCGGCAGTTTTTTTGTTTTCCCGCCCTCAGTTTGCCATCAATTTGATTTTTTCTTGGTGGATGTTTCTTTGAATGGTGTCTATAATGTTATGAAATCAAAATAAATGCAAAATTTAATTGATAACATTGATCTTAGGCAACCCATATCAATGAGTATAACGCAGCACATCAGAGAAAAAATCAGGGCTGCGGAGTCAGGTCATATATCAAACGACTCCAACTCCGACTCCGACTCCGGCTTTCTCAGACTAGCCGACTCCGACTCCGACTCCGGCTCCGGCTTTCAACAAATGGTTGGCTCCGACTCCGACTCCGGCCTACCAACTCTAGCCGACTCCGACTCCGACTCCGACTCCAGCTTTCAAAAACTGGTTGGCTCCGACTCCGACTCCGACTCCACATATTTTAAAATGTTTCAAAAGTTAGTCGACTATTATAAGTTAATTATTTTTAAAACATTGATCTCTAAGCGTCATGTTTTTCTAAAAAAAAATAAGTTCGAATCACAAAAAGAAAAAAAAGTTTCTAGGTTACAAGTTTTATACGTTATGGAAACAGAAATCGAAAAATATCTTCAGTTTTAGAGGCGTTTTGAGAAGAACAGTTTTGTAAATAAATTTGGAATTATTTGCTTAACCACAAATTTACAAATAATGTATTCAAAGCTAATAAATCCGAGTTGCGGTGGAGGACAAAAGCAAAGGCCAGCAGAGCCAACCAAGACCCCTACACAATCCCCCTTCCCTTCCCACGCCTTATCTTTAACATCAATCCCTTCCCTATTAACCCCGAGTAGAACGCGGGTAATCGGCTCCCCTCCCACTAACATTTACACACAAGATCCTCTGTAATTATTAAGTCAAATGTAATTACAAAAGCCGACTCGGTCCTAACCTGGTCCCAGCACCGAAAAAGACCTAATTAAAATAATTCTAAGATAAAAAAGCTGATAAATTTAAAAATTAAATTGTTATTTTTGAATGAATAATTAAAAGAAACCTGGCCTTAATGATCTATTGAACATTAAAATTCAATTTGCTCTTTTTCAGTCTGACATTTATGAGAAGCACAGTTTTTTAAATGACAATTTTAAACGAAACATTTTTTTTTGTTTTTTTTAAGACGTACATGGACATCACGCCATGGCGGAAGGAGATTATTATTGCAAATCAATGTATCTGAACAATTTCTTCGTGGAAAAGACGCTTAAGAGGTCCTTGTCAAATATCTGGGACATAGAAAATATTTTATCCTGGAATTTTTTAATTTATTTTAATTTCAAAAATTAATTTACATTAAAAAGAAGGCGCACGATACTTCGTGAATCTTCACCTATAACAAAGCTTTATGAATGACCTTGCGCCTCCATCAAAATATATGAAAAAACTTAAAATATAATAAAAACAAATATCCACTAGTAAAATATTTTCTAGGTCACAAGTATTTCATTTTTTTAAGGTACATTGATTTGCAATGATAATCACCTTCCGTCATATTGGCGTAGGACATACAGTATGAGAAAATTCGGGTTGATAATATTTTGATTTCGTTTTTTAATAATATTTGAAAAATAATTTAAAATCCTACATTTTCTTCTATACATTTTTTATAAGTTCATTTTTGTACTGAAGTCTTGAGATTTGTTCAATGATAATTTGCAACGATATCAAAAAAGTTTACCTAAAATCAACATTCAATGATTATTTCAAAATTAGTTACAACTTCTTTTGATATTTTTGTTAGTTTCAATTATTTTAAATGCAACACTTTGATTTTCTTGAACTTAGTTATAAACAAAATGCGCATGTTGATTTCCAAGTAAGAGATTGTTATTATCGTTGATTATTTGTTACAAAAGTTAAACTGTCAGTGATTCTTTTTCGATTTCCAAAACCAGTAATTACTATTTGTTATCTTTTTATGTACCTCGTAATTTTTTTCCTAAAAAATGATTTAACTTAAAACCTCCAAAACATTCGCTATCGGGGTAAAAGATGACTGTGTGTGTTCTTTTTTCAGAAAGAACTGGATGAAATTTAGTCAAATTTGAATCGGAAGGGCACCTAAATATAGGCAAAAGGAAGCAGTCAAGAATCAATTTGATATGTCTGACTACATAACCAATATTTTTTACATTTTTTTTTAATTATGATACTACATATTTAGGTAAGAGGTTATCATTTAGTGATTAGAGTGAAATAACACAATTAGAGCTTTCCAATAACAATAAAAAGCTTCAAAAGCATAATGGCATCTGATAAATCTCTTAAAAAATGAAAAAAATGGCGACGCATTGCGTATGACGTAAAAAAGTAATTAAAAAATAATTGAAAACATAAGAAGTTTTGTAAATCAAGCTATTGTATAGTAAAAATTGAACAATAAAAAACATATTTTTTGTTGTATTTAAGATAACTCCGACTCCGACTCCGACTCCGAGTTATCAGAAATCTTCGGCTCCGACTCCGACTCCGACTCCAGCTCTTAAAATTTAGCCGACTCCGGCTCCGACTCCGACTCCAGCTGTTCGAGTTTTGACGACTCCGATTCCGACTCCGACTCCAGGTCCCCAAAAAGACCCGACTCCACCGACTCCGGCTCCGACTCCGGCTCCGACTCCGACTCCGACTCCACAGCCCTGGAAAAAATGTTTTCAGTTCAGAGTTATCGGCGACATTCGGCCTGCCTGAGCCGTTCGGAGACTGAGCCGATCAGAGAGTAGAAAAGAGAGTGTTCGGGAGGGAATGTTTTCAAAGTGACAAACAGTAGGAATTCATCAGGGCAGTATCGCGTCGCCTGCTATTTGTGCTCGCGAATGGAGTGGTTGATTTTGAGCAATCAGGACCCTTGGGAGCAATGATCGATGCTGCATTTTGAGCAATTGAAAAAATTGAAGCAGGGATGGATGTAGGTAAATTCTGCTACTGCAAGTTCATAAATTCGATATCTTAAGAGATTTCGACTTGCCCAACAATTAAATAGATGATTTCTATGTAAAATCGTCAAGGATACACGATAATTACGTTTTATTTAAAATTAAACCGCATATGTATTGAGAAAAACTAACTTAATCCACCTATGTGATTGGTGCCTTCCTCACTCTTTTCCAACAATGGGTGATATGTGATATGATGGGTTTGGACACAAATTTGGTAAAAAAAAAACACATATCACTCAAGGGCTCATAAGTGGCATCATAAGTGGTCAAAGCTTGATACAGGGTTGCCAGATCGTCAATGTTATGGACTCGTTGGAAAGGTTTTTCGATTATCTAACCAACGATGGGTCGGATGATGGATCCGGACATTGTTTACATACATTTAAATGAGATCCGGCTACAAAAAAGTACGTAAATATTACTTAAGTGGTCAGAACTCGAGACAGGGTTGCCAGATCATCAATGTTTTAGCCTCGTTGGATAGGTCTTTCGAATACCTTACCAACGATGGGTTGGATGATGGATCCGGACATCGTTTACATACATTTAAGTGAGATCCGGCTACAAAAAAGTACATAAATATCACTTAAGTGGTCAGAACTCGAGACAGGGTTGCCAGATCATCAATGTTTTAGGCTCGTTGGATAGGTTTTCAATTATCTAACCAACTATGGGTCGGTTGATGGATCCGGACATTGTTTACATACATTTAAGTGAGATCCGGCTACAAAAAAGTACATAAATATCACTTAAGTGGTCAGAACTCGAGACAGGGTTGCCAGATCATCAATGTTTTAGGCTCGTTGGATAGGTTTCTCGATTATCTAACCAATGATGGGTCGGATGATGGGTCCGGACATTGTTTACATACATTTAAGTGAGATCCGGCTACAAAAAATGTACATAAATATTACTTAAGTGGTCAGAATTCGAGACAGGGTTGCCAGATCTTTAATGTTTTGGACTCGTTGGGAAGTTCTTTCGATAACCTAACCAACGATGGGTCGGATGATGGATCCGGACATCGTTTACATACATTTAAGTGAGATCCCACATGGTTTGAACTCCATACATCCTGTTAGCCCAAAAAGTGGGACGATTGTTGAGCTCTGTAGCTGGTATAGGGTAAATTTGTCCAAGCTAGTCACAGCCTACTCAGCAAAAAATTTGAATCTCTTGTACCACTCGCAGAATGACAGATAGACGTCGTCGGATAGACCTTGTTTTTGTTTTATCTACCAATTCTGCGTAATTCAAGTAATGTTTCCAAACATGATCGACTTGTGGAGATTATGTTGCTTTAGTGGCGCGAAATCTTTGCCAACCCTTCATTTTGTATGCTCACCCTCGTTATTTCACCGATGGGTGATAAAATCGTGGTTTTAAAAAGGAAAGGAGAAGATTTTGATGTTGCGAATGTGGGATTGGAGGAAGACGCCTTCCTTTTTTTTGTTCGATGTCATAGAGTTCAAGCCATTTTAACAGCACTAGCTAAATACCTGTTCCCAAAGGAATAGAATGATTATTGAACATGCAATTTTTAACTGCACAGATTTTTCGGCATTTTGGAGCATGAAAAGTAGATAAAATGCAAAAACAAGCGGCTGACACGAAAGGCACGCGAGAAGAAAAATGAAAATTCAAATCATGGCATGCTGCGATTTTGTTTACTTGAGGCATCTTCTCAGTATACCAGTTTTGATCGGACGAGGGGTCAATGCATATTTCATGTAACCGGTATCTGTTTACGATTAAATGACATTATACAAATTAACCAAAATTTTGTAAAAAATATTAATTTAAAAATTGAACGAAAAATAGGATGTTGTCATTTGAGTAACTTTTGAAAATGTTGAATATAGGGAAACTTACTAGAAATTATGTTAAAATTTGGTTTTAAGTAAGTTAGTAGTAAAATAAAAACACATAGGTTACATATTGTTACAGTATCATTATCTAAAACATCTCAAGTTAGAAAAAAATATGTTTTGCACTATTTGAGTGTTATTATGAGATTTTATTACAGCAAAAAAATTATAATTGAAGCAAAATTATGATCATCAAGTGAGAACGGTTCAAATTAAAATAAGGTTTACTAATTAGTTACATCTACTAGCAATTATTAGAATCTACTTGACAATGATACCTTGTAACAGATTGTCGAAGGCATAAAAGGCACATTAAAATCAACCATTATAATCGTCTATCAGTATAAGAAAAACATAACCAGGTTTGGCGGAACGTCGCTCTGAAATTATGTTGCTGCCTGGAAACCTTGTTTGCAATCACAGCAAGGCGTCATCCATAAACCACATCACGCTATAGTAGGGAGGGGGGTTGTCACAAGCGTGACAAAGTATGACAAGAGGGGGAGGGGGTCTGTAAGGCCGTGACGGCACGCTAGACTATTTCTTGAATACTGAAAATTCAGTCTAAGAATATATCAAGAAAAAGTTTAATGTTTGTTAAAATTCACTCATAACTGAAACACGACACAAAGCTTTAAGAAACTTAGTTTTTGATGATAGATTTAATATGCTTAAATAATCAGATTTCCTTTTAAAGAATATTCTGATTTCTATCACTCAACAAAATAAAAATTCATATACAACCTGTAACAATTTTAAATAATCCATTTTATATATCATGCAAAAATTGTTCAAAAAATCATCAAAATCTGACGTACGTTGGAGCCAACGTGACAAAGTGTGAAGGAGGGGGGGTGGGGGGTGGTTGGGTTATTTTTGGCCAATTTTAGCGTAATTTTGGCGGTCATTTCTGTCCCTTCAAAAGTTTCCGAGTTTTATTACAAGAGTTCAGTCAAAAATGATGAAGTTAAATTGCACGCCGAAGTGCCGTTAAGTCAACATCATGTGCTGGATGGAAATACATGCTGTTATCCAAAACTAACGATACATAATTTGCTACTTTAAATAATTTTATAAAATTCAAAATATATTTACTACACGCACTATGGACGACCCATCGGTGCAAAACTGCCATAAAAACTGGTAGAAAAGTTGCAGCTCTCCACCGCGAGAGGCAGCACCTTTACTGTCCCCGTTTTTGAACCTAAAGTTCCACATATGTGGAGATCCGGCTTCAAAAAAGTACATAAATATCACTTAAGTGGTCGTAACTCGAGACAGGGTTGCCAGATCTTCAATGTTGTGGACTCGTTGGAAAGGTCTTTCAATTACCTAAGTAACGATGTATAACATGATGATGTTTGGTTCAGTTTACTGCCATTTATTCATCTTCCGAAAATATGCGAAAACACATTTTTATACATAACTTTTGAACTACTTATCGAAACTTCAAACAATTCAATAGCACCGTATGGGACCCTAAACCAAGTCGAATGCGACTGGTTTGGTCAAAATCAGTTAAGCCAGTGCTGAGAAAACTGAGTGACATTATTGGTCACATACACACACACATACCCACACACATACACACAGACATTTGTTCAGTTTGCGATTCTGAGTCGATATGTATACATCAAGGTGGGTTTTCGAGCTTTAAATAAAAAGTTCAATTTTAGAGCAGGATTATAGCCTTACCTCAGTGAGGAAGGCAAAATGTATCTAACGTATTCGAAAATTGCGAAAAGTGCACCAATGTTTGATTCCAATCGAGAATCTGATGACGCCATTACATTAAGCGTTTCGTTTTAGAACTGCAATCAAGTTTTGCTCTATATGTTCCAAAATATGGAAATTTAAAAACTAATGTTTTTTGAAAAAATTGAAAAAATCCAAAAACTTTGGGGCAGTGCCAGAAAAGAAGGGATGGTCCGATTTTGATGAAATTCGGTATTTTTGCATGTTTCGATAGTATAAACAGCTCCGCCAAATTTCGATTTCGAGTGGTGTGCCGCTTCACGTGAAATGACCCATAAGCAGTTGTTTGGGCAGCTTAAATAACGTTTATTTTTATATTTTCAATCAAATAGTGCTTTCAGGAATTAATAAATTTTGAATTTTAAGATCGAACACCAAAAATAATAACAATATTTTGAATGCAAATACAGTCCAGACTCGATTATTCGAAGTTTCGATTATCCGAAGGTTTGTATGTTTGTTCGTCAAATTCGAGTTCTGCGTTTTTTTTTTTTTTTCGTGATTTGATTATCCGAAGTTTTGATTATTCGAAGTGAAATTAAACCAAGGCCTTCGGATAACCGAGTCTTAACTGTATAACGTTTTGTTAAAAAAAAAGTTTGAAATTTCGTGTTTTATTTAACCGACCGACCTTGACCAGAGCCGAGGGACAAAAGCTTTAAATTTCATTTGTAATAGCCTTAACCAATTCCACCACAATTCATCACTTTGTATAAAAAATCAGCGCATAAGAAAGTTTTTGCCAACTGCGTTAACGTCACGAGACAACATATGAATTTACAACAAATGATGGTACGCCTTTGTTGACTGTATACGCCCTTCCTATCACACACATACACCCCTAACGCCCTATGAGGGAAAACACCCCCCATTGAAAAATCCTGGATACGGGCCTGCCCTTTTTTTTTTTTTTTTTTTTTTTTGTGGGATTTAAGACTACTGCGACCATTTAGTTGATCTATTGTAGTGTACCCCTAATTACTGTCGCATATTTTCAGGGTGACAAGTCACCATTTAGGGTGACCGCCACTGACTGAGGATGCGATATACCCCAGTTTGGCATTGCTTCGAGAATGAAGTCAACAACCGAAGTGGGATTTTCTGAATAAATTTCTGAGGGAGTTAAAATCCCTTTATTGAAAAATTTAATTCTTTTTGCAATCAGTGCACCACACTCACACAGTAAGTGCCTTGAAGTTTCCACTTCACAGTCACAGAGCCTACAGATATCAGTTTGACTTCGCGTTAGCTTTTTCAAGTGATACCGTGATGGGCAATGTCCTGTAATTAATCCAATGTATATGTTTAGTGACCGTTTATTCAGACCAAGTATTCGCGACGTTTTCTGTTTGCTAGGGTGATAAACAACTTGGATTGCTTTGCAGAATGCGAGGCAATCCAATTCTGTTGTATCATGGAATTTTCCCATTTTGTAATTTCCATTTTCAGAACGCATTTCGACACTCCACAGAATGGCTCCGGACCAACAAAAGGTCATCTGAGCCTTTCCTGGCAAGCAAATCGGCCTTTTCATTCCCTTCAACCCCGCAGTGGCCTGGAACCCAGTACAAGAATACTCGATTTTTATTACCCAGTTTTTCAGAAGAATTACACACTCCCAAACCAATCTAGATTGGCATTTGGAAGAATTCAAAGCATTCAAAGCAGCTTGACTATCAGAGAAAATACAGATTGTAGAATACCTATAGTTTCTCTTCAGACATGCTGATGCACATTCTAAAATAGCATAGATCTCGGCCAAAAATACAGTAGTCCAGCGTCCCATAGGAGCCGAAATACTTAGTCCTGGCCCCGTGATCCCCGCTCCTGTTTTATTACCCATTTTTGATCCATCCGTGTAGAATATGATTGCTCCCGGAGGTAGGCTTGGACCTCCTGATTCCCATACTTGGCGATCAGTTAAAATCACTTTGTATGTTATATCAAGGTTCAAGGTATATTCCATCCAGTCCTCGTTCATAAACACATGTGGATCTATGTTAAGTTCTTTTAAAATTCCTAGATGTTCCTTACAATTCTTGAATAAATTCTCATTTCTTCTTAGTCTAAGCGCACTCTTTCCAGCCTCCATTTGAACGTATTGGTACAACGGGAGGAGATGAAGAGCAGCATTTAGAGCATTCGTTGGTGTACTTCGCATTGCTCCAGTGATGGATATGCAGATTAAACGCTGTAATTTTTCTAGTTTTTTTGCGCTGTTTTTGTTTTGTTTTTGGCCACCATACCAAGGCAGCGTAAGTTAATCTGGGTCTTATTATGGCCGAATAGATCCAGGATATCATCTTCGGTTTAAGTCCCCATTTCATTCCAAAGGTCTTCCTAGATACCCATAATGCAGTTGTGGCTTTTTGAACAGCCTGATCTAAGTGTAAGTTCCAGTTTAATTTTGCATCTAGAGTGATCCCCAGATACTTCACATTCTTAGAAAATTCCAAAGCGGACCCATCTAGAGTAAGAGCTTTAAGAAGGATCTTTCTCTTACGAGTAAACGGGACAACTACAGTCTTCTTAGGGTTTATGTTAAGCCCTTCATTTTTGCACCACTCAAAAGTACAGTTGAGGGCATATTGCATTCTTTCGGTAATTATCTCTTCAAATTTCCCTCGGACTAATATTACCACATCGTCAGCAAACCCAATTACTTCAAACCCCAATTCAGATAGTTTCTTCAGAAGGTCGTCTACAACTAATGACCACAGCAATGGAGACAGCACGCCCCCTTGAGGACAGCCTCTTGTGGTCTTTACAGTCACAGAAGATCCTCCTAATTCAGCGAACACTTCTCTGCTATCAAGCATGGCCATGACCCATCGTGTGATGCAATGCTCAAAGCCTCGCTTTTCCATATTCTTTTTTATAGACTTATATGATGCATTATCAAAAGCTCCTTCAATATCGAGAAAGGCAGCGAGGGCAATTTCTTTTGCACTCATATTCTTTCCCAATCTTGAAACTAGCTCGTTTAATGCTGTAACTGTCGATTTGTTCTGCTGGTAAGCAAACTGAAACCTACTGAGAGGTTTCGTGTGCAAAAACTTTGATTTAATATATTCATCAATTATCTTTTCCATTACTTTCAGCATTGTGGATGTGAGACTTATTGGCCTAAATGATTTAGGAGCCGTTTTGTCTCGTTTTCCAGCTTTAGGTATGAAGACAACGCGTGTTTGACTCCATATCTTTGGAATGTGTCCTAATTCTAGACTTGATTTGAAAATATTCGTTAAGCATTCAATCAGTTTCCCACCTCCTTTTTGAATAAGGGCGGGAAATATTCCATCTCTGCCTGGAGATTTGAATGGTTCAAAACAACTCACTGCCCAAGCAACTTTAGCCCGCGTGAAGATGCTTTTCGGTACAAAAGATTTTTCCATGGTCGTGTCACGGCCATAGTCAACGCTTTTCGTTCCGAGATCTTCGTTTGCTGCCAATATTGATCCTGGAAAGTGGGTTTCCATCATTATTTCCAGTGTTTCTTCATCACTCTTAGAAAACGATCCATCATTCTTTTTTAAACTTCCTAAACCATTTGAATGATCCTTCGAAAGCACTTTCTGTAATTTTGCCGCATCTGGGGTTTTTTCTACCTTTTCACAGTAGAACCTCCAGTTTTTCCTCTGGGATTTACGCAATTCTCTATTGTAGGCTGTAAGAGCTTTCTGATACTCTTCCCATTGCTTTGTTTTCTTAGCTTTATTGAAAAGTTGTCTACTTTTTTTCCTTAGGTTCATCAACGTGTTATTCCACCATGGAACATCACGGTTTGAAATTTCATTCTTTTTTGGACAGCAAGATTCATAGGTTTTCATTATTTTTTCCGTAACCTGCAAAGCTAACTTGTCCAACTGATTCTTAGTTTCAATTACTTGAAAATTCAGAATATGGTCTGATTTAATCATATTTTCATATATACCCCAGTTGGTATTCCTAGGATTTCTATACGAAAAAGTTATCATTTCACCAGAGTTGTATTCAAAAATGATATGTCTATGATCAGAAAGTGAAATCTCATCAGAAACATGCCAATTATCTATGTGTGTGGTTAAGAAAGGACTACAAAGCGTTATGTCAAGAACTTCTTGTCTATTTTTAGTTATAAATGTAGGATGATCTCCTTTATTACATAAATCGATATTATTCGAAGATATGTACTCATAAAGGCATTCACCCTGGCGTTGATGTCGGTGCTTCCCCAAATAGTATGATGGGAATTTGCATCGCACCCGATGATAAACTTTTTATTATTCTTTTTACAAAACGCAATGAATTCAGCAACACATAGTGGAGGGACGGAATCGTCATCCCCTGGGAAGTAGGCCGATGCTATGTAAGCTTCAGTCGTCCCTCTAGCGGTTGGGATTACGATTCGTACTGCAACTATGTCCTGTGATATAAATTCTGTTATCGGCACGAATTTGATGTTCTCTTTGATTAAAATTGCAGTTCTTGGCCTGTTAACTGTTTCATCATAAATGATTCTACTGTTTTTTAAGCTCATTCCAAAAATTCTACCCCCCCCCGGTCTAGGGCCTGCCCTACAAACAAGTTAAATTAGCTGGGGGCTCCTTCGTCCCAAGCCTACATTGGCAACACACCCCTCCCCCTCTATATTAAGAACAAAAAAGCGATTCCAATATTGAGTTGCATGGGAATTTTCCTAGATATTTCAACACACCGAAAACAAAACGATTCTGATACGCTCTGAAAAGTGTTGCTTTTCAAATGCTAAATTGCTCTAGGTTGAGCTATTGTGTTCCGAAGATCCTGAAATCGACTTCATTTGGATTTATTTTACGATGGACGATGAATCGGTCGCTTCAATATCAACAGATATAAATTATATTTTCATTCTATTGCTTCTTCCTTCCTCCTCTGCCTTGTTTCTCGTAACCTCATTAACATATTATTGTGATGGACTCTTTCTCTGAAAGACTGATGATACAATTTGAATAGATTGCGCTTTTCCGATAAAAATGCGATGAAGGAAATTTTAAATAATTTTGTTAAACCATCATCATTGGATTGATTCATATATAATTCTGATTAATTATATTTTAGGAAAATTTTAGATGAATAGATTAACGACAAACTCAGCTGAGAATCAATATTCCCTTGAGAATTATCGCTTATTCTCATTCTTATTCTTATTGAGTAATCCTTATCGCCATTCAGCACATTCAATTCGATCTGTGAGACTGCCAGCCACTGTTTAACACAGTCCCTACATATCGACGCTGTCGTGCTATCTTGTCGTTTCCCGGGTAGACGGTAATAACAAAATTCATGCCATTTCAAAAACAAATACTGTTGAAATAACAGATAGTGTTATGGAATCTTTTTGAAAAATCCATTTTGACATAAGGGTTTATGTTATCATAATAAAATTTGATCGGATCGGATGATTAGTTGTTAGAATAACAAAAAGATTTGTTCGAAGAATAACTAAAACTGTTATTAGTCTGTTATTACAATAACAATCCAATAACAAAAAAATTATAACGACGAATAAAATGTTATTGACCCAGTATTTTTAAATATCAAAAATGTTGTTCCCACGTTATTTCTGTCTGCTCGAGTTGTCGCTTTTTGACGTTCCGAGAAAAACGCGTTTTAATATTTGACCTTGACTAAAGAAAAACGAGAGCATGCAATGAAAACAATAAAAATAAAACACGTTTTGTTTGGTTGCTCATTCTGTGCATTGCCCGGAAGTTTGGTTGAATTTGGTTACCGAAATCAAGAAATATAATTGAAAATGTTTACGGTAGTCGGGCTCGTTCCTGTTTCAAACACGTTCTGACCTGAAATCCTTTTGGCCAGTTGTCGCACTTACATTAATTTTCAGGCTGTGTCAAGATAGCACGACAAGATTGAAACTTCTTTAATATGAAAAGTGACAACAATACACGGAGTATTATTTTTATTGAATATCTCAGGATTGAAATCGAGTTTTGGGGATCTCTGTAACCGATGGCAGTTCCTGACCCAATCGTTACTGTGACTCTCTTTGTATCGCGTTAAATAGCATGCAGAAACATACTTGAGTTATTGGGCGGAGCTTCACTACTCTCACTGGCTAGGGCAAACAAAATCCAAGACACACTATCAGTACACAGCCAGTTTCATACCCCCACGATTACTACCCCACAAGAAGGAGACTACAAAGGAAACCGACGTTGGTAACTGTTTGGTAGTCGATTGGTAGCAAGGCTTGACAGAAGTCTGGTTAGCGGCAATACCGTAGATGACTTGTGAAGTCAAGAACCGGGAATCGGTCTATTTGCCCGAAGGACCCGTAACCAGACAGACCGGCCTAGAAGTATGTCGGACATCAGGTAATTGCCGCCGTAAAACCAAGTTTGGCCCAGTACTAATATTGTCCTGTGAAAAGGACCCCTCAATGTTTGACCCTTAGTGTCATCTCTGGCCGACGGAGTGTCGTCGATGCCGGACGTTTCGGACGCTTCCGTGATGTCCCCGTGGAACCCAACAATCCCGAAGTGTCCACGTCCTTGGTGCTCGATTACGGGCAATGTTCCGGCCAACCGTCAACCCCGGCCGAAGTCCCAATTCGTCACCCTATTGGGAGGAGCACAGGACCGGAGGTCGCTTAACCATCTTCCGGAGGAGATTGCTGGAAGAAGGAGAAGCTGGGAGATCGTCGAGCTGCTGGGGCCCCAAGAAACCGGAAGGAACAGGTCAGATAGACAATAAGAAAGTGTGAAAATTGAGGTTAGAAAAGGTGAAGGAAGATAATAAGATAATAAAAGTGGTGTTTCGTTTGGTAGCTCTCCGTTAAAGTTAGTGTGGATAAGCGTGCCGACCTTGAGGTGTTTTTGTAGAGTCCCTGGATTGAGGAACGGAATGGACAGAATCGACGTAACACCTTATAATGTGGCCCTCTTAAACCTTGCGGTTTCGTCAACGGATCCACAGGCGTGTATCGTTCTTTTTGCGACAAGACTCCGCCTCCCGGGTCTCCTAAGTGTGAAGGTATGGCACGGGGAGAGGGCACCGAATACCTATATTTACACTTAGATTTTTTTGCGTCCGCCTCGGGATTCGAACCGGCTACCTCTGGATTGTGAGTCCAGTGCGCGGTCCGATTGATCCACACAGGTGCTACATTGTTTGCTGTATTGCTGTATTGAGGAAGGTCTCGGCTAACCGTAAGTTACATCTCTGATGGTCAAAAAGTGATGCATTGTGAGCTGCACAAAATGGCGTTCTTAACTCGATTTGGCCCAAAATGCACGTACGACAAGTTAGCACGACGGCGACGATATAAAAGTTTTTTGGATTTGTCTTTCTATGGCAAAGTAATGTTTCCGTTCGATTCCATTCACAAAAGCCACGACAATGTATTTAGGAAAAAGTTAAATACATTTCACAAGGGTAAGATTGATTATGCTTTTTCATTTTATTTGTTATGTGAAAAAGAAGTTCTATTGATGACATTTTTGAGTCAAATATTTCATTTTCAACCATTTTTTTGTATTTGTTGAATGGCTAAATCGTTACATGTTATTAAGAAGAATGCCTTTGCAGACTGAAAAATCGTTCAAACTTTTGATTGGACAGTTCACTATGAAATTTGTTTTGAACGGTCACAAGGGATCCCTCGAAGAAGGACGAAATGAGAAATAATGGTTGGTTACTTTCCCAACAGAGGTATAACTTTGTTTTATCTTAGCATGACGAAATCTTAACAGGATTTTGGTCGACATACATAAAAAAATCTGAAGGTGACCCTATGCTCCAATTTGGGACTACTTTTGGCGTGTTCTTGTTTATTAATTTTTTTTTATGTTATGTTTCAATATGATGTTAATAGTGAATAATGACAACTTACGCAGTTTTGGCCGGCATCCTCGGTGCATTAGTCTTGATAATATCCGCCTTATACAAAGCAAAGTAAGCGTGCCATGAAATGAAATTAGGGAACTATACCCTTTTCCAGCATATTTCTATTATTGTCCTATCACCACTTTGATCATGAATTACAGCTTTCATAAAGTGTACTTGACTGTTCCAAAGTAATAAATAGCTCAGATAAAAGTGAGCAAGCAACTCTCCATTGTTGATACATCTGAAAATGTTTATTTAAAAGCGGAAAACGGCAAAAGTGATGAGAATTGGTCGAACGGCAAAGGGGGATTAAAATGGGTGTATTTTCCCTAATAAATAAAAAAAAAATGCAAGGAAAAAATTAAACGACACGACCAGTCAGCGGTTGGTCCCTTATTGAACTGTGATCAGTTTGCCTTTCTAACGAGGGTTCGTCGCATTCACCTTGATGTTTCGGCTCTACCCACCCTCCCAGAATTGCCTTTTCAATATCCTTGTGTGATCCTTTTTCGAATTGCTGGTCAATGTAATAGGGTAATTCTCCGCCAACTCACACAGCAGTTGCCCCGACCCCTCTACGATTTGCGTGAAACTTTGTCCTAAGGGGTAACTTTTGTCCCTGATCACGAATCCGAGGTCCGTTTTTTGATATCTCGTGACGGAGGGCGGTACAACCCTTCCATTTTGAACATGTGAAAAGAGGTGTTTTTCAATAATTTGCAGCCTGAAACGGTGATGAGATAGAAATTTGGTGTCAAAGGGACTTTTGTGTAAAATTAGACGCCCGATTTGATGGCGTACTCAGATTTCCGAATAAACGTATTTTTCAACGAAAAAAACACTAAAAAGTTTTAAAAATTCTCCCATTTTCCGTTACTCGACTGTAAAAATTTTTGGAACATGTCATTTTATGGGAAATTTAATGTACTTTTCGAATCTACATTGACCCAGAAGGGTCATTTTTTCATTTAGAACAAAATTTTTCATATTAAAATTTCGTGTTTTTTTTAACTTTGCAGGGTTATTTTTTAGAGTGTTACAATGTTCTACAAAGTTGTAGAGCAGAAAACTACAAAAATTTTGATATATAGACATAAGAGGTTTGCTTATAAACATCACGAGTTATCGCGATTTTACGAAAAAAAAGTTTTGAAAAAATTGGTCGTCATCGATCATGGCCATTCATGGTCACCCGCGACAGACACTGACGACGAAAAAAAGAGATACGCAAAAAGTAACTTTTTCAAAACTTTTTTTTCGTAAAATCGCAATAACTCGTGATGTTTATAATCAAACCCCTTATGTCTATATATAAAATTTTTTTTAATTGTCTGCTCTACAACTTTGTAGAACATTGTTACACTCTAAAAAATAACCCTGCAAAGTTAGAAAAAACACGAAATTTTAAAATGAAAAATTTTGTTCTAAATGAAAAAATGACCCTTCTGGGACAATGTAGATTCGAAAAGTACATTAAATTTCCCATAAAATGACATGTTCCAAAAATTTTTACAGTCGAGTAACGGAAAATGGGAGAATTTTTAAAACTTTTTTAGTGTTTTTTTCGATGAAAAATACGTTTATTCGGAATTCTGAGTACGCCATCAAATCGGGCGTCTAATTTTACACAAAAGTCCCTTTGACACCAAATTTCTATCTCATCACCGTTTCAGGCTGCAAATTGTTGAAAAACACCTCTTTTTTCGCATGTTCAAAATGGAAGGGGTCGTACCGCCCTCCGTCACGAGATATCAAAACGGACCTCGGTTTCGTGATCAGGGACAAAAGTTACCCCTTAGGACAAAGTTTCACGCAAATCGAAGAGGGGTTGGGGCAACTTTTCCCGATTTCGTGTGAGTTGGTAGAGAATTACCCAATAGCAAGCAGCATCACAGCAAAAACAAACTATCGCATTTTTTTAAACTTTCTAAATTTTCAAAACTTCAAACCAATACATCGGGTTTTTTTTTTCGCTTTTCACTATCACACTTAGAATTTTTAATATTTTGCTGTGAAATTGATTAAAGTTGCTTGCATCGCATCTCAATTTTCTTCTATATTTTGGAAAATGAACCGAAATGTCTCAAGACCCATTTCCATAACAAACTTTCTAGACCGTGTATCACTGTTACACTCACCCTCCCTCTTCTACAAACATTGCTGGTTACAATATCGAAAATTGATTCACATCAAAAGTTATGGTCACATAAAAGAAATGGCGGAGGTTTGCTCACCCTATCAGTGTAATCAGCACTTGGATAGAATTCATGTGTAGGGTGCGTCAGAGAGATATTATCCTAATGCAAACTTATTCATTGTCAATAGTCATTGATTCATAATTAGTTATAAAAATTTGCACTACATATTTGTATTTTTTAAAACATGAAATCTTTTATTATTAAAAATTTTGAAACACTCCATTGTAATTATTATGTTTGTCAGAAATTCTACTCGATAAAGAATGATATTGGTAGATTGTGACCGTAAACAGAAACAAATATGCTCAGAAAAATAAACATGTCTTTATGGCACAAATGTCGTTTTTAATAGATTTGTTGTTTTGGTTAGCACGAAATAGTTTCGTTTTCATACTCACCTCAACTGACAGTACTTGTCAATGGTTGAAGCATTTTTAGCAATTTAATGCTGGAACATGGCAAATAATATGCAAATGTTTGTGTTATATTTTCACCCGTATTTAAGTGCATCCTTCAGTATTGAATTATGCCTCATTTAAATCTATTCATGGTTCAGTAATGAATAAGAGCTGAAAATTGAAGATAGCAATCTTAATCTCGGGACCCCATTCAATTTGCATTTCAATTAAATTGAAGCGGGGATTTTGGCTGGACGTGTTCATATCGTCGTCACAGATGATGTTATATGACTTTGATCCCCGATGTATTTCAATGAAAACACACTGAATATGGCCTCTTGTGTTTAAAGGATATTAATGTATGGGAGCAGTTCTCTACGGAATCGGTCTTTTTTCTTTAATTTTAATTTTTGTATTTTTTAATCCGGCTGAAACTTTTTTGGTGCCTTCGGTATGCCCAAAGAAGCCATTTTGCATCATAAGTTTGTCCATATAATTTTCCATACAAATTTGGCAGCTGTCCATACAAAAATTATATGTGAAAATTCAAAAATCTGTATCTTTTGAAGGAATTTTTTGATCGATTTGGTGTCTTTGGCAAAGTTGTAGGTATGGATATGGACTACACTGAAAAAAAATGATACACGGTAAAAAAAATTTGGTGATTTTTAATTTAACTTATTGTCACTTAAACTTGATTTGCAAAAAAACACTATTTTTATTTTTTGATATGTTTTAGAGGACATAAAATGCCAACTTTTCAGAAATTTCCAGAATGGGCAAAAAATCTTTGACCGAGTTATGATTTTTTGAATCAATACAGATTTTTTCAAAAAATCGAAATATTGGTCGCAAAAATTTTTCAACTTCATTTTTCGATGTAAAATCGAATTTGCAATCAAAAAGTACTTTAGTAAATTTTTGATAAAGTGCACCGTTTCCAAGTTATAACCATTTTAGGTAACTTTTTTGAAAATAGTCGCAGTTTTCCATTTTTTTAAAATAGTGCCCATGTTTGCCCACTATTGAACAAAATATTTTTGAAAAGCTGAGAAAATTCTCTATATTTTGCTTTTTCGGACTTTGTTGATACGACCTTTAGTTGCTGAGATTTAGCCATGCAAAGGCTAAAAAACAGGAAAATTGATGTTTTCTTAGTCTCACCCAAACAACCCACCATTTTCTAATGTCGATAACTCAGCAACTATAGGTCCGATTTACAATGTTAAAACATGAAACATTCGTGAAATTTTCCGGTCTTTTCGAAAAAAATAGGACTGAATAACGCAAGACATGCGCGAACTATGGGGTTATTCAAATTATGAATTTGTATGAGAACTAGGGTAAAGTAGCCATCAATGACACGGGGAACAATGATAAAATGTCTCTTGCAAGTCGTAGTTTCAACCAATCAGGCTCATATTTGGGGAAAAGGTGTGTCTAATGGATACACGTCTGCCATAATATTTACTTTGAATATGGACGCTCCCTTGAAAAGTTATTCATAAATGTTTGATTCTAGGATGTAAAAGTAAATTATGAACAAAAATTACTTTTTCGCTCGTAGGCTGCCATTAACATGAAACCTAACATTTCTTCAGATTTCATTCGACGTTCCATAGGAAAAGTGTTGGACTTCAATGTCCTTTCAGCAATTTTAACCAAAATGAAGAATATACCCAGAATCCATGGCTGTCTCATTGATCCCCACTCATGTCAGCCCATGGGTAACAATGAGACATTTTGGTTTTTTCATTAACATTCCAACGCCCAAGGCTCCAAAAAAGTTGGAACGGTAATTTAAACTCGCTGGTTCTCGGGCATAACTCAACCAATCAAGATGATTCATTTTTCCAGTGATTTGTTAGAATGTCTAGAAGATCCTAGAACTTTGCAGACCTCAAATGGATCAAATCTGTAATTTTTGCGATCAAAAACATCGTTCCAACTTTTTTCGCGTGTAAAAAAATCGCCAAAAATTCCGCGGTGGCAGTCGTTTTGAAAAAAGGTGGAACGATGTTTTCGGTCGCAGAAATTACAGATTTGTTCAAATCAAGTTCTGCCAAATTTAAGGATCATCTAGACATTCTTACAAATCACTGGAAACAAGAATCGTCCCGATTAGTTGAGTTATGCCCGAGAACCGGCGTTTTGAAGTTACCGTTCCAACTTTTTTGGGAGGCTTGGGCGTCCGTGTAAGTTTGACATGCGTTGGGCGTTCCAGTGTTAAACTTTTCAAAATCTATGTTAATCCTTCAAAACATTAATTGAAAGTGATTTTTGGGCGTATTTATTTAGTTTTAACTCTGTTAAACCAAAAATATAAAGTTATATGACATAAATATGTGGATTTTACAAAACATAAAAACCTTGTTAGTACAACTTTTGTAAAATAAAGTTTCAAGTTGGAAAAATTATTTTAAAATGTTCAGAGCAAGTCACCTGGAATGGAACAACAAAAACATTATTTTTACTAGAAAAGTATAGATTCTTGTAGACTGTTTCATTGTTCCTGCCAATTGCGTCTACAATGAGACAGTTGAATAACTCTGGCTGTAGACGTAAGATCGATCTCATATTTTGTTCAATGCTAGAACACATTAAAAGAGAGAAAATGCAGCAAAAATCATTAAAACATGACGATGAAAACAAAAACACAAATCGTTGAAAGTTAAAAACCAAAAGTGTCTAATTTACGACTACCCTACTATACATTTTACTATGTACAGTGGTTTACAATCACAACTAAGATTCTAATTAAATTTTCTTGGAACACTTTCTACTTTGATCATGCTTATTTTTATGGCGTGATCCATAAAGTATGTCATGCTGTAGAGAGGGGGAGCAGGGGAGTTAAGTGGCTGATTTTTTAGTGACGTGGATGAAGCCTATGTCGATTTGCTGTTTGAAGAAAAATAAAATCAATGGTATCACTCACATCCGTGTACGAACGAGGACAAGCAGTAGTCAAGTGCTCAGTGCTCTATAGTTTTTCGAAATTTTCCGCCGAAATTGACACTGATTACCCACAAGTTTACTTCTCCAGCATGCCGGCCGAGGCCGTGGCAGTTCGAGGGTGGCCTCGAAAAACCCGCGAAGTTCGTCTACCGGCCGTGTGCAAAAAGGTAAACAAACCAACGCCGCGTCATCCGCCGTCGACCGATGGCGCTTCAACATCCGCCAACATCCCCATCAGGAACGAGTTCCAGATGCTGAGCGACGACGAAGAAAACAACAACAATACCGACGGTAGCACTACCGATGACGATGACGACGATGGACGTGCAGGCAAAAAAGTGATTTCGTCGAAAAAAGTTAATTCGAAGGAACAGACGATGATGACGACCTACTGAAAGGCCTCTCATATTGTCTCAAAATTGGCAAATCGTCAGTGCAAGTTTACACGTTTGACAAAAAGAACTTCGACTTGGTTGTACCTGTTGTGATTCGACCGCGGCACCGTCAAATTTCAAGACCTGCGGAAAACTAAGGCGTTGGACGGTTTTTGGGTACACTGGCGGTTTTACTCAAAGAACCCGACGGACGCAGCGCAATGCCACCGTTGCCAGAAATTTGGCCACGGCTTGCGAAACTGCAACCTCCCGCCCCGCTGTGTGAAGTGCGGTGAAACACACCTCTCGAATGCGTGCGCACTGCCGTGCAAGACGGACTTGGGGGACAAGGCAGAGCAAACCAAGGCGCGCATCAAGTGCGCCAACTGTGAAGGTAACCATACCAGCAACTACCGTGGATGCAGCGCATGGAAAACTGACCTTGAGGAGCAGGAAAAGAGGAAGAAGAAAGCAGCAGCGTCCCACCTGTTGTAAACGCTCCGTTCACATCTGCAATCGTTTATCGAATGGCGCTCTTCCAAACAAGATTCCCTTTCCTCTCCCTTTTCTTTTCTCTCTTTTTGTTTTTCTTTCCAGACCGATTAACTTCGCATCAACGTGTACAATCGTTTCTACCGTGTGAACGTGGCTGTGAAATATTTCACAGCCCTTCAGTAATATCTTTTTTTCCTTGTTTTGGTATAGGTTGACAGTTCGCAATCGAAGCAACCCTTCGTTTTCTGTTTTGCCTTAGCTTGACAGTTCTCGATCGAAGGAACCCGTTGGCCTCAAATTTTGTTTATATTTACAAAGTCCCGTTACTACACGTCTACTCTTCAACGATTCTTTTTAAAGATTGCTCGGAAATGCCTGTTTAATTGTTTTTCTTCTCTGAATAAAAAAAGTGTTCACTCATATCCGCTTCGATTTTATTTGGTTCAACAGTAAAGGAAACTTTTCGAAAATCTCAGTGGAAGATGTGGCAGATGTAGTCCTTAAACTTAAGGGGTCGATTGATTGTTGATCTGTGGCGCAAGTTCCTGGCTTGTCCTGCGGGTGAGTTGTGTTCCGGTAGGCTTGCAACAGTGTCGTGATCTTCGCCGTCTAGAAATTGCGGGTCGGTAGTCGTGAGTTGGTCTGCGTCTGCGTTGATCGGTGGTGCAATCTTTACCTCTTGCACATTTCTGGCATATTGAACGCCAGTCTTGCTGACCACTACGACCTTGGGTCCCTCTCGTGCCACAACCGTGTAGCGTTCCGTTGTAAAAGTGGGATCGGTTTTGTTTCGCTTAGGTTGTGCAAGCAGGACCAAGTCGCCCACGTTGATGTCCGATTCCTTTGCTCCTCGCGTCCTGTCGGCATACTGTTTTCCTTGAGATTTAGATTCCGCATCCCTTTCGCTGACATCCTGACGATCCAAAACGGACGAAGACTTCCAAAGGCATGGAAAAGTCCCTCTGTATTTCCAGCCGGTCATCAGCTCAAACGGCGTCACATTAAGTCTGGAGAGTGGGATGAGCGTGTTATGCCGGTGAACAAATTCCTGCAGGGCACTCCTCCAATCTCTTCCGTCCAATTTAGCCGCACTTACAGCCTTGATGATCCCTAAATTTTGCCGCTCTACCCCTCCATTGGACTGCGGGGAGTATGGAATGGACTTCCTCACTTGTACTCCCTTACTCGACCAGAACGACACGAAAGTTTCGCTCTGAAAAGGCGGACCGTTGTCGCTCTGAAGTACGGCTGGCCAACCCCATGTTTGAAACACCTCGCAGAGCGCTGAGTTGGTAGCGTCTGCGTCCATAGACTTCATTTCTACGACCGAGATGTAGCGCGAGTACAAATCAACCACAACGAGGAATTCTCCAGTTCCTGCGTTAGGGATGTACAAGAAGTCGATCTGTAGATGTTCCCACGGCCCGTCCGGTAGATCTCTTGAAGCCAATGGTACAGGAGGGTTGCGTCTGGACAGCAGAGTGCACGTTTCACAGTTCCGAATAAATCTGGAGACCTGCTGGGACATGCGAGGCCACCAGAAGTATTCTCTAATGATGCGCTTCGTTGCCACCTCGCCCACGTGTCCACTGTGGGCAGATTGAAGTGCCTTGAGACGGAGTGATCCTGGAAGCACAACTTTCTCGTTTCGGAACACCAAGTCGCCCAGGACGTGTAGATTCTTCCGCTGAGGTTCAAACGCCCGGAGTTCCGCCGGCCAGTGCTGCGTGGCGATGGCTTCTCGAACCAGATTTAATTCACCATCTGCCTCGGATTCGTACTCGATTTCGTTCCAGGTAATTGTCATACATCCTGGATCCAGCGCGAAAAGGTAGTGACTATCCTCCGATTCGTCAAAGGCTTCGTCCGATTGTGAGGCATCGATCAGTCTAGAGAGGGCATCGGCTATATTCAGATCTCCGGGAACACGTTCAATTCTGAAGAAGTACGGTTGTAGTCGCAGGGCCCAGTTCTCGGCCCGGGTGACCGCTCTTCGTCCCAGTCTGTGCTCACTGTTGAAGATGAATTGGTTTGCTTCGGAGTCCGTGCGAATCGTGAAGAATCGAGCCAATAAGTAAAACGTGAACCTTTCAACTCCCCAAACAACGGCCAAAGCTTCTTTCTGGGTCTGTGGGTAACGTTTCTCGGACTCCGTCAGTACTTTGGACGCACAAGCGATGATTCTCGGTAGGTTTTCCGGGTTAAACTGCACCAACACGGCTCCAACTCCGATGGGCGAAGCATCTATAAAAAAGCTCTGTGCGGTCTAGTGTGCTGTAGTAACCCAAACGCTTGATCGTTTCCAGCGCCTCGTTCTGAAAGAATCTGAATTCCGTCTCCAGCTCTTCGTTCCAGTAGAAGTGATCGCTTGTAGCGAGTTTCCTCAAATGTTCCGAATTTGTAGCGCGATGAATAATGAACCGATCGACGAAGGTGACCAAACCGAGGAAGCTTTTAACCTCCGAGCAGGATTCGGGTCGCCGGAAGTTCTGAATTGCGGCAACCTTTTCGTCTTCCAACAGCCAGCCCTTCGCTGATATGGTGAATCCCAGAAACTTGACCGATTGTTGGCCAAATTTACATTTGCTGTCGTTAAGTTTCACGTTATGGTTGCTGAGGCACGCCAGCACCACCTTCAGGTTGTCGTCGTGTTCTGCTTTCGTTGTTCCGTAGACAATAATATCGTCCAAATAATTCTTGCAACCTCTGCACCCCGCTAGAACCTTCCGTTGCAGGGACTCCTGGAAGATATCCGGCGCGTTTGTCAATCCAAACGGAAGTCGCACGTAGCGGAACATCCCGAACTCTGTGTAGAAGTTGGTGAGATGTCGTGATGCTTGATCCAGTTCGATGTGGAAAAAAGCTTGGGATAAATCGATCGTCGAAAACCACTGTGCTCCGTCCAGGTCCGACAAAATCGTCTCGAGTGTCGGAGCTAAGAAGGGTGTACGATGGATGTAACGGTTTGGTCCACGCAAATCGATGACGAGCCGGATGTCATCCACTCCTTTCGGCACTACTAGCAGGGACGAGCAGAAAGAAGTGTCCATGCCGTCCTCTACCCGCTCGATGATGTCGGTCTTGACCAGGTCCTGTAGCCGTTGTTCCACTAGAGATTTTATCGCGATCGGTATGTTGGTGAAGACATTACGGCAAGGAGGTCGGTTGACGTCGTAGGAGATTTTCACCGGTGGCATGTTGAATTTGGGGAACGTTTTGTCGGCACAGACTGCTCCAATGCTGTCCTCGTTCATCTGCGACGAACTCGACCTTAGTGGCACTTGTAAACCCAACATAAGGATGCTGTATCGGAACGCCGTCGGTCTACTAAGGAGTGAACGCTTCTCCTTCACGACATAAAACTTCTCCAAAAGCCTTGGCCTATCTTCGGATACAAACAGGGGGGCGTAGAAGGTAGCCACCACTTGAATATGTCCGGATGTAGCATAAGCTTTCAACGGAAGATCGGTTCCTGTCTGTACCTCGTAAACGTCGCCTTTGTACCTGGCGTCACCAATCAGCTTCGTGAAAATCTCGGCAGTGACCGTGTTGACTTGAGCTCCGGAATCGATGAGGAACACGCACCTTAACCCGGCTATCTGAGCTTCGATGAACCCCGCAGACATCTGCTCAACTGTTTCAGCCTGGAGTGTTGACGTTGCGAACTGTTCCTGAATTACACACTTGTCACTTTTTCATTAATTAATTATTGCTTTATGGTTTGCTCACCTTAACAACAGACTGGTCACCAGGAGTAACCACCTTCGCCGTTCCGACCACCTGAGAGTCCCGCGGATCTGCCGTACAGTTCGCGTCGATCTGTTTATCATAGAACTATATTAATATTTCATGCCATTTAGAAATTAAAAGACACATTCAAAGTCTGTTCATCTTTTTATTATTGATTCCTTCTTCTTTTTTTTTTTTTTGTGGTACAACTTATTTTTGTGATATTTGAATGACATTTGAAGTATAAATCAAGCTTCTTGCTTTGTTGATCGATTACTCAGCATTGTTACTTACTGAACTTTCAGCCCGCTCGTCCTCCTTCTCAACTGCGGCGACTTCACGAGGATCATTTTCCAACCCTTCTGTTGCCGACCGCTTGCCACCCACGACACAAGCCCTCTGGATGTGTCCTCTGCGGCCACACTTGTCACAAATCTTGTTGATCGATGTGCAATTATCCGGCGAATGAAATTGACCACCGCAACGCCAGCAGCAATCCTTCCGTGCTTCCTGGGCCTCGACCTTATGATCAGGTGCTTTGGGCGGCGCCGCGAACTTCGGAGATTGTCCACCCCGGCGGCCACTCGACTGTCCTCGTTGGAACGAATTACCCTTCTGATAAGACTGTCCCCGTTGGTACGGGTGTCCTCGTTGGTACGAATGTCCTCGTTGGTAAGGATTTCCTCGTGGAGACGGATGTCCACTGCGTTGCCACCGATCCTGTTGGTAGCCGTAGCCGTCTGGGTTGTAATATCGCTGCTGTTGGTTGCGCAAACTCGACATTTCCTCGTTTCTGCATAACGTACTCCTCATTCAGTCGAATGGCCTCAATTTCTCGTACTTTATCGATAAGCTCAGACACACTACCTTTGCGGCTCAACAACTTCAGTGCCGCCGAGCGAACTTCTTTGTCCCTTGCGTGCTCGGCCACAGCGCCCACAATCTCTTCGAACTCCTTGTCCTTATCGTATTCACACAGTCGCGCGATCGATCCCACTCGATTAACAAACGCGAGGTCCGTTTCTCCTGCCTTTTGGAACATAAGAGCCAGCCTACGCCTCATCAGCATCACGTCGGAACTCGACCCGAAATAACTTCGCAGTCTTTGCATAGCGTTTGTAAACGGGTGCGTCTCGGGGTCAGCAAAACCTTCCTGCGTCGTGGTGTTACGGAATATTTCCAGCAAACGATTGCCGGCTTTGACTCGGAACACGGTGAACTTCGTCAGCTCGTCGTCTACGCCCGCAAGTCTTAAATTGTCCAACAGCAGTTCCTTCCACTGTTCGAACGTCTGCCGATGGATGTCGCCTTCATCGGACGGCGTACATTCCGGCACGTTAAGCGACGCGAGGCAAAGCTGGTTCATGGACGAATAAAATTTCGATTCTTCGGCGCTCGATACTGAAGACGGCCGCTTGGTGCTGCTCAACCCATTTGTCAAATCGACTGACGACAAATCAAGGTTGGCTTGGAGCTCAGCGGTCTTCTTCTGGCTTGCGTTTAGCTCCTCCAAAAGTCGCGCGTTTCTGTTTCTTTCTAACTCGAGTTCCCTCATCAGCTCGTTTTGCTTGGTCCGCTTCTTCTTGTTTGGATTTCCAGTGAATTCGTCTGTAAACGTTAAAATACTCGTATATAATTTCTATTTGTCTGTGACCAAGTATCTACTTGGCCGCCATGTTTTTTTTTTCATTGAACCGAGGGCAGCCGATCGGCGCCATTTTGAAATTCCACGTTTTGACTCAACTTTACTGATATTTAGTTGGGGCATTCGCCAACTAAACCGATTTTTTTTCGATTTTGTTAATGGTCTGGTGTGATTGGGGGCTTACGCCCAATCACCCTCCATTCTTATATTTTTTCTTTTGTTTGATAGATTGGTGTGATTGGGGGCTTACGCCCAATCACCCACTTTTTTTTTAATTGATTATCTTTGCAGGATTTGCTTAGTTGGGGCCTTCGCCAACTTTTTAAGAATTGTTTCTGCTTGATCTCCACTATTTTTTTACTTTTTTTTTCTTGAAATTTCCACTCAACTTACCTACTGACTGCGCCATGTTGTAAACGCTCCGTTCACATCTGCAATCGTTTATCGAATGGCGCTCTTCCAAACAAGATTCCCTTTCCTCTCCCTTTTCTTTTCTCTCTTTTTGTTTTTCTTTCCAGACCGATTAACTTCGCATCAACGTGTACAATCGTTTCTACCGTGTGAACGTGGCTGTGAAATATTTCACAGCCCTTCAGTAATATCTTTTTTTCCTTGTTTTGGTATAGGTTGACAGTTCGCAATCGAAGCAACCCTTCGTTTTCTGTTTTGCCTTAGCTTGACAGTTCTCGATCGAAGGAACCCGTTGGCCTCAAATTTTGTTTATATTTACAAAGTCCCGTTACTACACCACCCTCCTCAGCGAAGTACGAGCGCAGCCGTTCCTGCAGCTGGCCAGCGAACGGTTTCAGCGAACAATTCAGCGTTCCCTCCTGGCTTGTGGCGATCGTTTGCCAGCGTGGTTGCTGACGGTAGCGGCAATGCGGCTCAGCAAGAAATCACCGGGGAAGATCTCTTTACCCTGCCAGAGTTCTTTGCTCTCGCGGGGGAGTTGATGACGCGGTTTCGGAGCTGCCGTAACAAGGCGGAGCAATTTCTAGCCCTCGGGGAATTAATGATTAAGCACATCTATAAAGGATAAAAAACTGTGATCTAGTTTTAAGCTTTTTTTATTTCTATCCCCTTTTCCTAGCAAGTTTAGTAAAAAAAAATTTCTTCATTTTTCTCACTCTTGGTAACACCTTTATTTGCAAGTAATAACTGTTCCAAAATGGATGATGTAACACACAGCTGAAAGGAACTACAAAGCTCTGTTGTGTACCTCAAAAGAACTTATTGTATCTTGATTATTTTGATTTGATTTGATTTGATGTTTTGAACAACAGGGCCACAAGGATGACCTATGTAGCGGTTGCCTAGAATTACAGTGGATCAGACTTAAAACGAGCATCTTCAAATTACTGCCGTATGGAGGGCCAAAAGGGGGTGGTTGGACGCGAACGAGCAAAATCACTCACGGTGTCCTCAGGGGAAGAGAATCTCCTTCCGACAATAACCTCTAATAACTCGGAAAAAGTCTGACAAAGCTGAAAAACAGGGCTCGCACCCTGTTGGGGGTCTAATAGGGCGCGGCAGACAGCTGGAGACTGACAGAGCTCAATAGATGTAGTAATTAGACAATCCTTAAGAATTGTACAATTACTAAACTATTTCCCCCTTGTGACGTAGTTCTTTTTTCAGCCTTCGAGGAAAATTCGTGCTTGAATCTGTGCAGCCAGTCCAACTTCCGGCAGCCCCGCAACCGAATGAATCTACCATCGTCCGCCCCTGATCTTGAAAGATCGTTTCAATGACCTTAATAATCCAAAAGCAGTGGGATCTTCAGAAAATTCCTTTTGAAGACTTCACTCATTTGACCAAAATGTTCCTGGACCTGGAGTATGGTCCAAAGGCGTAGACGTAGTTCAGATGTACGAATTGCATCAGTTTCCATATTTTTGATTTCTCTGTCACATCCAGATGGGCGTAAAACTCCTCCACGATGACGATGTGGGTAGCAATCATGTGCACCACGAAACCGACCTTGAGCTCGTTCCTTGTGTAGTGTCTGATCGCGGGTCCACCCGTCCGGATCTTTGACCACGTTCAACAGCTTGCAACGCGAACCCTTCAAGCAACCCTCGAGCGCCGGTTCGTAGTGCGGACAAATCCGACTCGTAACCAGGGGTTGTGATGGATCGACATTTTTTCTGACAGTTGATTGAGTTCTTCTCTCATTTTCGCTACGTCTGCCTGATTTAGACATTCTGCTTTCGCTCAAACACACACGAATGAATGAGCGCCACACAAAGTCACTCAAATGCTCAATTGACTCTCTCCCGAAATTCATTCGCGTATCACTAGTTCGTTTGACATTTGATCGGAATTTCGATCAATTTTGCAATGATAGCTATCAATCGACAGCTCTTTTTCTCTATCACTGACTGTTGCTAGTCGAGTGCCCGGCGGATAATCGAAGGCAGATTTTTTTGAATTTTGAGCTCGGTTTTGAGTTTGATTTTTTTTTGCTCGAATTGGAAATTGTCCGCGCGCCTAAGGACTATCCATAAACCACGTGGACAGTTTTTTTTGAAATGTCAGATCCCCCCCCCCCCTCGAGGAAAACTACAAAACAAATCCAAGGACTCCCTGAAGTTAAGATCTGTGGGTCTACCGCCGTAACAAGCCAGAAGTCGACGGATTTTGACCCCGGAACATATCCGCATAGCTACAGTGAGTATGGTTGACTACTTTTCTGATGAGTTGGGATGTCCTGGGTCATCCAAGGACTCTCTAAAGTTAAGATCTGTGGGTCTACCGCCGTAACAAGCCAGAGGTCGACGGTTTTTGACCCTGGAACATATCCGCATAGCTTCAGTGAGTATTGTAGACTACTTTTCTGATGGGTTTGGATGTCCTGGGTCATCCAAGGACTCACTGGAGTTAAGATCTGAGGGTCTACCGCCGTAACAAGCCAGAGGTCGACGGTTTTTGACCCCGGAACATATCCGCATAGCTACAGTGAGTATGGTTGACTACTTTTCTGATGAGTTGGGATGTCCTGGGTCATCCAAGGACTCTCTAAAGTTAAGCTCTGTGGGTCTACCGCCGTAACAAGCCAGAGGTCGACGGTTTTTGACCCCGGAACATATCCGCATAGCTTCAGTGAGTATTGTAGACTACTTTTCTGGTGGGTTTGGATGTCCTGGGTCATCCAAGGACTCACTGGAGTTAAGATCTGAGGGTCTACCGCCGTAACAAGCCAGAGGTCGACGGTTTTTGACCCCGGAACATATCCGCATAGCTTCAGTGAGTATTGTAGACTACTTTTCTGATGAGTTGGGATGTCCTGGGTTATCCAAGGACTCACTGAAGTTAAGATCTGTGGGTCTACCGCTGTAACAAGCCAGATGACGATTGTTTTTTACCCCGGAACATACCCGCATAGCTCCAGTGAGTATGGTAGACTACTTTGCTGATGTGTTGGGCTGACTTGGGTCATCCAAGGACTCCTTGGAGTTAAGATCTGGTGGTCTATCATATCTCCAGAAGAGTCCTTGGATGACCCAGAACATCTCAACATATCAGCAAATTAGTCTACAATACTCACTGAAGCTATGCGGGTATGTTCCGGGTAAAAACTGTCGACTTCTGGCTTGTTACGGTGGTAGACCCACAGATCTTAACTCCAGGGAGTCCTTAGATGACCCAGGACATCACAACACATCAGCAAAGTAGTCTACCATACTTACTGAAGCTATGCGGATATGTTCCAGGGCCAAAATCCGTCGACCTCTGGCTTGTTACGGCGGTAGACACACAGATCTTAACTCCAGTGAGTCCTTGGATGACCCAGGATATCCCAACACATCAGCAAAGTAGTCTACCATTCTCACTGGAGCTATGCGGATATGTTCCGGGGTAAAAACCCGTCGACCTCTGGCTTGTTACGGTGGTAGACCCACAGATCTTAACTCCAGGAAGGCCTTGGATGACCCAGATCATCAAAATAAGTTGTTACAACAATGCACTGTAGCCTACCGCACTCTTGAAGCAGTCTGGGTAGGATCCGTTGACAAAATTTTGAAGTTTCAACTTGTTTCTTTGGTTAGCCTGTTGCACAAAATTTCCAGATGTTTCGGATGGACTAGAACATCCCAGGTGTTCCAAAACTATGCAAAATGTTTTTATATCATAACTAAACAAAATACTATTGATACATTTTGAAAATTCTCCGACAAATTACGAATTCCCAAAGATTCTTAATTTAAGTCATATTCTCAATTTAAGTCACGGACATTCTTTTTTTAAACGATTCTCGATTTAAACACCCCCATTTCGATGTGTAAATCAAGAATATGGTGTATTATAATAATATAATATAATTAATAATAATATTATTTGCAAAATCAAACAATCCATGTTTTTGTTTATCTCATCCAAGTAAGCAATGAAAATTAAAGAGAACAGTGAGCAGCAGAGAGAGAGAAGGCAAGCCGTCAAGTCAGAGTAACTCTTTGAGAGTCAAAATCGGCAATCTCTCGGTTTAAATACATGTGAGCTCACTGAGTGTAACGTTCATGCGACCGGCCCTCTTTTGAGCGATCACTTAGCACTGAATTCGTGATAGGCGTTCTGAGTTCTCTATCAACGATCAAATGGAAAATGACAGCTGATAGGCTAGCTGTGTCAAAGATCGTGCGATCACTATCAGTGATCGATCCCTTTTAGAGCCCTGCTCGTAACTCATCGTGGCCTTCATGGCGTTCATCGTGCCAGTACTTCTTCCACACAACTGCCCAGCTCAGGTGAAAAAATCGAGCTTCAGGAACCACCAAGTAATCGCCACAACTGCCGAAACCACTGGCCTATTCCAAAAATAATTGCGTTGATTTCAATACTTTTGAAAACTTTTTCTAAAAACTGATCGTGAAAAACGACAGCAAAAAAACACGTCTGCTAGCACCAACTTATTGTATCTTGATTATTCACCAATAAAAAAAATCAATTGTATTACGAATCAACCTTTCTTGGTATAAAACAAAGTACCTGATGATGAAAAGGGAAACAGCATGCACATTTTTTTTTTCTACCGAAAAACAAAGTCATCATGTAGGTTGTTATTGCACGTGTGCTTCAATAATTTCAATTAATTGAAGCGCTTCCAATGGAATGGTTGCATGAGGATGCAAAGGGATAAAAAAAATGAAAGAAAGCCACTTAGACGCAAATTGGGTACCGTAGACGTCGGGGAGTCGGTATTTGTAAAGCAAATATAAACAAGGTTGTTGGAATTATAAAACGTGTTCTTTAAACTTATTGAAATGTCTACGATTTTTTTATAAATGGATTTTCGAAGAATGCAATCTATGAACCCGTGATTTAGTGCATTCACTTTGAAGTAAAATCGACAGGAAGAGTGCTTCAAATAGTGCTCTGAAATGGATCCATTGCTCATGGAATGCTTGTTTTCTCGTGCCCCTAGGAAAACCATTTGGTACACGTTTCTCGGGTGCCGGTCGGTGGTGCCACCGCCGCCGCCAAAATTAAATATGTCTTCTTCCATAAACACATCATCTCACCGTTGAAATTGATATTGTAAACACATTTTGTTGCACATTTACCATCCGCTCATCATTCATTGAAACGTTAATCATGAGTAATGCCGTCGTAAACAAAAATCGCGTTCGCTCGCTTTTCGGCGTTGTACGGGCGCGAATGACGAAAGGGCCCATCCACATAAACATGAACGGTCGACGGTAAACGGCGGTTCCTGCTCCTGTTGTGCGCACACGCAGACCACAGTCCTTCAGTTCGCGCCACAAGTGTGCGAAACGGATGAAAGTGGGCGACTGACGGTAGAGAGAGTGACAGTGCACCCAAACAGGAGATTCGACACAATTTGAAACAACTTCTTGACAACTTAAGACTGGAGACTTGAGACTTGAGACTTGAGACTTGAGACTTGAGACTTGACTTGGCATGACATGACTTTATCTTGATCCATTTTGATCAGAGTGCATCTAGCGTTCATCCAACACATTCTATCCAAGGGAACAGCTACCGTTGCTTTGGTCTAAGATTTAGTCAACTTCTAACGTTCATCGGGACAAGTCGGAATTCCAGTGCTAAAGTGCTTGTCCTTCGTAGCACATTAGGAATGGCAAGTTCTCGTTAGTTGGCGCGCCGGGACGTTCACTCTGTACTGTTGATAACCAAAGTGCAAAGAGGATGCTGAAAGGAGCAAGTTCAGATAAATCGGACCGCAGATTATCGCATATTAATAAAATATGAGTATTGATACCGTGGTTTCCTGCCAAGGAGATTCCATGATTGATGTTGCAGTGCGACGGAAGAATGCATTGAAACGCATTGATAAATGAAGTTTTTTTTTTAAATTTGTGTGGCGTGTGTGTTTAGAAAATCCTGTTTTTTTTAACATCAGTCAACAAAATCAAAATCATTTCGCTTCGGATAAACCGTGTGTTGTGAACAGAAATTTGACGGTCAAAACCTTCACACACCTAACGGATATGTATTTCTCGTAAACTTTGTAGGTAGCAATTTCAAAGATAAAGAAATATCAGAGTACATCGCCAGAAAGTTTTGTCAATACAATGTTCTTGTTGTCAAATAGTGTAAACTTTTGAAGCTAATAGATTGTTTTCTAATAAGTGTTCAAAAGTTTGTCAAGAAAAAAACGGCGATTTACAATAGATAGCAGATGGTTTTATTGCACGAAGAATAAAAACACCTGCAATTATGTTAAGGTGGTAAACGATCATTTTCCCGGACGGGTTGACAGACACATAATCTTACGCTGCAAATAAGTAAGGGAGTATAATCGCGTCGTGTCCTCACGAGCGTGTTTAGGACCAACACAGGCGATTAACACCACTCGAAATATGAACGAGCCCCTTTGGAGATGGCTTCATTGTTGGAAAGAAAAGGTGAGTCGAGAGAAGGGAAAGCCGTTCATATTTTTAAAGATATATTTTGCCTTTGGGTGCAATTAGGGCACAATAAAAGCAAGTTAACCGTATTCTTTTTTGCTTATGATTTATGTCCAGCGAAGATTATATAAAAAGTAATTTAAACTGCCCTTAGGTTAGTAAATACATTTCATTCGAAAGGAATCATCTCATTTTTTTTAAATGTGCTCAATTATGAAGATTTTTCAAATGGATAAATATGGATTTAAAAATCTAATCTAATCAAAACCCTAGCGCAGCCAATCTTTCGAAGGGATCCTGGAGAGTGTCTTAGGTTAGATGACGCCTAGCTTTCTTCTTGTCATTTATTAACATCTGTACTGCCCATGTTCACATAAATGTTCCATATGCAAAAACAGCAAACTGAGAAACACGCATTTGAATTTTTTCCATACAGTATGTAAAAAAAGTATTTACACCCCTTGGGCACTATGCACATTTTGTGATGAAATATGTAAAAAAATTAAAGTTTGACAGGAACCTAGTACTACGTTTTGTTCAAAAACTCATGCCAAACATTTTGCTACAAAAAGCTCATGAAAAGATGATTTCAATAAAAGTTATATAACAAATACTATTACGAAAATAAAAAGGCGCAAAAAAGTATGTACACCTTTCAAAAATTAACATAAATAATGTTATTTGTTGACAAATCACCATAAATCCAGTCTCTCAACTCCAAATAGGCATCCTTGACTGATTAAAAATAATTTGGATTGAATATAAAGTTTACTAACTACTTAGTATAAAAGTTTATATAACTCTGGAAATTCTATATAAAACTTATCTAAACTTAATTTGCAAACTTTTAATTCAACTAAATGTCAATATATTACCATATAATTGCTAAATAAACATTTTGGAGTGGGTATAACACCGTTTTGGGGTATTTGTATCGATAGAATAGATTTTCGTTGGAATTTCGTACCAACCCGGAATTACGTCGTAGGAAAATCCGCCGGCATCGAACCGGTCCACGATTCACAAGTTAACCTATGTGGAATCGGAAGGGCATAAAATTTCCGATCTTTTGATACCCAAACATCTAGGTTTTCTTTAAAACCTACGTTTTTAAATACCTAAGCAAAAACGTTGTTATGGTTTCGTTTGAGCAACCTGCCAAAAATGTATGGAATTTCGTAATTTTTGTTCTCGTGGATCAAACTTACTTTTTGCCCAGGTATTTAAAAACGTAGGTTTTAAAGAAAACGTAGATGTTTGGGTATCAAAAGATCGGAAATTTTATGCCCTTTCCGATTTCACATAGGTTAACTTGAGAATCGTGGACCGGTTCGGATGCCGGCGGATTTTCCTACGACGTAATTCCGGGTTGGTACGAAATTCCAACGAAAATCTATTCTATCGATACAAATACCCCAAAACGGTGTTATACCCACTCCAAAATGTTTATTTAGCAATTATATGGTAATATATTGACATTTAGTTGAATTAAAAGTTTGCAAAATTAAGTTTAGATAAGTTTTATATAGAATTTCCAGAGTTATATAAACTTTTATACTAAGTAGTTAGTAAACTTTATATTCAATCCAAATTATTTTTAATCAGTCAAGGATGCCTATTTGGAGTTGGGAGACTGGATTTATGGTGATTTGTCAACAAATAACATTATTTATGGTAATTTTTCGAAAGGTGTACAAACTTTTTTGCACCTTTTTTATTTTCGTAATAGTATTTGTTATATAACTTTTTATTGAAATCATCTTTTCGTGAGTTTTTTGTAGCAAAATGTTTGGCATGAGTTTCTGAACAAAACGTAGTACTAGGTTCCTGTCAAACTTTAAATTTTTTACATGTTTCATCACAAAATGTGCATAGTGCCCAAGGGGTGTAAATACTTTATTTACATACTGTACATAAGGCTACGTGTAAAGTTTTCGCGAAAAAACTGGATTTCCTCCAGATTTCTAGAACAATGTACTGGATGTTGTAGGCTCTTTTGAAAGAGCAGACGATTTTGAACCAAACTGCATCAATAACTCAAAAGCGATGAAAATGTATCTGAATCGACAGGGAAGGAAGAAGTGTGGAGACACACCACCATACGCTCCAAGATTTTGGTTGTATTTGTTGGGAGCACTATGCTAAGGAGATTTGGTACTCCGGGACCAGTGTTGAAAATCCGACGACTATGATTAATTTTGCGATTATTTGCTGCCTGTTACACCTGATTAATATTTAAGAGCGAGTTTTTCGCCAATGTGTAACAGGTCGTATCGAGGTGCTCCGATTTGGATGAAACTTTCAGCGTTTGTTTATCTATACATGAGATGAACTCATGCCAAATATGAACCCTCTACGACAAAGGGAAGTGGGGTAAAACGGGCTTCGAAGTTTGAGGTCGAAAAAACACAAAAAATCTGAAAATTGCTCGCATTTCCGTAAAACTTCATCAATTCCAACTCTCTTAGATGCATTCGAAAGGTCTTTTGAAGAACTTCAAAATGTGCTATAGACATCCAGGATTGGTTCGAATTTTTCTCTTAGCTTTTGCAAATTACTGTCAAAAATGGGTTTTTTTAAAACCTTAATATCTTTTTCCAACAGCCTCCAACACCCATACTCCCATAGGTCAAAAGATAGGTAATTACATGGACTATAAGCCTACGGTGTTAACTTTTTGGCCAATCGCAGTTTTTCTCATAGTTTTTCGATTTTTCTAGAACAAACATTTTACAACGTTAGTTTTTACCCTGTAGGCCGCCATATCGGCACTTTTTGGTCTCAATTTTGTCATATTCGGAATCCTCGGACAATTTCACGTAAGTTAGAAGTATTGGAGTTTTAAATTTGATTGGAAAAATTGCCATTTAGAATGAATTAAAATATTGTTTAACAATTTGTTGTATTAGGGGTAAAACAGGTTTTCGCCTACTTGATACAGCATTTGACGTATTGATCACAGGGTAAATAAGATCTATTTCTTTTTTCAAAAATGTTTTATTTAATTATTTTTTAAATCTAAATTACAACTCCAATACATCTAACTTACGTGAAATTGTCCGAGGATTCCAAATATGACAAAATTGAGACCAAAAAGTGCCGTCTTCTTGGCCTGCAGGGCAAACACTAACGTTGTAAAATGTTTGTTCTAGAAAAATCGAAAAACTATGAGAAAAAACTGCCGTTGGCCAAAAAGTTAACACCGTAGGCTTATAGTCCATGTAATTACCTATCATTTGATCTATGGGAGTATGGGTGTTGGAGGCTGTTGCAAAAAGATATTAAGGTTTAAAAAAAATCAATTTTTAACAGTAATTCGCAAAAGCTAAGAGAAAAATTCGAACCAATCCTGGATGTCTATAGCACATTTTGAAGTGCTTCAAAAGACCTTTCGAATGCATCTAAGAGAGTTGGAATTGATAAAGTTTTACGGAAATGCGAGCAATTTTAAGATTTTTTGTGTTTTTTTGACCTCAAACTTCGAAGTCCGTTTTACCCCACTTCGCTTTGTCGTAGAGGGCTCATATTTGGCATGAGTTCATCTCATGTATAGACAAACAAACGCTGAAAGTTTCATCCAAATCGGAGCACCTCGATACGACCTCTAGAACAAACCGAGCAATATTTACAAATACTGCCTCTTAATCTTTATTCTCAATTTGCCACGACTAGCTGTCATTCGTCAAGTGTACAACGGCTGATTATAACAACCCATGACTGCTGGTGTTAAATGGGGAAAATTATAATCAGATCGCAGCAAGTTGACGACTAAACCCAATCATTCGATGTTTTATTCGTCTCTGCCACAACCAGCGATCAAGCATAATCGGGAAAGAAGAGATCAAAGCATACTCAGAGGGCCTTTCTTCAGGCAATCGTTATTCGATCGAAGTGGGTTTTTTAACCTTGTCCGGGACCCTCTGGTATGGGACATTGTATTTGCACAACTCTCTCTCTGTAACAGTATTCCTAATTTCAATTTAGGCTCATCAAGTCGTCATGGCCTAGTGGTTAGCATTTTTGCTTACCAATCCAAAGGACGGGGGTTCGAACCCCGCCTCGAGCGACTTTGATTTTTCATTCATATTTATCATTTCTTACCTTTCTTGTAGGGAGCAGAATCCAGAATCATTCGCTTACAAAGCGAACACCGTAACCAGTCAGCCACGACAGCTCCCAAGTATGGACAGTGATTTTATAAACCAAAAAACTAGTTCAATCATCTAATAGACATCTTTGACTATATTTAAGTTTTATGAAAAACATTTTATATTTAGGGTGAAAAGTCAGTTGATTTAGGATGAATTTGGCAAAGCTATTGTATTTTGCAATCTTTGTCAGCATGTTTTACCAACATTCATCATGTCTTGAGGCAAAATAAGTATTGAAAACTTTTACTCTGAAGAGTTATTTAAAAATTATACTTAAACTAAACTGCATGTACTAAATAAAAAAAATAAGTATTGATTTTTTTTAAATTGTAGATTCTATTTTTCTCGAAAATATCAATATTTATTGTAAGGCAAAAAATAGCTATGGGGTGTTTACTAGGAAGGCGTGAAGTTTGTTAAAGAAACTATTAAATTGATCAAATTTTATCCAAACAATTATTTGTTCTATTCTTCTTTTAACAGAATTTAGTTTTATTGAGGAGAACCTGAGAAATGGTAAATTCCGTAAAAAATCACTTTGACGCAATCTCACTCCCCAGACCCAATGTCACCCCCACTGACCGTATCAAAAAAAAATATTGACGTAGACTTACGTCTTTGTCGAAGGTACTGGGGTGTCATTCCAAAAAACCCGGGCCGAAGGCCCTGGAATATTGCGTCATCCGTCAATCGCTTATATCTTCCTTCCCTCAAATCGAATCGGCACGATTTTGGTTCCATTCGATTCGAAAATTATTCAGCAATTTGCTATAAAACTTTCATTGTTGGCAAAATAGTTTTACTATTGAAACAATTGAATGTTTTAAAATGTTTTCAAAAGCAAAGATTTTGCAAGCAAAATGAGCGCTTCCCACTCACGGACGGGAATGTCAAGTACCTATTTTGAGGGGAAAATCATCCGAGCAACGCGACCGAGTGTCGGTCGCGAAAAAGGAGGAAGTAGCAGACCGGAATCATATATAAGAACGCGCGCTCAGCCCATTCTATCATTCACGTCTCAGACGTCGGACCGGCAGCAGCAGCAGGAAAGCTCAGCCCAGAGCAGCAGCAGCAGGAGAGAGACCAGAGCAACAGCAGCAGGAGAGAGAGGGACCAGAACTGCAAAAGAAGTGCGCATCGCCTTCTCGTCGTCACCGTCAGCCAGTTGCCTCTCGATGGCCGGACCGTTTGGATCGTCCCACCCGGGACGAGGCAGCAACAAGATGGGGCGCGCGCTTGCTCCTTCTCGCCGAAAAGTTGCCTCTCGTGGGTCAAGCCGTGGTTGTGAAACTTCCAAATTCTAGTTGTTAAACTTTCCAACTCTTCGGAGTTCCTCACTTCCCATCCCTCGTCCCACCCGGGCGAGGCAGCGCAATGAATAATTACAGTTTAAATTTCAGGAACAAATTTTGGTTTTCGGCGGAGACAGTCTGCATAGCTTTCTGAGGCTGCTCTTGCCCCAACTCCTAAAAACCCGGGCCGAAGGCCCTGGAATACTGCGTCATCCGTCAAACGCTTATATCTTCCTTCCCTCTAATTGAATTGACACGATTTACTTCGGGGGTGACGGATTGCACAGCTTTCTGAGGCTGCCCTCCCCCTCATTCTGCTACCAAACATTCACTCGGTTCGCGAAAAAATCGTTTTTCGTTCTTCTCTTTCCTTCCTCCATTCGATGTTGTCTAGTCAAAGATTTATCATCACATTCAAAGTATGTTTACATGGTAGCTGCGGTTTTGTTCGCATTAGATTTGCCATCTCTTTCTAGTAAAAGTCAATTCGAATCGTATATAAATTCTGTTTCAACAACCGGTACGTACACGGTCCGACTGAATTTACCGATCGCATTCACGATCTTATTCCGTTAATGTATTTCAAGTGTCTAGCTAATTCATCAAAATTAAGAAATGATTCACATATCAAAACTTTACGTAGTCTACGCCATTCCGGTTATGTCTGTGACATAACTACTTTGACTTTTTCTAAGTTATTTCCGTCTGCTCTGGAAATAATGTTTTACCAAAATGTCAAAGCAGTGCTAAGAGGCGTTAGTTCAATGTCTTTGTGAGTACCATGACAGGATAATTCCATTCTCTTGATGTAATTTTCATATTGCATTAGGAAACTTTTCATTAAATAACATAATCTCATCCGTTTAAAGCTACGCAAGGCTCTTTTGCGTTGTTTAGCATGTCAATGTGCAAATCATTCCACATCGTTAAGTCGCATGAACACATTTTCTTGTCTCTTCAAAGAGACTTTGTTTTGCTTCACAAATACACAGAAAAAAATAATGTAAATTTGGAAGCTGTAATTTTCGAAGGTTGAATATTACCTCTTTTATGATGTAATTTTATCTCAATTTAGATTGAAAAAGTGACATTACACCAGAAAAGTGGTAAAATTACACATTTCCAGAGGTAAAATTACACCTTTTTTCTGACATAAAAGAGTACATCTTCCCTTCCCAGATGTAATATTACCATTATTTTTTTTTCTGTGTATCGTTAAGTTATTAATGGCTTGCATTAGAGCAGTTCTCTACGGAATCGGTCTTTTTTCTTTAATTTTAATTTTTGTATTTTTTAATCCGGCTGAAACTTTTTTGGTGCCTTCGGTATGCCCAAAGAAGCCATTTTGCATCATTAGTTTGTCCATACAATTTTCCATACAAATTTGGCAGCTGTCCATACAAAAATGATATGTGAAAATTCAAAAATCTGTATCTTTTGAAGGAATTTTTTGATCGATTTGGTGTCTTCGGCAAAGTTGTAGGTATGGATATGGACTACACTGAAAAAAAATGATACACGGTAAAAAAAATTTTGGTGATTTTTAATTTAACTTTTTGTCACTAAAACTTGATTTGCAAAAAAACACTATTTTTAATTTTTTTTATTTTTTGATATGTTTTAGAGGACATAAAATGCCAACTTTTCAGAAATTTCCAGAATGGGCAAAAAATCTTTGACCGAGTTATGATTTTTTGAATCAATACAGATTTTTTCAAAAAATCGAAATATTGGTCGCAAAAATTTTTTAACTTCATTTTTCGATGTAAAATCGAATTTGCAATCAAAAAGTACTTTAGTGAATTTTTGATAAAGTGCACCGTTTTCAAGTTACAACCAATTTTAGGTAACTTTTTAAAAATAGTCGCAGTTTTCATTTTTAAAATTAGTGCCCATGTTTGCCCATCTTTGAAAAATATTTTGAAAAGCTGAGAAAATTCTCTATATTTTGCTTTATTGAACTTTGTTGATACGACCCATAGTTGCTGAGATATTGCCATGCAAGGTTAAAACAGGAAAATTGATGTTTTCTAAGTCTCACCCAAATAACCCACCATTTTCTAATGTCGATATCTCAGCAACCATAGGTCCAATTTACAATGTTAAAACATGAAACATTCGTGAAATTTTCCGATCTTTTCGAAAAAAATATTTTCAAAAATTTAAAATCAAGACTAACATTTCAAATGGGCGTAATATTGAATGTTTGGCCCGTTTGAAATGTTAGTCTTGATTTTAAATTTTTGAAAATATTTTTTTCGAAAAGATCGGAAAATTTCACGAATGTTTCATGTTTTAACATTGTAAATTGGACCTATGGTTGCTGAGATATCGACATTAGAAATTGGTGGGTTATTTGGGTGAGACTTAGAAAACATCAATTTTCCTGTTTTTTAACCTTTGCATGGCAATATCTCAGCAACTATGGGTCGTATCAACAAAGTTCAATAAAGCAAAATATAGAGAATTTTCTCAGCTTTTCAAAAATATTTTTTTCAGAGATGGGCAAACATGGGCACTAATTTTAAAATGAAAAACTATTTTCAAAAGTTACCTAAAATTGGTTATAACTTGAAAACGGTGCACTTTATCAAAAATTCACTAAAGTACTTTTTGATTGCAAATTAGATTTTACATCGAAAAAAGTTGAAAAATTTGCAACCAATATTTCGATTTTTGAAAAATCTGTATTGATTCAAAAATCATAACTCGGTCAAAGATTTTTGCCCATTCTGAAATTTCTGAAAAGTTGGCATTTTATGTCCTCTAAAACATATCAAAAAATAAAAAAAATTAAAAATAGTGTTTTTTTGCAAATCAAGTTTTAGTGACAAAAAGTTAAATTAAAATCACCAAATTTTTTTACCGTGTATCATTTTTTTCAGTGTAGTCCATATCCATACCTACAACTTTGCCGAAGACACCAAATCGATCAAAAATTCCTTCAAAAGATACAGATTTTGAATTTTCACATATCATTTTGTATGGACAGCTGCCAAATTTGTATGGAAAATTGTATGGACAAACTAATGATGCAAAATGGCTTCTTTGGGCATACCGAAGGCACCAAAAAAGTTTCAGCCGGATTAAAAAATACAGAAAAAATCGAATGACCGAAATCTCAGAGAATTGCTCATTATCTGTTGAAAATCTGCCTTGATGTCTCAAAGATCTTTTTGAGCAATCTTCGATCTTAGTTGTAACTCTACAAACCTGATAGTTTCAATGCAAATTGTTACTCTTGGGAAAATATCTACCCTGGAAAAAGGAATGGGTTTATATCGTGTTAAAATTCTTTTTAATAGCCCTGCAGCGGTTTTTCCTCTAGCTAACGTTATTTCAAGTTCTTGTTTCCTTGTTAGAATGGGAATCGTGGATTAAAAGCTGGAATTTATTGCCAAACTTCTGAGAAGCCGACACTCGGTGCGGAAAAAATGTTCTAAAACAAGCATTTTTTCTTTATCACCTTCTGGTAAGTACAATTTATTGCAATTTTATGCAACCTTCGACATAGTATCAGTCCTTCAAATTTGTACTCAAGATGAAAGCACATTTCTTTAGCGTTTTTGATTTATCTGCCAGAGTCAAGACTATTTCAAACTTTAGATAGAGTGTTATAAAATTTGTAAAATTTATTATCATGGGGGAATCTGGGCTGAAGAGAAACACCTTTGATTTAAATGCGGATTGAGTGACTATTTTTAATTACCATTTCATAAGTCGTCTTCCATGAAGAGTCAATGTAAATTCCGCCTTTCGCATACTAGCCGGAAGGGTTACATGGCTCGGTAAGGTGAAATCAGAAAGTATAATAATAATATACAATAAATATTGAACATATCAGATGCACCGTCTTTAAAAAAAATACATTCAAGATTGATTAAAACAAAAGATGTTTAAACCTGAAATTAACGGTTGTTCAAACTTCAACCTTAAATAACAAAAAATGTGAAAAAGCCAACTCCAAAATCCAAAACGTCCCCGAATGAAGTTGATTACAATATTGTTCCGGCCGTAATAATTCAAAAGCCAAAAATTAGCCCCATTTGATCAACCAAGACACTGCACAGTGGGCGAAATGGAACCCAAAATCGGTCATAATTGAACGCGGCTGGTTCCCTGGTATGAAAAATAATGTTTCTTATGTAAAAAAATCCGGGGAATCAATTGGTGATGGTTTCATCTACCGCACGATAAGGCAAAGGGTCCATTTTGCCCCAATTCCCCATTTTTTTACATTTTTTCTTAAAAAATCAGTCTGTATTTAGAGCGGAGGCTTCATGCGGCCATCCAAAATGCACTTAACTTATGTGAAAATATCCCAGGAATCCAGTAAAAAAACCACTTGCACCGCAAAAATTATCTAGGGTCCATTTAACCCCAATTCCGCTATAAAAACATTTTTGGCCGTTTTCAAATTTTAGGTCAGATTATAAAAATCTAAAAATATTTTTATCGTAAAAATCAGACAATTTTACATTAAAATGATGATTTGCACTTGATAGTTTAACACATTTATGTTGATAAAAATAAAAAATATGTTAAAGGACGTTTATTCTGCGTTTGGGAAAATTGGCCCAAAAGTGATTCTTCAATCTTTTTATTTAGTTTAATTTCTATATCAACATAAATGTGTCAAACTTTCAAGTGCAAATCGTCATTTTAATGTAAAATTGTCTGATCTTTACGATAAAAATATTTTCAGATTTTTAAAATCTGACTTAACATTTAAAAACGGCCAAAAATGCTTTTATAGCGGAATTGGGGTTAAATGGACCCTAGATGATTTTTGCGGTGCAAGTGGTTATTTTTACTAGATTCCTGGGACATTTTCACATAAGTTAAGTGCATTTTGGATGGCCGCATGAAGCCTCCGCTCTAAATACAGACTGATTTTTCAAGAAAAAAAATAAAAACTGGTGAATTGGGGCAAAATGGACCCTTTGCCGTTTCGTGCGGTGGATGAAACCATCACCAATCGATTCCCCGGATTTTTTTACATGAGAAACATTATTTTTCATACCCGGGAACCAGCCGCGTTCAATTAAGTCCGATTTTGGGTTCCATTTCGCCCACTGTGCACTGTCAGAGGCGGGCGTTCAAAACCAGCAACAGGATGAAACGTGCCGGAAGTCTAATCAAATTCAGAAAACAATTTGATAAATGATTGGATATTCTTACATTGTTCCGCAATATTCAGTGCAGATGGGTTTTTAATGTACACCAACCGCTGGCAGAAACGTCTGGCCTACCTTTACATAATAAAGACAAAATTGTATATTTAATTTTGTTTGCTACAGGTTCCCCCATAAAACCGTTGCATTTTTGTTGAAAAAAAATTGATGCAAAAAAATCAAAATGGAAAAGCAAATAAAAATACGTCGTCATCTAAGGGTACACAGAAAAAAAATCATGGTAATTTTACATCGGGGAAGGGGTACATCTTTTATGTCAGAAAAAAGGTGTAATTTTACCTCTGGAAATGTGTAATTTTACCACTTTTCTGGTGTAATGTCACTTTTTCAGCCTAAGTTGAGGTAAAATTACATCATAAAAGAGGTAATATTCAACCTTCAAAAATTACAGCTTCCAAATTTACATTACTTTTTTCTGTGTAGTTCTATTCTCATTAAAAAAATCATAAATCATAACGTGACTTATAAGACTCTTTACTACAGAATGAGCGTTAGAAAATTTGCATGTAGAGTTATTCGCTCTGTTGCACACTAACTGCCATGTATGATATCATCATTTCCACCCTAGCTTGTCAATTCTGCCTATTACATTACCACCCATATTTGACAGCAAATTCCCCCATTTCAGATATTATTATAGACGATATGTTAGCTTTTAAGGCATGCATTTCTGGAACTTAAGTTGATGTTGATGCTTCTCATTCCACACTTGAAAATACTAATCAAATTTAAACCCCTTCACTACGGCCGTCATTCATTTGCATTATCTTCAAAACAAAACGAATTTTCAAGATTTTTCTTAAAGAAGAAGTAGGGATGAGCAATCTTTAGCAATTTTGAGATTCATATAAATGTTGTTGTTTACATGAGATTTTCTATTCAAAACTTGTTCAAATATATTTTAATCCGAACTGAAGCATATCAAAACCACTGCCAAGCAACAGCGAGCTCTTTAGAGAGTGGTTTTGGTTGCCGCAAACCAAAACATGTAAAAACGTAACCGTCGACCCGATTTGGGAGTATGCCTTAAATAGCACATCTTACCCCGGGCAGACGGTAATAACAAAATTAATAATATTTCAATAACAAATCCAGTTAAAAAAACAAAAAGTGTTATCATTTTATCCTGAAGTTCAACTTCAAGAAGAAAAAATAATAACAGTTTCTGATAAAATAACAAAATTTGGTATTGAATACTGAAAATGTTTAATAACACGCTAATAAGAGGAAATGTTATACATTTCAAAAACTCTTCTAATAACAAAATTTGTTATTCGTTCGGTATACTGACTTAGAAATAAAATTACCATAAATCCCACAAATGGAAAAGTTTCTAAGTGTCCATAACACAATCTGTTATTATTTTTTTCTTTTGTTAAATATGTTTAGATCTTTGGGATATTTTTCAAATTTCGGCGGGGTCATTATTTTGGCCATGAAATGGGGTCCTTAAGCTAAAATTATTCTGAAAAGTTGAAATTTTGAAAGTTGATTTTTTTAATTATTTGATATACCTCCTAAGGGACTTTGCTAAAATTGGCTAGAACTATGGGATAATTTTCACCAATTTCGGCCGGATCATTTTTTTGGCCATGAAATGGGGTCCTTAAGCTGAAATTATTCTGAAAAGTTGAAATTTTGAAAGTTGATTTTTTTAATTATTTGATATACCCCCTAAGGGACTTTGCTAAAATTGGCTAGAACTATGGGATAATTTTGACCAATTTCGGCCGGATCATTATTATGGCCATGAAATGGGGTCCTTAAGCTAAAATTATTCTAAAAAGTTGTAATTTTGAAAGTTGATTTTTTTTAATTATTTGAAGAACTATGAAATAATTTTGACCAATTTCATCGGGGTGATTTATTTCACCATGAAATGGGGTTTCAAGCTAAAATTTATCCGATAAAATTAACTTTTGAGAGTTCATTTTGTTTTTTTAATTTTTTTATATTCCCTAGGGACCATCCATAAACCACGTGGACACTTTTTTGGGAATCTATTACCCCCCCACCCCCCTTCGTGGACAATTGTCCATACAAAAAAAAATCTTTTTTGTATGGATCGTGGACAATCACCACACCCCCCCCCTCACCCCCTAAAGCGTCCACGTGGTTTATGGATGGTCCCCTAACGGAATTGATTTATTTATTGAGAATTTTTGAATTGTGAATAACAAAACCTGTTATTATTTTCACAGAGCCAGGAAGTCGGAGCTGACGTTGAAGTTCGAGCTGGAGTGAGACCTCGGAGACTGCATCGGATTCAGCAAATTTTCAGCAACTTTTACTTGGAGTCGAAATCTGTGAAGTCGGGTATTTTTGGAGAGCTGAAGTCGTCGTTGACGTCATATCCTGCATCCAGAGTCGGAGTTGTCTTCAAAGTATGGATTCAAAGTCGCTTGGAGGTACCCGACTCTGCAGCCCTGACTAGTACAGAGGAGTTATGGCAACTGCAGGTTTATTTGCAAATAACAAATAAACCAAAACAATAACTTCTTTTGTTATGGAGACATACCAGTTCAATAACATTTTTTGTTATTATGCTGGTCCACCTCTCCGCACAAAATATCAAATCTTGTTATTCCTTCATGATTCTTTCTGTGTTATTGGTTTGTTATTGCAATAACAACATAATAACAGTTTAAGTTATTCTTCGAACAAATCTTTGTTATTGATTTTATTTATTTATTTTAACAACTAATCCGATCATCCCAATAACATATTTCGATCTTCTCACAATATCAAAAACTGACCTTCCCAAGTTATTTCCGTCTGCTCGGGACGGCATTAATTATTTTTGGATTATGCGAAACAAAACACAAAAATCGCATTACACGACAAACTTTGTTCTGCCTTTTTTTTCGTTTGCTGACATTTTTTTTGCCGATGCCCCGGAATCGGTTCCAGAGTGACCATAGTGTCAATTCCTTGGGCTTATACGAAACCAACGCAACAGGGAACTCCTCGATCCGACGCTCCGTATTGAACTGATTCGCGTTCGAACAAAACCATCGAAATTTGTTATATAGATTCATATACAAATAAACCCACACAATTTCAAGGACCAATCATAACAAAATGGACACTATTCACTTTTTGATAACTTCTTATAAAACTTTATATAAAAAATTACTTGTTACTAGATTGTTAATTTGCTGTTCAACTATCTTTTAACGATTGTTCCGAGAAAGAGATCGGATTGCACGGCGTCTTTTTCAGGGGGGTAGTATTCTTTGAGAAATAGCAAGAAAACTGTCATATACATATGAAAGTGTGGAACATCCCCGTTCATTTGCGGGGTGAACGAAAATCTTTGGTCGGGAAAAATCAAAGTTATCCTCATTTGAAGTTTTTGAACTTTTTTTCTATGGGGCGAAATTTCGTCTATTTCAATTTAGTATTGTTATAAGTCTACATGGGCATGATTTATGGTTCAGATCATATAATTTCTTATGGGGAATGATGCAAGGAACATTTTTCCTGAAGCATGCAAAGTGATTGAAAATAAGGGAAAAAAGTTATAAAGGTTTTATTGGAAATTTGGGAGATTTTCTGATAAAATTGCACACCCCTTTCCCAAAAACCGCAATGTTTTTTGATATTCAGATCATTATTTTGATGAATTCTTTTTTGAGAAATGTTTCTGGGCCCATTGAGTATACAAATCACTACAGAAAAGTGTAATTTGTTGGGTTTATGCCCAACTGTAAATCACTTTTATGAATTTAAAAAAAAAATATTAAAACTCACAAGAGATCTCGTACTTATTTTGAGGTCAGGTGATAATATTGTAAATCAAATCAAACCGTCCACATTATCGACACCCGGGTCTTTTGTGGTCTCTATTGCAAGTTTCTGCTCGAACCTAGGAGTCCGAAGGCTTGAATGGGAGAGCACCCAAACCTCTTTTTACTCCAAGGAACCTTCCACCCCAGTGTTTTAACTGACGACCTTTGGGTTGCGAGTCCTAACGCCGCCAGCGATTCCACCGGAGTAGGCTTGGTTAGGTGTGTTGTTTGTACTTATGGCATGGAGACGACTCCTACACCTGGAATGACTTAACGGCCTAACAACCAAGGCCAGGACCGACATTTTACTTCCTCATCCGATCGAAGGTTGGAGCAGATGGGAATAGAACCCAGAATCATCCGCTTACAAAGCGGTCAGCGTAACCATTCAGCCACGCACTGCCACTGTAAATAAAAAGATCAATTATTTGTATGTTTTTTAGCAAAACAATTTAATTGTTGTATAGATGTCCGATGGCTTGATTGTTGAGGCAATTGCAAACCTCTTTTTACACCTAAGCTTCCATCCACCCCGGGATTCGAACTGACAACCTTTGGATTGTGAGTCCAACTGCCTACCAGCGACTCCCTTGAGGCAGGACCCAGGGAAACGACTCCTACACCTGGACTAAGCTAACCTAACCGACCTAACCTCTTGGTTAGTCCAGGGCCAACATTTACTTCCCTGTCCGATGGAAGGCGTGATCAGACAAATCTCGTCTCAAAATTTGCCACCGGGACCTTCTGGGATCAAACCCAGGCCGACTGGGTGAGAGGCAACCACGACGCTTACCCCTACACCACGGTCCCGTGCTTGTTTTGTATGTTAAGCTCAATTATTTGAGATTAAATTAATAGATTTACATACCGTAAACTGGGGTGACTTTGAAAGCCCGGGGTGAGTTTGAAAGAGTTTTTAAAATGCCCGTCAAATTAATATCTAAACTTTTTTGAGAATTTTGAGTATGTGAGCATTAAGGGATAGCTTATCATCAAACATATATGCAAAATTGTGACTGCTACATTCGATGTATCAAAATTAGTGGCCGAATCAAATTTCTATCAATGTCACCCCGGGCTATCAAAGTCACCTCAGTTTACGGTACATTTTAACTTTTTAATGATTTTTACGCAATGTTTATGTTATGAACAGTTTTCTTCCTGGTTCCCGTTTGCATGAATGTCAACAGTCAATCTTGTTTTATAGTTTGTAACTTTGTCAAGTATTTTCGTATTGTCAAAGTTAAAAATATGCCCCTTTTCTAGTGTGTGTTGAGAAAGGCCTGTTCCACCAATGTTTCTTGTTCTTACGTCTGATTTGTGTTTGTCTAAACGTGTTTTCAAAAACTGGCTTGGAGCGAGTTGTGGCGCTATAACCACGGCATGTAATGGCCTGGGCATCTGTGGAAATACGATGTCCCATCCCAGTGAGTCCCAAAACAGCACATGGAACACGGACACTTTTCCAGCATGATGGCTTCAAAGAATTAACGTTTAAAAAAACTGTATTGTAAATTGAAAACCATATACTAATAACTTCCATTATCTCATCAACAGTGAGCGAGTTGTGGCGTTATAACCACGGCAAATAGTGTCCTGACTCCTGGGCATTCGTGGAAATACAATGTCCCTTCCTTGAGGGTCCCGGAGCACCAAAACTTTTTAGCATGGTGCTCCCAACGAATAATAACCTAAAACCAAAACTCGGAGCGTATGGTGGTGTGTCCCCACGCTTCTTCCTCCCTGTAGATTCAGAACTGTATTGTGGTTTGAACACACACCCTGTGCTCAAACTCAATCCAATTCAACGAATCATCTCTGCGGTAAACTTTACGCAGTAGGCCTGGCCGGTTTAACGTTTTGTGATGTTTCAATGCATTCTAATGCAATGGTGCACTACAAATGTTAATAAATGACAAGAAGAGGCTAGGCGTCATCTAACCTAAGGCACTCTCCAGGATCCCTTCGAAAGATTGGCTGCGCTAGGGTTTGATTAGATTAGATTAGACGTGTTTTCAAAAACTGTCTTGTTTCCCCTATATACGTTTTAGGGCAAGCACCAGGAACTTCATACACCACATTTGTGTTCTTCATTTTTGGTATTTTGTCTTTCGTTTTTGTAAACAACACATCTTTTATCTTGTAAACTGGTTTAAAAGCTACTTTGAGATAGTGTTGTCCCAAATACCTTGCTAACTTTTCCCCAAGGCCTGATACGTAAGGAAGTGTAACAAACCCCGTGGTGTCTTTACGTGTGTTTTGTTGTAATGTGTTGTACATTATGTGTAACCTTCAGTGATGTCAACCATCGCGACGCTCATTTTTGGTTCGCGGCACATTTTTCGTTTGTAGTGCTTTTCAGTTACGGAATTAGACAAAATGATGTTTGAAGCACTTGTAGAACTCACCAACAGCAACATTTCTTCAGAACATTGCATAGCTGTAAAATTCATACGCAAAAGTTACAAAAAGATTCCAGACCTCAGGACCAATGGTTCGCGATGCTTTCGTTTGCCTAACACATTTTGGTTGTAACTTTTTTGTATTTATCAAAAATCAATACTATGTTCAGCAAAGTTATACGATTTAATGTGTTCTACAAGTTCTTCATATACAACTTTGTCAAATTCCGTAACTGAAAATCACTACAAACAAAAAATGTGCCGCGAACCAAAAATGAGCGTCGCGATGGTTGACATCACTGGTAACCTTTCCCTAATCACCGAACGTACGGTGCCGTGTGCGGGTTTGGGTTGTTGAAACCACTGCCGAGCTGCAACGAACGGGTTACGTAGTTCTGTCCGAGATAGAAGCTGCCGTGAACGGAAGACCGAATGTACATCTGATTCGACAAGATGTGTCCAACGCGATCATCAACCACGTTAACTACACTAAGCAGTCTTTCCACGACGAGCACGAGAGCACACGAAAAGAAGTCCAAAACACCAAGCAGTTTCTCCTGGAGAGAGGGGACTGGGTTGTCACCAAGGCGGACAAGGGGAAGACAGTGGTGGTGATGAAGCGGGAAGAGTACGATGAGAAGATGCAAGCACTGGTGAGCGATGTGGAGACGTACGAGCAGATTGCGAGGGACCAGACCAAGAAAACATGCAAAAGTATCAACAAACAAATCGATGAATGGGCGAACAAGGGTTTCATCAAGCAATCGGAGGTGAAGGTGTACAATAGCGTGGTTCACGTTTCTATGAAAAAGACAAAAGTTGTTATTTTGTCTTGCATCAACCGGAATTTCGTTCTTTTATGTCCCCAGAAGCACTCCTGAAAATTTGAGCCCATTTGGTAAGGTCTAGGAGCTCCAGTTTTAATTTGAAATTTATATGGGATTTTGATTTATTTTCCATGGGAAACTATCTTTTTTTACATTGTATAAGAATTTTTTTTTATAAATCGATGAAATGACTTGATTCTTATAGTAGGAGATAGGTTTTGAACTGGGGAACAACTTTGTAGAACATACCAACATGCTAGGAAGTGACCCTTTAAAGATACAGATACTTTTAGATGGTGGCTTTTGAAGGGGCCAGCCACCATCTAAAAGTATCTGTATCTTTAAAGGGTCAAGACCAAGCAAGTTGGTATGTTCTACAAAGTTGTTCCCCAGTTCAAAACCTATCTCCTACTATAAGAATCAAGTCATTTCATCGATTTATAAAAAAAAAATCCTAATACAATGTAAAAAAGATAGTTTCCCATGGAAAATAAATCAAAATCCCATATAAATTTCAAATTAAAACTGGAGCTCCTAGACCTTACCAAATGGGCTCAAATTTTCAGGAGTGCTTCTGGGGACATAAAAGAACGAAATTCCGGTTGATGCAAGACAAAATAACAACTTTTGTCTTTTTCATAGAAACGTGAACCACGCTAGTGTACAAGCTACACAACTGTAACCCGCCACGTGTGTACGGGTTACCCAAAACGCACAAGGATGGAAGGCCGCTGAGGATCATCAACTCAACGATCGGTACGGCTACGTACAAGATGGCACGGTATCTGTCCAACATCCTCAACCAGGTAACGGGTAAGACTGAGCACCACATCGTCAACAGTTTCGAGTTTGTGGAGGAAATCCGTGGGAAGCAAATAACCGAGGAGAACATTTTGTTTTCCCTTGACGTAGTGTCTCTCTTCACGAACGTGCCGGTCGATTTTGCCATTGAATCGGTTCGTTTACGGTGGGATGAGATAAAAGAGCACACGAAGCTGGATGAAGAGAGTTTCTTCAAAATGTTGGGGACAGTATTGAGATCGACATTTTTCAATACAACGGGAAGTTTTACGTTCAGAGGTTTGGTGTCCCGATGGGCTCTCCACTATCACCAGCGGTGTCGAACATCGTGCTGGAGAGAATTGAGAGAGCAGCTCTGGAGAACTTGATGGCCCGTGGGATCGTGCCAGTGTTCTTCAAGCGGTACATCGATGACTGTTTGCTGTGTGCGAGATTGGAAGATGTTGAAATTGTACTGGAGGTTTTCAACAGTTTTCATCAGCGTTTGCAGTTTACGATGGAAATGGAAGTAGATATGAAGCTGAAGTTTCTAGACGTAATACTGCGAAGAGAGGGAACGTGATCACAACAGAATGGGCGCCAAAAGATGTCAATGGAAGGTATTTGGATTACACGTCGGTAAGCCCATTTTCACACAAAAAGAACACAGTCATTGCATTAGTTGACAGAGCATTAAAACTAACACACGCTAAGTACCGGGAAAACACAATTAAAACTGTGAAACACATTTTGAGAAACAACAATTATCCAAGTTTTTTGACAGAAAAAGTGATTAGGGAAAGGTTACACATAATGTACAACACATTACAACAAAACACACGTAAAGACACCACGGGGTTTGTTACACTTCCTTACGTACCAGGCCTTGGGGAAAAGTTAGCAAGGTATTTGGGACAACACTATCTCAAAGTAGTTTTTAAACCAGTTGACAAGATAAAAGATGTGTTGTTTACAAAAACGAAAGACAAAATACCAAAAATAAAGAACACAAATGTGGTATATGAAGTTCCATGTGGTGCTTGCCCTAAAACATATATAGGGTAAACAAGCCAGTTTTTGAAAACACGTTTAGACAAACACAAATCAGACGTAAGAACAAGAAACATTGGTGGAACAGGCCTTTCTCAACACACACTAGAAGAGGGACATATTTTTAACTTTGACAATACGAAAATACTTGACAAAGTTACAAACTATAAAACAAGATTGACTGTCGACACTTTTAACATTAAGTTGAAGGGGGATAAAAATGTGGTCAACAAAAAAAGGGACTCACTAAATTTCAAAACAACGTACAACTCTATTGTAACAAAGCTTAAATCTACCAGAAGGGACACAAGGGTAACACAACAGTGAAAACTGTAAACAAACGTGGCCGTATCCAGAAAAGAAACGGCAGGAAGAGTGTAAGAGTTGAAACATGTTGTATTTTTTGTACGTATTTTAATAATAAAATTAATTTTTAGTGTCCACTGAAGATGCTCGCAAGCCAGTGAGGCGACTGAAACGTTCGGACAATCTGGCAAACAAATAATTGTTGTGTTTTTTTCGCCGAAAACCAATCGATCAAAAAACCAAAAATCATTTCGCAGCGATAAACATCTAAAAAACATAAATAAAACCTTTATAACTTTTTTCTCTTATTTCAATCACTTTGCGTGCTTCAAGAAAAATGTTCCTTGCATCATCTATATATATAAAAAATTTCGACGAACGTTGGATCGAGGTGCTCTTTGTTGTGTTGGGTTCGTATAAGCCCAAGGAAGGTTCTTACGCCAAAAAGTTACAACTTTGGCCACTCTGGAACCGATTCCGGAAAATCTGCAGATTGTATGGGAAAAGTCACGTAAAATCAAATTTTGATCAAAGGAGGCTGAATTAGCAAACAAGCCAGAAACGTCAACAAACGAAAAAAAGGCAGGACGAAGTTTGCCGGGTAAGGCTTGTTTCCCATAAGAAATTATATGATCTGAACTCTGGTACTCTTACGACCACTCGCCACGCTACTCCAGATCAGACTGACTCTGCTGTTGTTTACTTCCCTAATCCTCACTTGACAGCTTCCCGCTAATCGGTCAGGGCTGTACTCGTTTGTTCCTACTGATGTTGGCGTCAGGGCCGTACTTGGGTACCACATCTCTCCCTTTTTATAATAGATTAGATTTTCAACTGAATATCATTGATTTCTGGGTTGCGGTTTACTGACTAGATTTAAACAGTTATTTTCAAGGTTATTTTCATGATAATTTACCACTAATCAAAACCTTTCACTTAAACCTTTTTCATACAGTCAACTAATTCTGTTTCTTAATCAATTGTGCGTCTCAATTATACATTTTAATATTTATTACTAAACTGCACTTACATTACATATGGGACGGACTTGCTTCGAGCGGCAGTGCAGCTCTCACCCTTTTCATAGCAAAAATGTTAAGATCAATAAATTTTCTAATTCAAGGTTCACAGCCGTGGCTAATTGTTACTGTACAAACTATGCTGTAATTTCACCATCTACCTATTTATGTACCTATCCTTTACGTAAACTTGTGTTTCAGAGCCTTATGGCTATCCGTTTTTCTAAGTACGTTATGGCTATACGACATTTCTGGAGTTTTTTTTTAAAAGGTCCAATAAACCAAATTTTCAGTTTTTGCTTTTTGAGTGTTTTTTAATACCCCTGACTCAAGGCGGTTTTAAAAACACCCAAAAAGCAAAAACTGAAAATTTGGTTTATTGGACCTTTTCAAAAAAAACTCCAGATTAGTTTCTTTAGAGATCTTTCCAATTTGATTGGAAAATGAACATAGAACTGCCATGCAATTTATTTCTAATAAGACTTTCTAGCCAGAAATTTACCAACACATTGAAAGTATGTTTATAGATGTTTACATTACAGCTGGAGGCTTGTTTGCACCAGGTTTACTATCTCTTTTAGCAAAAGTTTTTTTTTGTTAGGCGACTTCTAACTTTTTTTTTTACTGGCCGCCCGATATGTCAGCCAACATACTTCGCAGGACTGTGACAGCTCGAGCTCGATCATTGTTTGCATCAGCACACTGTGACGAGAAGTTCGTCATATTAAGGTTAAATTATGTATTTTTTTTCCACTGGGCAAAGAAAGCCTTATAAAACAATTAATGCATGATGCTTTCCTGCATTTGCTTATTTGAGTGAAAATTTTAGATTTTTTTTAATTACCAGCCTGCCTTACAATATCGAATCTTACTTTGGGGTCTTACATATTCTTTTTTTTTTTGGTATTGTGATATTGTTTAAAACACATTTACCAGAATTTAGAAGCTATCAAAAAAATCTTACAGAAACACTGTCCAGAATTAAATTCTACAAGTCACCCTCTATATTTTTTTCGTTAATTCTTCATCATTATCTCAAACTATCATTGCGGGATTGTCAATTTATACCTTTTAACGGTGCATATCAGCCCGAGACCCTTGTAAACTACATTAATACAAGTATGTTCTAAAAAGGTTTACAAATCCATTCTGTTTTATTTTATTCTCTTTTTCTCAAAAATATTGTATTTTTTTCCTTTCTTTTCTTTTTAGTGACATTCGATATTTTTGACGATGGATTGAAACATCTTCTAACATTTGCTCAAGCACCTAGTGCTAACATATTTGTTTATCATGTTACATTTGTGTCCTAAGCAGCAGTCTGTATCTCCTAACTAGGTTTTAGGAAACTAGTTCTTTAAATTTTTAACATGCACCCAAACCATCCCATTACCAATTTTTATATTGGATTCTTTCCTTTTGAGCTAATTGTGGCGCTGTAACCACAGCAAGTAGTATCCAGAGCCTTTGTGGACAAACAATGTCTTATCCCAGAGAGTCAAGGAGTGCCAAACTTCTTAGCGTGATGTTTCCAACGAATATCTGACTGAAACCAAAACGTGGAGCTTATGGTGGCGTGTCTTCAAGCTTCTTCCTGTCCTGTAGATTCATAATTATGTTGTTGTTTGAATACTCCGTGCTCAAACTAAATCTACTTCAACGAATCATCTCTGCGGTTAACATTACGCAGAAGGTCTTGCCTACTTTACGTTTGTGATGCTTCAATACATTCTAATTCAATGGCATTCAAAAAGCAAACCGCTTTAACGACCCCCGGGTCTTTTGTGGTCTTTGTTGCAAGTGTGCTGAGTCATCCAAAACCTTTTTTTTACGCAAATGGACCGACGTGTTACTTCTCTATCTAATAGAAGGCGTGATCAGGCAAATCTCGTCTCGAAAAATGCCACCGGGTCCGTCTGGGATTGAACTCAGACCTTACTGGGTTAAGAGGCTACGACGCTAGCCGCTTCATCACCGAACCCTGATGGCACTCTTTATGTGTTGATAAATGACAAGAGAATAGCTAGGCGTATTCTAACCTAAAGCTTTCTTCGGTTACGCTTGGGTTTGACTATAGGGCAAGAACGAAGGTTTGATAAAAATTAAGTTGGATTCTTCTTTTTTTTTATTATTATTGGCCAACAGCTTTCATTTGACAACAGTCAATCTCTCCTAAAGGTTAGCCAACCTAATACCGTTTTTGTGTCTGCCTTTTTCCATCTTCTTTGAAACTGTATTTGACAGTCTCCTAACGAATTGTTCAACGTGAGACCGTCCCTAAAAATTCGACTTGACACTTGTCTTTTCTCATTTTTCGTAGTTTCATTTGATAATTCTTCTTCTTCTGTCTTCCTGAAGACTTCATGTTTTTTTTAGTCTCTCTTGAGACATACCTCATGTCTCTATTAAGGACTTTTTATGTCTCCCTTGAGACCAACCTCTTATCTCCCTGGAGAATCTTTTTTTATGTCTTTCTTGAGACTAACTTTGTGTCTCCTAGAAGACATTTTTTTATGTCTCCCTTGAGACTGACCTCTTGTCTCCCTGGAGACTCTTTTTTGTATGTCTCCCTTGATACTAGTTCCTTATCTTCCTTGAGACACTTTTTTAAAGTCTCCTTTGAGACTGATCCTTGTTTCCCTTGAGACACTTTTTTTAAAGTCTCATTTGAGACTGATCCTTGTCTCCCTTGAGACACTTTTTTTTAAAGTCTCGTTTGAGACTGATCCTTGTCTTCCTTGAGACACTTTTTTTAAGTCTCCTTTGAGACTGATCCTTGTCTTCTTCCCTTCTGTGGTTCACCCTTGAGATCGATCACTGTTCACGGGAAACAATACGATTCTCTTATCATGCAAACGGAAAAATTCATCCTTCCTTGCAATTGTTTACCAGAGTAGCAACCTCATTCTGAGCCTTCTACAAATTATCGTCAAATATCTCTCATAGAGCACCATTTCTCAGACCAGGGCCGTGTACAAGGGGGGGGTTTTAGGGGTTTAACCCCCCCCCCTGGCAAATTAAGTTAGTTACACCCCATGCGCCCCTCGGCCCGAAGGGCCGATTTTTTTTAGCTATGTTGCTAAAATGCCAAAGAGATTTTTTTTTTCAAATCGATATGAAAAATTTGACTGGAGGCGCCCTAATGACTAAAACATTTTTATGAAAATTATGAAAATTTAACTGGAGGCGCCCCTAACACTTATTTTTTTTCAATACGAATATGCAATATAAAAATTTGACTGAAGGCGCCCCTACGACTTAAAAATATCATGCAAATTCTCGATATGAAAAATTGAAAGCAGGCACCCTTACGACTTAAAAAAATCATACAAATTTTTAATGAAAATTTGACTGGAGGCGCCCTTATGACTTAAAAAATCAAGCAAATTCTCGATACGAAAAATTTGACTGGAGCGCCCCTATGATTGAAACATTTTCATGAAAATTATGAAAATTTAACTGGAGGCGCCCCTAAGATTTAATTTTTTTTCAATACGAATATGCAATATAAAAATTTGACTGGAGGCGCCCCTACGTCTTAAAAAAATCATGTAAATTCTCGAAATGAAATATTGAATGGAGGCGCCCTACGACTTTAAAAAAATCATATTAATTTTATTATAAAAATTGACTGGAGGCGCCCATATGACTTGATAAAAACATGAAAATTTTCGATATAAAAAATTTGACTTGAGGCGCCCCTATGACTACCACATTTTTATGAAAGTTTAACTGGACGCGCCCCTAAGACTTATTTTCTTTCAATACGAATATGCAATATAAAAATTTGACTGGAGGCGCCTCTACGTCTTAAAAAAATCATGCAAATTCTCGAAATGAAATATTGAATGGAGGCGCCCCTACGACTTTAAAAAAATCATATTAACTTTTTTATAAAAATTGACTGAAGGCGCCCTTATGACTTGAAAAAACATGAAAATTCTCGATATAAAAAATTTGACTTGAGGCGCCCCTATGATTACCACATTTTTATGAAAGTTTAACTGGACGCGTCCCTTAGACTTAATTATTTTCAATACGAATATGCAATATAAAAATTTGACTGGAGGCGCCTCTACGTCTTAAAAAAATCATGCAAATTCTCGAAATGAAATATTGAATGGAGGCGCCCCTACGACTTTAGAAAAATTATATTAATTTTATTATAATTGACTGGAGGCGCCCTTATGACTTGAAAAAAACATGAAAATTCTCGATATAAAAAATTTGACTGGAGGCGCCCCTATGACTACCACATTTTTATGAAAATTTAACTGAACGCGCCCCTTAGACTTAATTTTTTTCAATACGAATATGCAATATAAAAATTTGACTGGAGGCGCCCCTACGACTTTAAAAAAATCATACAAATTTTGTTATGAAAATTTGACTGGAGGCGCCCTTATTACTTAAAAAAATCATGCAAATTCTCGATATGTAAAAATTTTGACTGAAGGCGCCCCTATGACTAAAACATTTTTATGAAAATTATGAAAATTTAACTGGAGGCGCCCCTAAGACTTATTTTTTCAATACGAATATGCAATATAAAAATTGACTGGAAGCGCCCTTACGACTTAAAAAATCATGCAAATTCTCGATATGAAAAATTAAATAGAGGCGCCCCTACGACTTTAAAAAATCATACAATTTTTGTTATGAAAATTTGACTGGAGGCACCCTTATGACTTAAAAAAATCTTGCAAATTATCGATATGAAAAATTTGAATGCAGGCGCCCCTATGACTAAAACATTTTCATGAAAATTATGAAAATTTAATTGGAGGCGCCCTAAGACTTATTTTTTCAGTACGAATATGCCATATAAAAATTTGACTGGAGGCGCCCTACGACTTAAAAAAACATACAAATTTTATAATGAAAATTTGACTAGAGGCGCTCTTATGACTTAAAAAAATCATACCAATTCTTATATTGAAAATTTGACCTATGACTATGAATGAAACATTTTTATGAAAATTCTCAATATGAAAATTTAACTGGAGGCGCCCCTACGACCTAATTTTTTTAAACATATTCTCAACATTAAAGATTTGACTGGAGGCGCCCTTAGAATTAAAAAACATGCGAATTCTTGATATGAAAAATTGACTGAAAGCGCCCTATGAATTATTTTTTAAAATACAAATTCCCAATGTAAAAATATGACTGAAGACGCCCCTACGACTTTAAAGGCATATGCTCGATATGGCAACTTGGATTGAGGCGCCCTTATGACTTAAAAAAATCATACAAATTCTTATTATGAATATTTAACTGGTGCCGCCCCTACGACTTAATTTTTTTAAACAAATTCTCAATATTAAAAATTTGACAGGAGGCGACTTAAAAAATCATGAAAATTTTCGCTATGAAAAATTTAATAAATGCGTCCCTACGACTTTGAAAAATCATACAATTTCTTATTATGAAAAAATGACTGGAGGCGCCCTATGACCAGTCATGCAATTTGAACGGAACCCGTTCTGCGTTCGTTCTCTTTCTTCAAAACGAACTGAACCCACCGCGCAGGAGCCATTGATTTTCGTTCTAAAAACAGAATGTCACTTTTTCGTGCCGTTCTCTTCAAAGTTTGGAACGCGTTCTGTGAACCGCCTGTAGCCATAGGCTCTCTATGGCAACTGTTAAACTTAATTAAACATTCAGTTTAATGATTTGTACAGAGCTTAGTTAGCTCGGTGGTAATATGCAAGAACAGTATTCAAAAGTAGTGAGTTCGAATCTCAATTTTTTTGAAATATGTTTTTGTGTACCAACTTTTTGACGACGACTGAAATTACATTTTATACAAATCAAGGGACACTCCAGCTGGGAGGATAGGGAGACTAAATGAAACGGTTAAAAAGCAAAATGCAACCCAACTAAAATGGAAACGAAAACTTATTGCAACCAAGATTTAAAAAAAAAAAATCTGTGCTTTTTAGTTCAGCAAAAAAGAGATTCGAACTCACTACCTCTGATTACTAAACCTAATTGTTACCACTAAGCTAGCAGTACTGATATGTAAGTGGATGATTAACAGTCAATGAAGTTTAGCTAGTCTACTGAGGTCTTATCAAAGTAAAATGTTGAAGTTCTGAACTGGGTTCTCCGTTCGTTTCAAAAAAGCCTAATGAACGAACGTTTCTTAGAGACGAGCGTTCGTTCTCAGAGCTGTTATTTTTCGTGTTGCTGTGTGAACTTGAACGAACGGAGCATGACTGCCTATGACTTAAACATTTGTATGAAAATTCTCGATATGAAAATTGAATTGAAGGCGCCCCTACGACCTAACAAAATCATGCAAATTCTCGATATGAAAAATTTGACTGGAGGCGTCCCTTTGACTTGAACATTTTTATGAAAATCATGAAAATTTAACTGGAGGCCTGCGACTTAATTTTTTTTAAATAAAAGTTCACAATATAGAAACTTGACTGGAGGTGCCCTTTTAACTTAAAAATATCATGCAAATTCTCCATATGAAATATTGAATGGAGGCGCCCCTACGACATTAAAAAAACATATTAATTATATTTAAAAAAAATGACTGGAGGCGCCTTTATGACTTGAAAAAAACATGAAAATTCTCGATATTAAAATTTGGTTGTAGGCGCCTCTATGACAAAAACATTTTTATGAAAATTCTTGATATGAAAATTGAATTGGAGGCGCTCCTACGACTTAAAAAAATAATGCAAATTCAGGATATAACAAATTTAATGGAGGCTCCCCTACGACTTCAAAAAATTCATGCAAATTCTCGATATGAAAAATTTTACTGGAGGCGCCCCTATGACTAAAATTTTTTTATGAAAATTATGAAAATTTTACTGGAGGCGCCCCTACGATTTAATTTTTTCCAATTCAAATTCTCAATATAAAATTTTGACTGGAGACGCCCTAACGACTTAAAAAATGAATGGAGGAGCTCTTTTGACTCAAAAAAAATCATACAAATTCTTATTATGAAAATGTGACCTATAATTATGAATGAAACATTTTTATTAAAATTCTCAATACGAAAATTTTATTGGAGGCGCCACTACGACCTAATTTTTTTTAAACATATTCTCAACATTAAAAATTTGACTGGAGGCGCCCCTACGGCTTAAAAATATCATGCAAATTTTGGATATGAAAAATTGACTGGAAGCACCCCTATGAATTTTTTTTTTAAATACGTATTTAAAAAAAATAATGTTAATGTAAAAAATATGACTGAAGACGCCTCTACGACTTTAAAGGCATATTCTCGATATGGCAACTTGGATTGAGGCGCCCTTATGACTTAAAAAAAATCATACAAATTCTTATTATGAAAATTCAACTTGTGACTTAAAATTTTTAGAACAAATTTTCAATACCAAAAATTTGACTGAAGGCGCCCCTACGACTTAAACAATCATGAAAATTTTCGCTATGAAAAATTTAATGGATGCGCGACTACGACTTTAAAAAAATCATACAATTTCTGATTATGAAAATTTAATTGGAGGCGCCACTACGACTTTAAAAAAATCATACAATTTTTTTATAAAAAATTTGACTGGAGGCGCCCTTATGACTAAAAAAAAATAATGCAAATTCTCGATATGAACATTTTGATTTGAGGCGCCCCTTCGACTTAAAAAAAATCATGCAAATTCTCGATATGGAAAATGGAATGGGGGCGCCCCTATGACGTAAACATTTTTATGTAAATTCTCAATATGGGTCATTCCATCTCAACTGTGCACGAAAAAGTGCAAATTTGAAAATTACCCTCTCCGATCCTGCTCAAATTTGGCAGGGCTGTTGATACTATCAAAACATGCAAGAATCCCGAATTTCATCCAAATCGGACCACCCCCTCCATTTTTGTACCTCCCCAAAAAATCGACTTTTTGGGGATTTTTGACCAAACCTCCTAGTTTCAAATGACGATAACTCAGGAACCACAAATCTTAGAAGGTCGGTCTTAGACTAAATTTTGAAGGAAATTAGACGTAGAATCCATTTCCGTGATCAAAATGTCGATTAATTTATTTATTCTACCTGTATTGCGCAATTGAAAACTTTAAACGGCCGTATCTCAAAACACCCCAACTTATTTTTTTCATTTGACCTCACCATCGTGTTCCCCGGCCAATTTTACATAAGAATCACTTATCGACAGAAATGAATATGTTTCGTTCCAGAGATATAGAATTTTTAAGTTTTGTGTTTTCGAGATTACCTACATCAGCTTCATTCGCCGCATCTGCTAGAAGCACACAGGCGGGCCGATCAATAACTGCTACCTGGTGTTCTGGGAGATGAATAATTTAATTTAAATTTTAAAAAATTTTCGCAAATATTTATTCAAATGGCTGATACCTACCTTGATCAATCTATTCTTGTGAAAGGAATATTTATTGGGTTATTTTGAATGCACCGTTTTTTACATGTTGCTAACCGTTTTAGAGTACCTCCGAGGCCATGACTAGGGCCTTTATCATGGACGGTAGCAAAATAGTGCCATACAGCAAAAACCCCAAAACCTGCTTTAGTATTATTATTATCATTATTATAGTCTACTATTGACACTTTACCATAATTTGGCAAATCTGATTTATGGTTTAAAAGATTGATCATATTAAATCAATTTTTATATTGTTAGCCAGCTCCATTTGATTGAAAGATGATTTTGGTCAAGGTACATTCAATTTAAAAAAAATCTTCATACTTGAGGACAGCAGCCGTGATAGAAGAAAAAAAAACACTGTTGTTCGGACGGTGTCGAAATCATCGCAACTAAATTTGGGGAATTAGCCGCTTTGAAGCAGATCAAACTTTGTGATTTGCTTACATTTTTCAATTTTATACTTTCCAGAAATCCTTTTCCTACTCCTTGTGATCGTCCTTCACTAAAGTACAACGTATCAACAAATTTTATTCATTTTAATTCATATTTTTACTCAATCATGTATCGTGCGCTTATTGTTCAGTGTTACTAACAAGATTAATTGCATTTTCCTGCTCGCTTCGCCGGAATTCAATTCTGCCCTTTACTGTGTGTCGTTATTGCTCTGTCCTGTGGGTTAGCACAGAAATTCATTTCATTAATTTTTTTTTGAGTAGATATTTCGCGATTATTCGCGATTAAACTTCAGTTTCCTACAGTGTTATACAGTTAATTTTTGCCCAATTTGGTAAAGATTATTTATGATGAAATATTATTTCAAGAAGCAGTTATTGATCGGCCCGCCTGTGTGCTTCTAGCAGATGCGGCGAATGAAGCTGATGTAGGTAATCTCGAAAACACAAAACTTTAAAATTCGATATCTCTGGAACGAAACATATTCATTTCTGTCGATAAGTGATTCTTATGTAAAATTGGCCGGGGAACACGATGGTGAGGTCAAATAAAAAAAAATAAGTTGGGGTGTTTTGAGATACGGCCGTTTAAAGTTTTCAATTGCGCAATACAGGTAGAATAAATAAATTAATCGACATTTTGACCACGGAAATGGATTCTACGCCCAATTTCCTTCAAAATTGAGTCTAAGACCGACCTTCTAAGATTTGTGGTTCCTGAGTTATCGTCATTTGAATCTAGGAGGTTTGGTCAAAAATCCCCAAAAGGTCGATTTTTTGGGGAGGTACAAAAATGGAGGGGGTGGTCCGATTTGGATGAAATTCGGGATTCTTGCATGTTTTGATAGTATCAACAGCCCTGCCAAATTTGAGCAGGATTGGAGAGGGTAATTTTCAAATGCTGTTCCGCTTCAGATGGAATGACCCATATGTAAGTTGTACTGGAGGCGCCCTTATGAGTGGGGAAAAAAATTGGTAAAAATATTGAAAAAAAAGTTGAATAATCGGTGCCCAAATCAGCTTAAAAATGATAAAAATATTTTAAACATAAGATTTTACTGGAACCGCTATTATGACAAAATTAAAACATTCAACAAAAAAAAGTTTGACTATCGACGCCCCTCTAGCAACATAAAGACTGTTTATTAAGAGCAAAACAAAGTTTGGCGTACGGTAACATAAAAAAATAAAAATTCTGTTTAGCGTTCCAGCTACAAAATTTTTTTGCGCCGGTTGGCAAACTTTGTTTGACTAAGTTTGAATAGTCTTTATAGCTTGAGGAGCGCCGATAGTCAAATAATTTTATCAACAAAACGCCGCTGGTAAAATCCTATTTTTAAAAAATTTATCTTTGATCTTTTTTTATGTTGCTCTACTTTTTTCATTTTTTTATTTTGTCATGAGGCCACCTCCAGTGAAATTTTATTTTCAAAAAGGTAGTCAAATTGTTTTATTTTAAAAAATTATTTCATCACAAGGCGCAAATTTTTATCATTTTTATGTTTTTAAGCTAACTTTTTTTGATTATTTTTTTACGTGATGTGAAACTTTCTTTGAAATCTAATTTTCAAAATATTTTCATCATTTCTATGGTGATATTCAGGCGTTGATAGTATTTTTTTCAATATGTTAATTATTTTATCATTTTTTAAATTTTGTTTATGAGAGAGGTGCCTTTTCGGAACATTTTCTGGGGTAAATCGAAGTATATTTTTGTTTCCTGTATCAACTTTGTTACTTTTTATCGATTTTCTAGGACGTTTCTTCAGAAAAGTCAAGGAATCGATAGAAATACATTCAAAATTATCTTTTTTAAATTTTTTATACTCAAAAAATCTGTTACAAATGTTGGACCCAAAAATGAAGTTTCATATCTAATTTTTCAGATTTTCAGAAAATTCCGTCCAAAGATACAAAATTTCATACGTTTACATACCCATTCCAGCCCTCAAAATTGTATGGAGACTTGTATGGAAAAACAAATGATGCAAAATTGCTTCTTTTAACATAGGGAATGCAAAGAAAAGTCGATTGAAAATCGGACCAGTAGTTTCCGAGTTATGATCAGTTGAACACATTCAGTTTATCCAGCTACAATCCAACCCCACCTCTAGACGGGGTTCGATCTAATAATTCGCCAAAAATCAATTTTTTAACAAAATTTCGACCTTTAAAAAGCAATGGAAAGAAAAATTCTTAAAATTTGAAAAAAAAAAATAAGGGTAGAACGTGTGACTTGTTTTATGTGACTTTACTAATGTTTTAAAAAATGATTGTTTTTCTTGGCTGTGTTTTTCACTAATATTTTCGGTACTTTTTTTCTATTGTCTCAGACTATACCTCTAAGCATTTTTTAACAATTTAAATGATAATGGTTTGTTCTAGAGTAAAAAAAAATGAAAAACATACAAAAAATAATGAAAAATTGGCTGTAAAAAACATCACAAATTAGGTGCTAGAACAGGCCAAATACTACAAAAAACAAACATCAACTAAACAAGATAAATGCAAATCTAAAAACTAAAAATTAAACAAAAACAACATAAAACAAGAGAAGTAAAGTTTTTCGTAGAACAAAAGTTGCTCAAAATGACAAGGGAAAAATTAAAAAAAAAATCGAAAAAAATGGGCAGCAAAGGGTTAACACTTAGAAAAAATCAAGTTCATAGATTTGATTTCTTTGAAATTGTGTATCTTAGAAACAAATTGCTCGATTTGAAAGTTTCAGAGATTTTCAGAAAATTCCGTCCAAAGATACAAAATTTCATACGTTTACATACCCATTCCAGCCCTCAAAATTGTATGGAGACTTGTATGGAAAAAACAAATGATGCAAAATTGCTTCTTTTGACATAGGGAATGCAAAGAAAAGTCGATTGAAAACCAGTAGTTTCCGAGTTATGATCAGTTGAACACTTTCAGTTTATCCAGCTACAACCCAACCCCACCTCTAGGTGGGGTTCGATCTAATAATTCGCCAAAAATCTTTTTTTTAACCAATTTTCGACCTTTAAAAAGCATTGGAAAGGTGAACTCTTAAAATTTGATTTTTGTAGGGTTGAACGTGTGACTTGTTTTATTTGACTTTACCAATGTTTAAAAAAATGAAAATTTTTCTTGGCTGTGTTTTTCACTAATATTTTCTGTACTTTTTTTTTCTATTGTTTCAGACTATACCTCTAAGCATTTTTTAACAATTTAAATGATAATGGTTTGTTCTAGAGTAAAAAAAATGAAAAACATACAAAAAAATAATGAAAAATTGGCTGTAAAAACATGACAAATTAGGTGCTAGAATAGGCCAAATACTACCAAAAACAAATATCAACTAAACAAGATAAATGCAAATATAAAAACTATAAATGAAACAAAAACAACAAAAAACAAGAGACGTAAACTTTTTCGTAGAACAAAAGTTGCTCAAAATGACAAGGGAAAAATTTAAAAAAAATCGAAAAAAAATTGGGCAGCAAAGGGTTAACAATTAGAAAAAATCAAGTTCATCGATTTGATTTCTTTGAGATTTTGTATCTCAGAAACAAATTGCTCGATTTGAAAGTTTCAGAGAGAAAATTGTACAAAATTTTCTTGAAAAGAAACCAAAATAAATTGAACATGCAGTCCTAAAATAAGCTTTAACCTGAAAACGGTACATTTTGTTAACAAAATTGCTTCAACAATTTTTGTCCACTTTTACGTTTTTTTTTCTTCAAAAAAATCATATCTCCTAAACCAGATGAATAATATGACCGGCCCCAGAATTGTATGGACATTTGTATAGAAAAACGAATTATGCAATTGTGCTTCTTTTGACATATGGAATGCATGGTGCATGGCAAAGTTTCATCCAAATCAAAAAAATGAAAAGCTAAAAATCGTGAAAAAAATTTGCGAAATCGTAGAGAACTACTCTTAACATTTAAAAAAAAAAATAATGAAAACTTGTTTTGAGCAATTACTGCTACACTTCTTCCCTAAAACCCCGTCTTACGCTCCACAAGTGAACGGCCCATGCCTCTTCCGATTTACGCCAAAACTCTCATTTGCGCAAAAATCTCAAATTCGCTCAAACTTCGAATTAACGCCCCCCCCTTCATGGTGCTATTCAACACGATTTGCAGCACCAATTCAAAAAGTGTAGTCTCCTGTTGCACCAATGTAAAATATATAAAAAACGAAGTTGACTTTATATCTGTCGGCCGGTACTAGACCAACCACTGTCTTCCTTTTAACTACAAGGACTTCGCCGCCCTGTTTGAGTAAGGCACAGAGCGACGGCGCCGGATACCCATATTTACACTTAGAATTTTAGAGCGTCCGCCGCGGGATTCGAACCAGCAAAATATATGTAAAATATACCAAAGTATTATTTACAGTCGACTCTCTGGCTGTCGATCTTCTCGATATCAATAATTCTCCATCTATCGATGAATTCTTCAGTCCCTTCAATCTGCATACTTCAATTATCTTCATTCCTCGATATTTTCCCTTGCTTGAAGGATCTCATCCTCGACGGTCCCTTGGATTCTGTTTGCTTTAAAAATCTCTTCCGGTTGTCAATAATTTCACTTTCTCATGGCTTGCATAGACATTTTTCTTGCCGAAACGAAGCTTTGAAGGGTGTTTGACATTAGTTTGTTTTTGTTTGATGGACGTTGCCATGATTCTCTCCCATTGCTGGGTATCAAGAAAAAAATATTTTCAATCGAGTCTTCATTTTGCATCGTTCTGTAAACTGATGATTCTCTTCCTCGACGGTCCCTTGGATATTGACAACCAGAGAGTCGACTGTATTGAGTTTAAAGATTGACTGTTAGCGCCCTTTCGCAATCTAAACAAGCACCCCATGCGCCCCTTTCGAGAAAACCCTCCCCTTTCGAAAATCCTGTGCACGGCCCTGTCTCAGACACTCTTTCCATTTGGAACAATTATGCAAACTACCCATACCAAAGGCAGCGAATTACCACTTAGGTTAAAGTTGCCGTAATGGTCGAATAAACAACAACAACCCTACCAACAAACTTTTTCATTTTTCATCCGTCGTCTAGCGTTTAATGACGTTTCGCAAACGCACACTACTACAACTTTTAATTTTGCTGGCCGGACGAAAGTGACCTCCACTTTCTTTCGCAAGTCATGCTGTAATAATTTACCTTAGGGATCTTTCGCTTTCGTTCCGTCTCGTTTTCCAGCTGATGAACTTCAGCATCAGTTTGCAGGGATCTAGGTTGCAATCCTTGGTATTCCGGCCCATATGATTAAGGAACACTCCCATCGTTGCCGCGGCCGAGAACGCAAACTCCGAACTTAAACACGGCCATCAGCAATAAATTTGTGAGCCCACAACGCTTCAAAGAATCGGCAAAGACCATTGAAGCTGAATTTATCTCGGGCTTTCCTTTACCCATCATCGGCTTCTTCTCCTTTGAACAGTTATCTTGTTACACTAAACTTTTTTTTCGGATTCCAAACCTTGGGTAGAGGCCAAGGACAACGGAGCCTTGCAATACTTTTTTTACCCAACGAAAAATCACAACCACATTTCTTTCTCTATTTCTTCTTGTGAACAAAACATTTCACAAATCACTTGTTTTTTCCTCGTCGTCAATGTGGTACTCTTACGACCACTCGCCACGCTATTCCAGATCAGACTGACTCTGCTGTTGTTTACTTCCCTAATCCTCACTTGACAGCTTCCCGCTAATCGGTCAGGGCTGTACTCGTTTGTTCCTACTGATGTTGGCGTCAGGGCCGTACTTGGGTACCACACCCATGTAGACTTATAACAATACTAAATTGAAATAGACGAAATTTCGCCCCATAGGAAAAAAGTTCAAAAACTTCAAATGAGGATAACTTTGATTTTTCCCGACCAAAGATTTTCGTTCGCCCCGCAAATGAACGGGGATGTTCCACATTTTCATATGTATATGACAGTTTTCTTGCTATGTCTCAAAAAATACTACCCCCCTGAAAAAGACGCCGTGAGGAGCAATTCTGTACAAAATCGGCCGATTTCGACCATTTTTATTTTTGTATTTTTTATTTAGCTCAAACTTTGTGGGGGCCTTCTCTATGACCAAAGATGCTATTTTGTGTCATTGGTTAATCTCTATACAATTTTGGCAGCTGTCCATTCAAAAATGTTTACGTACCAGCTACGGTTTGAACAGCTGTAACTTTTGACAGAATTTTCTGATCAATTTGGTGTCTTCGGCAAAGTTGTAGGTATTGTTTAGGACTTTTGAGAAAAAAACACGGAAAAAAATAAATAAAACATTTTTTTCACAAAAACTTAATTTCCCAGAATACGTATTTTTTTATTTATGAGATTTTTTGATATGTTTTAGGGGACAAAAGCCCGCAACCATTGAGCTATAGAGAAGTATGGTCAATCTGTCTCCGAGTTATGATTTTTTGAAAAAGTAGTAATTTTTGGAAAAAATCGAAATGTTATACCAAAAAAAATTTGACCTCAATTTTTTGTGTAAAATTGAATTTGCAAACGAAAAGCACTTCACAGTTTTTTTGATAAGGGGTCCGTTTTCAAGATATTGCCCCCGAAAGTTTGATTTTAACGAAATATTTGCAGTTTTTTGCAGAGTTCAGAAAACCACTCACACTCACAAATCGAGTAGGCTTCCTCACAGCAAACACTCTCGTTACTCACCGTGAGTGTGAGGGCTGAGTAAATTCACTCATATTTGAGTAAAATGAGGGCGTGAGTAGGCCGTTTCCAACAGTTTGTTATTTATAGAATCAATGAACTTATCAATTCAAAATCAAACGTCTTTATCAATCGGTTGCACATTCGAGGTAGCGTCAATGTCTATAAATCCTTAGGTTTTGTGTTGGTATTAATTAGGCATACACTTTTTTTTTGTCTGTCTAGTATATTTTTTTTCATTGCTGAAAAGTAAACCTTGGATTGTCGAAGTCCAGCGGCTGGCGGATGGGCAATTATGTTCATAATTTTAAGATGGGCGACCGGTCGAAATCTGTTGTGGATTGACCTACCGCGGGATAAATCGGAAACCACAGACGGGGGCAGCTTCTGCGGGTGGATTTTGGCAGCCATACCCTTCGACAGCTGTGCAACTGTGGCCATTCTCGGTCGCTGTCAGTTCTACCAATATGTCTTACCTAAGAACCAGGACACGCCAGTGCAGCCTCAGCGGATGCCGGTGGCCCTAGCCTAAAGCTGTCCAAAGCACTGGATCGGCTTTTCAGTGAACCTCCAAGCCAAAGCCACCGGCGGCTACTGCAACTCCTTCGGGATGTCCCGATTCTGCAGCATAACACATTTATACAACTGTCGACGACTGGGAGTGGCCACTTACCTCAGCATCACGGCCATCCACTGCTGGTAAAGCTGTTAAAATCCACCCGCAGATACATTCCTAGTCTAAACAAACTCCGACCTATCCGTCGGTAGGACAAAACTCGCTGAAAAAAACAGATAAAAATCAGGATTTGAACCACTGTGATATATTTTTAGGTTAGGTTTGGCTTTCGGTCTGTTTGGGGAATCAAAACACTTGTATGTTTTCTTCATCCGACGTTTCGATTCGTTTTGGGCCTTTTTCAAGGAATCTAGGGGTAGATTTATTGGGTAAGGCACAAAAACATAAAAATTGTGTTTTGATTCCCCAAACAGACCGAAAGCCAAACCTAACCTAAAAATTTATTGATACGGTCGAATAAACAACAAGACACTGTGATAAAAAAAAACTTCTAATTGATAGCACTGCGCCTCTACCATCAGGACTACTTTTCTACTGTTGAATGAGCAAGAAATTCACCCATGTAGAGTTTGACATCCCGAAATTTGTCTCGAAAATAGCCCTCATGAGCCCTCATAGCCCACTTTGTGAGTAAATGAGCAAAACCCTCACACTCACCGAGAGTGTTGAGTAATTTACTCGCAGGTAACTAAGTTTTTCCTCATGGTTGAGTAACCCGTGAGTGATTTTCCGAACTCTGTTTTTTTGATTCTAAAAAATAGTGACCATGATTGCCCCTTCCATTTGTGAACATGCGAAAAAATGTGTTTTTCAATCATTTGCAGCCTGAAACGGTAATAAGATAGAAATTTGCTATCAAAGGGACTTTTATGTAAAATTGGACGCCCGATTTGATGGCGTACTCAGAATAAAAAGAAACCGTATTTTTAATCGAAAAACGTTACTTAATTCACCTGTGATGGTTGGTGCCTTCCTCACATTCATTAAGTCAATACATTAATTAGAAATAGCAACATTCTCCCTAAACATGTTTAACAAATCAACTTTATTACTCAATTCTTTTGATAGGGTTCGCAGACCAGAATATGTGACTTTTTTTCAAAACCTCGCTCCACAAGCTGAATACTGTTCCTTGACCTATTTTAAGACTCTGGGCCAAATATGAGCAAAATCGGTCATCATTTACACATTGATACTCTTATGTTTCTTACGGTTTGGTCTGCACGATGCGCTACTTCCATCCAAATATTCCCAAAAGTGAGATTCTTATTGGAAATTTAATGCTCTACCACTTTGTAGAACATACCAAAACTGTTAATCCAAATCCTGAAAAGTTATTAGCGATTTAAAAAAGTCATTTTTGTATGAAAAACATTTTTTCACTAACTTTAGGCTCGGGTATCAATGGGTTAATCTCATCCAATGTCGCTCAAAATTTACACAGATGCTTAAAATAACCCAAAAAAACCGTTTTTCGCTTGTGGAGCAGGGGGTCATTTTTTCTGGGCACCCTCACCTACACACATTCACACAGACATTTGCTCAGAACATGATTCTGAGTCACTAAAAAAATTTTATAAACTCTGCCATTCTCTGTTACTCAACTGTAGATTTTTTTGGACCATGTCATTTTAAGGGAAATTTAATGTACTTTTCTACATTGACTCAGAAGGGTCATTTATTCATTTAGAACAAAAATTTCATTTAATAATTTCGTGTTTTTTTCTAACTCGGGGTCGGGGCAATTTTTCCCGATGTAGTGTGAGTTGATAGATAATTACTCAATAGAAAAAAATCAACGATTTAAATAAATCCAGTCTAAGAAAATCAAATAAATGTTATACGCTTTATTCATGCCACAGTTTTGCATTGTAGGATGACGTGTTAATGTGACTTGTAACATTAATTGTTTTTGTCCCTCAATAATATTAGATTATAGGCATGTCATTTACACATTGAACACGTTTCTTCTTTGCGGTGAACCACAAGCTTATTATTGTGTAAAACAACCTCTTCTTGGTCCTGCTGGCTCCTGTTCGGCCTATGCGCATTTCCCAAGCTGCTGCAAAACCTCGGTGGTATCGAAAAACCGTGTCTGGCACGCAAACCTTGCAAGGCTTTTATTAATTTACTGTTCAACAGCGCGTGACGTGTCCGGATGTAATATTACATGCTCTGGCATGTAACATTATCGTCACATTTCATGCTGCGAGTCAATCTCTACAACATGGGTCATAAAACATTACAGATAGCTTCTTGCTAGCCTCATCACGACCTAATAGCCACCGAGATTGAACAAATTTCGTGTAATGAAGAAAAGGAGGAATCTTTAAGCGAATATTTCCTAGCTCAAGTTTTATTCAATATGCGACCATGTTCTATGGATGTCTGTTTTTCCCTCTTGTGTCTTTTTGCTGTTTAGCGGTGACTCTGTGTCACTTGTACACAGTAAATAATTTCTTAATTTTCGATGAAATGAAACATTCTCTCTATTAAATTTAAACCAAATTTAAAAACAAACATTTTTTCAACAAGCTTTTTAATATATATTTTTAGTGTGTTACGAACGTAAAGTATATGTTCCGCTAATATGATCCAGTCTCAATTTATATTCATGCAAGTGCACTACTCTTTCACGAAACACTTTTTCCCACCCTTCTTTTCAGGCTAGATCTACATGTACATAGGAGAGAGGTGGTACATAGTAATTTTCATCCCTCTGCACAACTCAACACAAAGTACTGGAATGCGTGACACTGCAAAGGAACAAATCGCATGTTAGAAGAAACTGCACATTAGTGGAGGAGGGAAAAAACAGGAACTGTGTATATAATTGAATTCAATTATGAACCACTAACTTTTCACACTCCAAAGGTTTGGGGATGCTGGGAAAGATGGACGTGACTGCGATCGGTCAGGGCGGCATGACGAATGACACAGATGTGACTTCCGGCGGTGGTGGATTGATCGGGGACAATGGCACAATGACAACAACGACGACGACAAACCACGAGTCTGTTTACTGCGGGCAAGGACTGGATGATTTCCACACTAGGTAAGCTTTTCATCAGTCAACATTATTTCTAGCTAATTTATTCTTCAGTAACACGTACACTTTGATATTTAACTAATAATTCAGCTACTGAATCATGGTTATCAAGCAGGAGTGGAAAGTAAAGGATTTATTGTTACTAGTAAATCGATACAATAATTAAGTTTATCAGACTATTTTTGTTTAATCTGCACCCAACTGGCAGTCGCATGATTGTGATGAATGGCGGCATGAAAGTATATCAGAATCTGCATGAAAACTGTCCTCATGCATTTTTTGCAATATAGGGGTATGACAGTTTTGCCCGTTACCGACAATTATCGACATTACCGACGGCTTTTTGGTTGTATTTCACAAAAAAATCCCTTTAATAGACGCTTGATGAAAAGTGAGTGAAAGAGCACCAACATATTAAAGTGCCTAATAGAAAGTGGGGACAAGGCACTCAAAATGCAATGCCACTCACTAAAGTGCCTAATAGAAAGTGGGGACAAGGCACTCAAAATGCAATGCCACTCACAGTTGGTCACTCAAATTTTACCAAGCGTTTAAATGAAAGGTGTTTACACAGTTGACAAATCCTATGGACGAAGGAGAGATTGTAAGCACCTTATGTGTAAGATCTTGGAGGTGCTCAATTTTTTGACAAAAAAACGCTGGGTTCTCAGTTTCTCGTGTCCCCACTTTCTATTAGGCACTTTACTTTCTATTAGGCACTTTACCACTCACAGTTGGTCACTCAAATTTTACCAAGCGTTTAAATGAAAGGTGTTTACACAGTTTACAAATCCTATGGACGAAGGAGAGATTGTAAGCACCTTATGTGTAAGATCTTGGAGGTGCTCAATTTTTTGACACTTTACAACATATGCTTCTCTTTGGAGTGTTGCTCGGGGACGGGCCAGCGTTATATGTGTTGGTGAGAACTGCAGATCGCTGAAATGTTTACATGCGGGCAAAAATGATCTAGGGGTTTGCTGCAAAAAATGTTATAAAATATGACATTTTCTGCACCAAATCCACTGCACCAAATGTTGCAGATTTTGAGATATATTTTTCCTTTGGGTGTGGTCAATCTTTTATAAAAAAGACACAATATTAGGAAACAAAATTAAAATAGTTTCTTTATAAATAAAAAAAAAACATTTTAAGTTGAGGGTGGAAAAACACCTTGATATTTGTTCAAATAGTTAGGAATGGTAGTTTTTGTTGAAGTTTAAACATTCTGAGTTGGAACACACGAATTTGGTTGCTAGGTTAAAATGCAATTCAACAATAAACAATTTTATAAAATTTTATTTTTGTTTTATACTCATGAAAAAAAATACTTTTAAAGCTTGCAACATTGATGTGTAGTCTATTTTAGATTTTAAATCATGTTTTGTATCCATGTTCCTGGTTAATGTTTGCTTAAGGAAATATCATATTCATTCATTAAAATCCAATAATACCATCAAAAGTCTCAAACCTGCAAAAAAAAGTCGGTTGTACAAGTTAAATCAGAGCAGCCAGCTGTAATTTCACACAAAAATTTTGCAATAATCTAATAATTCTTGTGAAAATATATTTTAATACGGTGTTATGATTTTAATTTCTGAATAGATAAAAAAAAACACAGTTAAAGCATGTTTAGCGGTTTGCATCCTTCTACAAAGTTGTTTCTTGTCTTATTTTGCACATTTTGATGAGTAAATGGCACATGGAACACATCATTTGACAAATTTACGGAACTGTTATTCAAAAGTTTACACTATATAATAAAGGAATTTAAAACAAAAAACTTAAAATAAATATATCTCAGCAATTTCTCGATGAAACATTTCGCTCTTAGAAACATTGGAAAGCTGAGAAAATTTCCTATAAGACGTATTTAAAAAAATAGTGATTACTATTTTTTCCTGAAAAGTTTGTTCTAGAAAACACACCGTGCCACCGTTTAAAATAAACAACACTTACCGACAACTGGAATGAATTGGGACACATGGGGCGAATTGGGACAGCAGTTTTAACCATGTTAGAGCACAATATTTTGATTTTTCTTGTTGGTTTCGGATAGAACAGACTCAGACCAACAAAATGGGTACATCCATTTCCAAATTTAAAACCTTTAAGTGCTCTAAACACTGCTGTCCCCATTCAGACTGTAGTCCCGATTCACCCGAGATGACGGTATATGCCTAACGAATCGAGGTTTTTAAGCGAAGATGGTGTTCGAATGGTGAACGTCCGAAATGTCAAAATCGCGCAGCAACACCAACATTAGAAAAAAAAAAATGTGGCTGTCATGCCATGGCACACTTTTATCGTAATGTTGGTTGCACTGCGTGATTTTGACATTTCGGGCGTTCACCTTTCGAACGCCATTTTCGCTTAAAAACCTGGATAGATTTGTTTAAATACTGGGTTTGGGATTGGCTTTGAGTTGAAGAAATTGATTTTTTTTATTGGTTCATACAATTCCCGCCCGTGTGGATCAATCGGACCGCGCACTGGACTCACAATCCAGAGGTCGCCGGTTCGAATCCCGCGGCGGGCGCTCTAAAAATTCTTTGTGTACATATGGGTATTCGGCGCCGTCGCTCCGTGCCATACTTTCATACACTTAGGAGCCCAGGTCGGCGAAGTCCTTGTAGATAAAAAGGAAAACACTAGTGGTTGGTACTAGCAATGGTGGCCGACAGCTATGAAGTCTACTTTGTTTTCTTTTTTTTTCATACAGTTCAATTTTGCTGTTATTCATAATTCAAGATAGGCACATTGTTCTTTGGCCCATAGTCACTCGCACTTCCCGTGCACAAAGGATTCTTTCGATATGAACTTTGATTGGATTTTGATGGTCGTATTGTTGTTTGACGAACAAAAATAGGGATTTGCAAACGACCACCCCTTTTCACGTATGCGAAGCGGTCTTGAAAAAAACTTTTTCACCACACATGGCAGCAGCGACAAAGGTTAAAATTATGACGCTAATAACAACTCTGTCTTGCAAAAAAGGGATTCTGTCCGGATCCTTCCATGATCCCCCGGTTTACGTTACATCAGTTCTTTTTAGCTATGGATGACATCCTCTATTTTTTGGTTCAAATTCGTAAAAGCTTTCCTCAAGTGGTGCTGCTAGAAGCTGGATGGTACGGAGGGATTACACGTACAAAGACTTGAGGATCAGTTTACTATCACTACTACAATACCACTACATGGACAAAAGCTTTTGCTTGTGGAAAAGCAGAGTGTTGTAAAGTGCCTGCTTTTCCAGGATCCTTATTATAACCGTGTAATCATTGTACTGGAAAATATCGCAAAAAGTAAGTTAAAGTGAGCGAAGAAAAAAAACAATCACCAGACCCTTTTCTCATGCATAATAAAACGTTTATTCACTTACTGCTGACCAAGAAGAAGCGAAAATGAATATTTTCACACACCAAATGAAAATAAATTTCATTGTTCCGGAGATAGCTCGCTGCATTCAACATTGGTTTGCTCTTTTTTTCTTGCAAATCGTCTTGTGCCGTATGTGTTGCTCTTGCGGGAAGCTCTGACATTAAAAAGATGCTCTTTCTAACACATGGTTTTTACCGCTGATACTACAGTGTTATTTATTACCTTTACTGCTATACCTCTTATGATTTATATACCAACCACACCGAGTGAAATGAATAGATTTGTGTAACGTGGTATTCCTTGTATCTTACCATTGCAGTTATTCAAACATCCACGGGATTGTGTGCTTGTTGGTGTGTATCTTCGGCAGTATTGCTAATACACTGAATATCGTAGTGCTGACAAGACGTGAAATGCGTTCTCCGACCAACGCCATCCTCACAGGTTTGGCCGTGGCCGACCTACTAGTGATGCTGGATTATGTGCCCTACGCAGTGTACATGACCCCTTCGATCAATTACTCCCGTGAGGAGCGACTAACGTACAGCTGGAGTTGGTACGTCATGTTTCACGCGATATTTGCACAAATTTGTCATACCATCTCAATCTGGCTCACGGTGACACTGGCAGTGTGGCGATACATAGCAGTGGCTTATCCACAGAAAAACCGCATTTGGTGTGGCATGACAAACACACTACTCGCAATCACTAGTTCCTATGTGGTTTGCCCCCTCCTCGGCATCCCTCTGTACATGTCTCTCCGCATAAAACCATATTTTGATCTGCTAGGAAGCGACGGTAATCCGTTCAAGGCAATGAATAATGAATCAGCTAGAAACGTTACCCTCTACCGGACATATCCTTCCGAGCTGGCGGAAAAAAATCCAGCTCTACAGAATGTGAACTTTTGGATCTACAGCGTCGTTATCAAACTGATACCCTGTATCGCCCTGACGATTCTCAGCCTGCGTCTTGTTGGAGCATTGTTGGAAGCCAAACATCGACGAAAACAATTAACCGGAACGTCGAGGGCATGAAACAAATCGTTGACGGACGGGTGGTTGACGTGCAACACAAAAGAATTCCAAGAACATGGAAAAGGAAAAACAAACAGATCGTACAACCCGAATGCTGCTGGCGGTATTGCTTCTCTTTCTAATTACAGAATTTCCACAAGGCATTCTGGGTCTGCTGAGCGCTGTTCTGGGCCCACCATTCTTTTACAACTGTTACCTGAAACTGGGTTAGTCATACATACTTCTTCGTTTTAAAAATATATATGGTTTAAAATTCAAAAGAATTCAGAAATAACTTTTGTTTATTTTATGCAGCATACGAAATTCTAACCTCTTTTCATTAAGCCGACATTTAACATTTGCTTTTAATTTTTTTTTTTAATTGATTTTTTAATTGTTTCATAACTTTGCATGATTGTTTGCCTCTTTTACAAAGAAATCTTTAACTATGGACGAAAAATCTGATTTGATATCATTCTCTTTTAAGTAGTGCTGAAATTTGTATGACGAAATCTCATCCCAGTCCCAATGTCACCCCTGATGACGGTAACATAAATTTAAAGAATTTTTAAGCGATTTTTCGATTTTAAAATTCTTTTCTGGCATTAATGCTTCACGAAACGACTTTCCGAAGGACTGAAAAATGATTTCACCACTCTCAATATTAAATATTGTGTTTTTAAAATATAATTATAAATAAGGATAGGTATAACGATGTAACAAAATAGGTAAATTTGGAGTCAAATATGAGCTCGTTTGGTGGAGATAGGATCTGACGCTTTAACTTTGAATTCTAAATACGCTTTGATTATTGACTGTTTTGAGCCCATTGACGATTTTTGCCTGTTTTCAAAACCTCATAGTTTGTGTTTTAAGGAGTCCTTTGCCGAAGAGTGCGAAAAGATTCATCAGTAAAATTTGTATTTCTCTTTATATTTAACTTGTTACTTCAGGGTCTCATAAAGCTAACTAAAATTATCAATGACAATGTACATACAATTACCTAGCCCTATTGTATTAAGCAGCTGTAATAAATCATTTTCCCTCTTTCTTCGCAGGGGACCTCATGGATGTGATGGCACTGATAAACTCGGCCATCAACTTCATTCTGTACTGCACAATGAGTCGCCAGTTTCGAAGCACATTTAATTATTTGTTCCGTCCAAAATTTCTCGATAAATGGCTTCCAGTGTCCCAGCATGAGGACGACGGCGAATCTCCTGCCGGACGCCGAATTCAGAAAGGCGACACCACGCAAATCACTCAGGTCTAGCAAACGAGAGGACGCCCTCATCACTGCTGTTGGCTCTGTTTCGTTCAGCACCGATAACGTGCTGTACATTACTGTGGCAGCAGCATGGACGATGATGTGGTGGCCGTTTCGTAGCAACAACAATTAAAAAAGTTTCTCCAGTGGTTTCAGGAGTCCAATTACGATATATATGTAATGTAAACCCAATAGAGTTTATTGAAGTGTTAAATTTTTCTCGAATCTCTAATTATGTGAGTGCTTTTATAAACAGCCTATTATCAAATGAAACGACGAACCAAAAACATCGAAGACAAACCATCGTGACTCAAAGAGATTAACAAAATAGTATTTTTTTTATTATAGATATGAATTGTTTGGCCTGATCCTAAAAATCCAATGGTCTCTGCTTGAAAAATTATTATTTTTTCTACAATGTTATTATGTTTTGCAGATTAAATTGTTTATGTTTACTTTAGTTACTAGGTATAGGTATTAGGGTGTTTCATCCAAACAAAAAAGTTCTCAGAATCAGGCAAACCGAGGTTCCCCTAGTAGAGGATACCCATAGGGACTCTCATGCCAAATATCAGCCCATTTGGTTGAGAATTGGCCTGTCCCCAGCGGTTCAAAGTTTACATGTAAATTACTATGGGATTTTTATGCTTTTCGTTCAATCGTTCGTACAGGTCTGGAGACAACATGGATTCACTCGGAATAAAGACAGGTTTGTAGGGGATGTTCCAATGAACAAATTTCAGAAGGAATTAGGGTTGTCCATTCTGTCCCCAAGGTGCGCATTGGATCGACGTCCGGTGTCTAAAGAATCAACGGTTCACCCTTCAAATGTACGCATTGTCCTTATTATGCTATGACGGCTAGCTGAATATCGCGACGCCCCATGTCAGACGGTGAACACGTGGAGAAGCATCGATTGCATTATTATTACAAAATCATCATGTTACGTTATTTGGAATAGTTCAAATTATTACAGGAACATCAAAAATTATAATTTTATTACTTTAAAGAATGTTTCTGAGCCAAAACTTGAGTGAATGCTCTGCCACGTGTTCACCGTCTGACATGGGGCGTCGTAATTTTCAGCTAGCCGTCATAGCATACTTAGGACAATGCGTACATTTGAAGGGTGAATCGTTGATTCTGGAGACACCGGACGTCGATCCAATGCGCACCTTGGGGACAGAATGGACAACCCTAATTCCTTCTGAAATTTGTTCATTGGACCATCCCCTACACACCTGTCTTTATTCCGAGTGAATCCACGTTGTCCCCAGACCTGCAGGAACGATTGAACGAAAAGCATAAAAATCCCATAGTAATTTACATGTAAACTTTGAACCGCTGGGGACAGGCCAAATCTCAACCAAATGGGCTGATATTTGGCATGAGAGTCCCTATGGGTATCCTCTACTAGGGGAACCTCGGTTTGCCTGATTCTGAGAACTTTTTTGTTTCGATGAAACACCCTAATAGGTATATACTTTAACATTATCCTACACGATTTACATACTCTTACTTTGAGAACTACGCTAAATGTAATAATTTATTTATAAACAATGTAAGATATGATTTGTAGAAAAAAGAAGTCCTAATAAAAAAATGCCGCTTTACCGACCAAAATCGACACTTGTTACATTGTTGGTTTATTTTTTTAATAGCAACAAAATACTTTTATGTTGAACATTTAATATTCTTAGTGTCCGAACTGTCCTGCTGATTACACCGACCAACAAAATTTCTGCGCAGGCTCAACTCGAGGGCAAGCATGAAGTTTGAGGTCCCCAGAAACAAGTGCACTTTGAATTTCTCAAAAATATTTAGACAGGTCCAAATGGTTTTCTTCAAAGTTTTATGGAGAATAATTGGTGCTGTTCGCTGCTCCCACATATTTTTGTGTTTCTGAGGACCTCAAACTTCATGCTTCCCCTCAAGTTTTTTTGTCAATTTTTGTTGGTTAGTGTTATTGAAGGGTTTGATTCTAATTTGATTTATTTGCTCATTAGAAAAGGGACAACATCCACAACCAAAACAATCCTTTCTAATCTTCAATTAATCCTTATTTTCCGGAATCATCACAAGCATCCTTCCAAATTTTACCCCTCACTCTGTTCTTTTTTGTCCATCGGAGTAACACTCAAAACGTGGCGGTTCTAGGTACTTGAATGGAATGGGAGAGTCAAGCGACATTTGTTTCAAATTACTTTAGCAACAGAATGCGCGCCATTTAATAAAGTGGGTGATAACATTGATATATTTCGATCGGCTGGCCAATAGAGTTATCTACGTGCGCATGTATTGCGTGTACGTACACGAAAAAGATTGAGGTTAAATTTTGTCCGGCCAGCAAAATCAAATGGTGCGCTAGTGTGTGTACGCGAAACGTCATAAAGCTCTATTGTTAACAAGATGGTTTGAGAAGTTAAAAAATTGAGGTTATGTGATGTTGCAATTAAATTGTATTTTTATGATTTCAGAAATAAAAATTTGCTCATTTAATGCAGGGGTGACTGAAGTAAAGATTAAATCACTCCTCACTTCCTTGACGATACTGATTGATCGAGAACCGATCAATAAACTGCTATGTTTACAACTGGCGCTTAGGACCTTTTAAAACTAACCCGAGAATAAAACTTAACTGCTCTAAAACAAACGCTAACACGTAACGTAATGCATCGAATTCCCGGACGCTTCGAAACCCGGACACCTCATCTTGTTTTATAATTTTTTTTTATATTTATATGTTCACATAATAATTGTCAAAACTGTGCTTTTTGCCTTCCTCACTGAGGTAAGGCTATAATCCTGCTCTAAAAATGAACTTTTTATTAAGAGCTCAGAGACACACATTCATGAATACTTATTGACTCAGAATCGAAAACTGAACAAATGTCTGTGTGTGTATGTGTGTGTGTGTGTGTGTGTGTGTGTGTGTGTATGTGTGTATGTGTTCAAAATTCTTGCCAAGTTTTCTCAGCACTGGCTGGACCAATTTTGATCGAACCGGTTTCATTCGACTTGGTTTAGGGTCCCATACATCGCTATTGAATTGTTTGAAGTTTCGATAAGTAGTTCAAAAGTTATGTATAAAAATGTGTTTTACCATATATCCGGATCTCATTTATATGCATGTAAACGATGTCCGGTTCCATCATTCGACCCATCGTTGGTTAGGCAATCAAGAGACCTTTCCAAAGAGTCCACAACATTGAAGATCTGGCAACCCTGTCTCAAGTTATGACCACTTAAGTGATATTTATGTACTTTTTTGATGCCGGATCTCACTAAATGTATGTAAACGATGTCCAGATCCATCATCCGACCCATCATTGGTTAGATAATCAAGAGACCTTTCCAACGAGTTGACAACATTGAAGATCTGGCAACCCTGTCTTGAGTTATGACCACTTAAGTGAAATTTATGTACTTTTTAGAAGCCGGATCTCACTTAAATGGATGTAAACGATGTCTGGATTCATCATCCGACCCATCGTTGGTTAGATAATCAAGAGACCTTTCCAACGAGTCCAGAACATTCAAGATCTGGCAATCCTATCTCGATTTATGACCACTTAAGTGAAATTTATGTACTTTTTAGAAGCCGGATCTCACTTAAATGGATGTAAACGATGTCTGGATTTATCATCCGACCCATCGTTGGTTAGATAATCAAGAGACCTTTCCAACGAGTCGACAACATTGAAGATCTGGCAACCCTGTCTAGAGTTATGACCACTTAAGTGATATTTATGTACTTTTTGGAAGCCGGATCTCACTTAAATGGATGTAAACGATGTCTGGATTCATCATCCGACCCATCGTTGGTTAGATAATCAAGAGACCTTTCCAACGAGTCGACAACATTGAAGATCTGGCAACCCTGTCTAGAGTTATGACCACTTAAGTGATATTTATGTACTTTTTGGAAGCCGGACCTCATTTATATGCATGTAAACAATGTCCGGTTCCATCATCCGACCCATCGTAGGTTAGGTATTTGAAAGACCTTTCCAAAGAGTCCAGAACATTCAAAATCTGGCAACCCTGTCTCGAGTTTGTCCCGCTAGTCTTCCAAAAATGAGGTGGGGGGGGGGGAGGCGGCTTCCACCCGAATGTACCTGCCCTGGCTTGGGGCCTGTCCAAAATATGTCAACTACCATTTCGGTTTTTAAGAATTTGACGGTGTTGTGTCAGTAGCCAGTCTCTCTATATAGGGCCTTTTAGTTTGTTGATAGCACCGCCAACACCGCATAATAGCTGGTGCTGACAGGCATTATTATTTTCGCCCCATAATTCTGGCACCGCTGCGCTGTCAGAGGCAAGCCGACCCGTGCTTGCGTGTCTTGCCTTCATTCGAAATACAACCTTTTTTGAAGACAGAAGTGCTGAAATAAAGTTTTAAATTAGTTTTTCTGGAGAAATAAAGTGCGATTTTACTTACCTACGCGCGTGTTAAATTTACTTATCATACCGCCGCTGCTCTGCTGCTGCACCTGCTACCGCCGGAACGCTGCTGCTCCCGCACCTGCTGCTGCCTGTACCTGCTGCTGCGCTTGCACCTGCTGCTCCTGCACCTGCTGCTCCTGCACCTGCTGCTCCTGCACCTGCTGCTGCTACTGCTGGACCACCTGCTTCCGCCCCCGTTGCTCCCATCTGATCCTCCCGCAGAAAACACAACGTAGGGTCCCGGTTGGTGAGTTGCCACTCCATATTTGTCTTCTAATCCAACCTCCGAGAAGGCAAGTTGCCTCTCTCGGAGCACCTGAAACCCTTGAGTTTTACTTACCTGGAAGTCTGGTCCGCCGCTACTTACCGTCCGCTGGAGTTGTCCGCTGCTGCATCGATGGGATCCTGGAACCTGAAAAGAAACGGTGGGTCGTCCGCAGTTTTCTGAGTCGGCTCCCTGGCCGAACAGACGGTTTTAGCTACAACTCCGGGTCTACAAAAATCACCCGACTCCAATAACTCCAATCACGACTACACATTCCTGCTTTCATAAATAACATCAATTCCATTCCATTACATGCTTTTCTTCTTAATTTCTCCCACCCTTCTAACCTTCAACCAGAACTATGATGCAATTATTAAATATTTATGCCATAAAAATAAATATGAAAAAAAAATCTAACTTTTTCCATGTTTTCAACTTTTCGTGCATGGTAAACCGTACACACTTTGAGCGTACTGTTTAAAAATGTTCTATGTTTATGGTAAACTCTCGTATCATAGGTGGCAATCAACATTTTCCTTGAATTACATACATTTCATGCTGTGAAATAAAATCAAAATTCTTTCTTGTTATTTGAAAACGTAAAAACCCACTTTAAAATAGTTTGAGGTAGACTATCGCCTCTTTTCAAAACTTTGTCGACATCAACATCAGCCGATTCCATTGTTGCCATTTTGGCATCGGAAAAATCTCATGTGTTTGCAACAAACCGCTTGAAACGCTTGTTCACGGAAATATTTCACAGCGTTATTTGGTTTGTGTCCATGGTGTCGCGGCAGCAATATGGCTGACAGGACAGGCATCGAACTACGATGCACTGACATTTCCGTAGTAACAGTTCAATAGGGCGAATCTGCGTTTGTAAACAAGCAGTCTATCCCCTTCTTACTTGACGTAAACTGTCACTTGAGTGAAAGGGATAGACTGCTTGTTTACAAATGCAGATTCGCCCTATTGAAATGTTACTACGGATTTTAGCAAAGCATGGTAGTGACTATGCTTTCGATGTCGGTCATCTTACGATGCTCGTGCATCGAAATTCAAAAGTCGGAAAATCACATTTTCGGGGCTTTCCGGCAATTAGTATTTGTTTTTGTTGTCCGTACTGCCATGAACAATCAATCTAAACTATTTTACCACTTAACTTGATCGAAAAATATGAGTTTTCGACCAAATTTGGCCACGAGCATCGAATGCCGCTTTCGATGTCGGTCATCGAAAAATCCATGAAAATCCACCCAGCGATTGGTCGCTAATTTAATCATAGTCGTCGGATTTTCAACGCTGGTTCTGATTTCCATAAATTCTAGCAAAATTTTATACAAATCAAGATAAACCCGTCCAACTTTGTCTTGTATTTTTCATTTTTTGACGTTTTTAGCTTGTTTGATTATTCAACCACTTTTTGGTGTAAAAACCTTCCTTGGACTTATACGAACCCAACACAACAAAGAGCACCTCGATCCGACGCTCCGTATTCACTGCAAATAAAGTAGTAATCCAGCAGCGTATAAATGGCATGGGTGTAAAATAAATTTTACATTATTTTATGAAATCAAGATCAGGGTTTTCTTGAACCACTTTTGGTACAAATATTTTTTCTGATTGTAGAAATCTATAAATTGACTTAGTTGTTATTAAATCTTGAAATAGAGCAATACGCGAAACTTCGCACAGCCATTCTCGTGTTGCTTTTGTTAGAGAAGTATTTTGACATTGTGCCATCATGAAACGGTCCATAGGGTCATCAGCATCAGGATAAGAGAACAAAATATTTTTTATAAATAAAGCTTTTGATTTCAAATCTACATCTACTAATCCTAAACCTCCATCACTTACATCTAATTACGGGTTACTGTAAAAAAATGGTTATTCCATAGAAACATCGAACAACTTGAATATATTTGAGCAATATTTTTTTATTTTATGAAATTCTGTGTTATATTACACCCTGAAATATGTAGCCCATCAGTATGGGAAACCTACTTGACCGAAATGTCAAGCTCACATATACGTTTATCCTAATGGCCGAGCGGACTAAGGCGCCAGTCCTTACTGTAGGTGCTTGGTTTGAGTCCCGTCTGTTGCAACTTTTTTTTGTGTTTACAAAAATTGTACATGCAGTGTGTAATATTAAGTGAGCAATTCTCTACGAAATCGGTCTTTTTTCTTCAATTGTAATATTTGTATTTTTTAATCCGACTGAAACTTTTTTGGTGCCTTCGGTATGCCCAATCAATCAAAAAGTACTTCAGTAAAATTTTGATAAAGTGCACCGTTTTCAAGTTAAATCCATATTTAGGTGACTTTTTTTTAAATTAGTGCACATGTCTGCACACTTTGGAAAAAAATATTTTTGAAAGGCTGAGAAAATTCTCTATATTTTGGTTCTTCGGACTTTGTTGATACGACCTTTAGTTGCTGAGATATTGCAATGCAAAGGTTTAAAAACAGGAAAATTGATGTTTTCTAAGGCTCACCCAAACAACCCACCATTTTTTAATGTCGATATCTTTTTTTTTTCAAATTAACTGTTCTTTATTGAAAATCCAAAATATACAATCTGTTCATAACCTCAAAGTATGTTTAGAAAATTACAAAATTGTGTTTTAACAAGTTTTTTGTTGTTCCATCGTGTATCTCGCAAAGATTGCTCAAATTTACCTAAACTTGGTGTACCATAATGCTTTAAGTTAAAACTTATTACCTCGCCTATTAGAAAAAGCGCTGCCTTCAATCTACTATCCTTACTATCAATATCCGTTGCTAATATTTCTTCAGGATCATCGATCATAATTTTTAATTTTACATTGAGTACATTCTTTAGCCAAATCCATACAATTACTGATCCTGTACAATATTTTATCCTATGCTCCGTAGTATCGATAGAATTACAAAAATCACAAATATTGTTTTCTACACCTCTTACGTTATTTCTAAACTGCTTAGATTTTGTACAAATGACGTCATTCATTACTAAGAAAAGAGCCTCTCTTGAATTTGATGTCAAACAATTACTACTAATGTTTTCCCAAATAAGCTTCCAATCAAGATCAGGGTTTTCTTGAACCACTTTTGGTACAAATATTTTTTCTGATTGTAGAAATCTATAAATTGACTTAGTTGTTATTAAATCTTGAAATAGAGCAATACGCGAAACTTCGCACAGCCATTCTCGTGTTGCTTTTGTTAGAGAAGTATTTTGACATTGTGCCATCATGAAACGGTCCATAGGGTCATCAGCATCAGGATAAGAGAACAAAATATTTTTTATAAATAAAGCTTTTGATTTCAAATCTACATCTACTAATCCTAAACCTCCATCACTTACATCTAAGAACATCTGATTACGGGTTACTGTAAAAAAATGGTTATTCCATAGAAACATCGAACAACTTGAATATATTTGAGCAATATGCACTTTATTTGGCGGAAAAAATTGAGCCAAATACCAAATCTTTGAAAGTATAAATGTATTTAATATCCAAATTTTTTGTATCAAATTCAAATGACGCGAAGAATGCAATTTTAAAAAATGTTTTAATTTTTGTATAACAGAATCATAATTTAATTTAACAGTTCGAGAAAAAGAATTTTCAAAATAAACTCCTAGTATTTTTAATGCGTCCTTTTCCGGGATTAAATGCGGACCGGAGACACAGTTATTTAACCGCATAAAGTGCGATTTGTTAACGTTCAGTTTTATTTTAGAGTATATACTAAAATAATTGATCATCTCCAGTACCGTATCGAACTCATGATCATTGAGAATGAAAATGTTGAGATCATCTGCATATGCTATTTGAAAGTAATGGCTTGGCCAGCGTAGCACAAGACTCAAACCGGGTAATCCCAGGGTCGGCAAACTACTAGGTGATTCAAGGGAGGATCGGTTACAACAGAAAAACACGGAAGGATTTCCACTTTTCATCAACACTTTATTTGGGGTTTTGTTCGTGTGGGTGTGGGTGTGTAAAGTGTGGGTTTTTCAGGGGCTAACATACCGTGATCCGCTCAGCTGATGGTTCGCCTCCGGCGATTGCGGGCCGGCAGAGGAGTTCGTCCAACTTCCACTCTGCGGCGGGAACTGCCCCAAGGGGGTATTGTTGTTGCTGACGGATGCGGCGGCCCTTTGTTCTTGGCTGCGAGTCTGGACTTCGGCGCCAGATGCAGCGTTGTTCGCCGGCCTCCTTGGGCGGCGTCGGTTCTTCCGGCTTCCGTGCCGGGATGATGGACGACCAGCGGGCGTTGCTGGTTCCGATGGGCAGGCGTCTTCCCTCATTGGCTGATCGGCAGCCCCAGAGTCCACTGATGCGGGCGTGCCGAGAGGGGACCCTCCTTTGCGGTTAAGGCCAGCGGCCTGAGGGTGGTCGTCCTTGACGGTGATGGCGCGGGAGGCGCCAGACGACGGGGTGGTCCTATTACGGATTAGACGTGGGAAGCTACCAGCACGGGATTTACGCAACCCAGGCCGACCAATCCGAGATGGACGAGCTGCTCGCGGAAACCTCCGGGTTCCGCCGATGGGAAGGGCGATTGACGACCCTTCGCGGGAGCACGACTTGTCCACTCGGACGCCTGTTTGGAAGAGAGCGATTTTCCCCAGATCGACTTCCCTCATTTGTTTTCCCAAGTCCATTTTTCCCACCATTTCCTTTGTGACGTATTCAAATGCGCCCGCAGGAAACTGGTGGACATCAGCCTCGCTTACACTGATACGCTTCGCCCCATCAAAACTGTTGTAGTGTAGTGTAAGTTGTATAAAATGCTGAGGCGAAGCTTCAATTATCCAGAATTGTAACCAACGGTTACACTATCCACTACCCCGGCGAAAAAAATGTGAATGCACGAAGTTCAAGAACATTTTTTTTAATCGAACTGCTTTTCCAAAATCATCTTCGGCACTCATCAGGTTCGTGGTCTAGCGTACGTGGTCAAGTTCTTATGTACAAGCCTCATTTTAGGCAAATATGCACATGTCCATGTGATAACCAATCACAGATTATATCACAGAGGTATTTATCAAATCAGCCCAATAGGCAAAATAAATAAATTAAATAAATAAATAAATTAACAATTAGACATGCACTACAAATTAAAAGAATAAATTAAAATAATTCCCAAAACATTAGTAGACAACTCTATTTACAAATCGTGGCCACGATGTTCATTTTCATGAACTATTTACATTTAATCCAATTTTAGATCACATTCGATCTTATTTGGAAATTCACCACAAGGGTTCATTCCTGACGGGCAAACTGATTTACAGTTCCCGAAACGTCTCTAATCTGTCAAACGTCAGCATATCGCAATGTTTACACGTGCGAACATGCAAAAGTAGTGCAAGTGAAAACGTAAAGTTTTATCGGTAAAAAGTGTTGAAAACCTGCAGAATTTTCAACGAACGTTAAGGTAAGTACAAAACAAAATACAACATAACGAAGCGCTTCTTTTATAGGGTAAGTTGACTCATTCTCGTCCATCCCAGCGGGGATTTGGACTGAGACGTGGAACATCGCTGCCAGAACGAACTTTTTTGGACAAAAAGTCGCCTGCAGGAGTCCACTAATGGTCTTTGGGATACCGTGCTAGCCATCTTGACGCGCAAGATGAGCTACAGGTAAGACAAAACAGTGTACACTTTAAAATGTTTGATCACTAATGGATCGTAAAACAAATTTTTAGGCCTTTGCAATTCTCGGGAGATCCCCTCACCACAACACCACCAGCCGCGCTCGGACCGAGGGAAACGACGTTTTTAACCCCTTGATCGTCCGCGAACTGGCCCGTTGGGCTATGGATTCCCGATTTACCTGGTGAGTAGTTTAGGTTCGTTACAGCACCAAGGTTTATGGTGAGTAGTTTAGGTTCATTACAGCACCAAAGTTTATGCCATCTTGCAACTCTCATCCCTTTTCACGAAGGTGGGATTATCCACCCACACTTCTTTAGGGGAGAGTGGCTAAGATCAACACACAAAAACACACACTAATCCTACTAGCAAATTAAAACCAACAGACGGCTAATTTTATCAGATCACGGTGTTCTAATTACTTTATTCTTTCAACTAATATTTCTGTTTTATTTTTCTTTCCAGGTACTCTCAACGTTTCGGAATGACTACTGGGATATCGTGGTAATCCAGACCGGCTGACTTGGTCCAGGGAAGATGGGACAACGCCGCAATAAACCCCTAGCACCCAAGTCGGTGCCGATCTTGGCCACCGATTTCCTCAGCATCTCCTACTAAGTTTAAGATCTAGAATTAAGAAAATTTAAAAAGAAATTAGTTAAAATAAAGCTTTTGGGTCGGGGCTTTCCCCTATTTGGTTGCTTGTCCTCAATTAAGAAAGAAACAAGACTTTTCAGGTACCTATCACCTACCAGGGATGACGTCACTTGTCATATGGCTGGGTCACGGGTGAATCACAGGTGAAATTGTTGATTCAGGATCGCCTCACAGGACTTACTTATTGCCTAAGTTCTTGGCTTCATCCAACAGGTAAGATTTGACTAGATTCAGGTGCAAATGTCTCTCCAGGGATGACGTCACATCAACAGTCTGGGTCTACGACAAAATGTGGGTTCAATCAGGTACAAAAATCACAAATAATTTTCAACTCTGCCGGCGGTCTCTAATCACCCGCGCGGAGCAGACTGACGACCTGCTCGGGGTCGTTATTTGATTATCCCTAACACTTCGGCTGGAGCTACTCAATATTGTCGAACTCGACGATCGACACCGCTGCTGCTGTGCAGTAAGTACGGCTTTTTCACTCCTCCGTTTTGTTCTTCACTTTCTGTCTATTGTGTGTGCTGGGAGATCTGTGTGTTGTGTTGTCAATCAATTTCATCGTCAAGTCCGAACACAAAAGGGACGAGACGGAATAAATAACAATAAATGCTGCTGCGTTGGCTGTCGAGTATCACACATAGGGACATTACAATTATGTACTAGCAGCATAGATTTGTAAAAAGTCGCTGCTGACCAAAATCCACGAGTAGAATCGTGCCGAAAACGATTTTGGAAAGCGCGCAAGATCCTCTTTCCAACAGGACCGTAAAGGAACCGCGGATTTGTGTGCTTTTCAAATAGTTTTGCACCAGGGTAGGTGGACAGTGACCAACCGAGCTTACTCGGATTCCTGCCACCTCCCGTTGGAAAAATCCTTTGATTTTTCTGCTTGACTTCACCAACCTTGATCACTTTTCGCGGATTTGAGCTGGGAGCCAATTGAAAGTAATGGCTTGGCCAGCGTAGCACAAGACTCAAACCGGGTAATCCCAGGGTCGGCAAACTACTAGGTGATTCAAGGGAGGATCGGTTACAACAGAAAAACACGGAAGGATTTCCACTTTTCATCAACACTTTATTTGGGGTTTTGTTCGTGTGGGTGTGGGTGTGTAAAGTGTGGGTTTTTCAGGGGCTAACATACCGTGATCCGCTCAGCTGATGGTTCGCCTCCGGCGATTGCGGGCCGGCAGAGGAGTTCGTCCAACTTCCACTCTGCGGCGGGAACTGCCCCAAGGGGGTATTGTTGTTGCTGACGGATGCGGCGGCCCTTTGTTCTTGGCTGCGAGTCTGGACTTCGGCGCCAGATGCAGCGTTGTTCGCCGGCCTCCTTGGGCGGCGTCGGTTCTTCCGGCTTCCGTGCCGGGATGATGGACGACCAGCGGGCGTTGCTGGTTCCGATGGGCAGGCGTCTTCCCTCATTGGCTGATCGGCAGCCCCAGAGTCCACTGATGCGGGCGTGCCGAGAGGGACCCTCCTTTGCGGTTAAGGCCAGCGGCCTGAGGGTGGTCGTCCTTGACGGTGATGGCGCGGGGAGGCGCCAGACGACGGGGGTGGTCCTATTACGGATTAGACGTGGGAAGCTACCAGCACGGGATTTACGCAACCCAGGCCGACCAATCCGAGATGGACGAGCTGCTCGCGGAAACCTCCGGGTTCCGCCGATGGGAAGGGCGATTGACGACCCTTCGCGGGAGCACGACTTGTCCACTCGGACGCCTGTTTGGAAGAGAGCGATTTTCCCCAGATCGACTTCCCTCATTTGTTTTCCCAAGTCCATTTTTCCCACCATTTCCTTTGTGACGTATTCAAATGCGCCCGCAGGAAACTGGTGGACATCAGCCTCGCTTACACTGATACGCTTCGCCCCATCAAAACTGTTGTAGTGTAGTGTAAGTTGTATAAAATGCTGAGGCGAAGCTTCAATTATCCAGAATTGTAACCAACGGTTACATATTACCTTAATAAAGGTATCAGCAATGAAACAACCTCTAACATTATCACTAATCAAACGTATCAATGGCTCGATGTACAATACGAAAAGGGCCATACTTAATGGACAACCTTGACGTACGGATGATTTAATTTCGATGGAGTCGGTTAAAAAACCATTAAAGAGTATTTTCGATGTCGCTTCTTTGTATAAATTTTTTAAACAGTTGATGAATGGTTCCGGAAAATCAAATTTCTTTAGCACGTTCCACAAGAAAGAATGGTTTACTTTATCAAAAGCTTTTTCTAAATCCAAACTTAGCAAAAGTCCTTTAAACCTTTTGGTTTGTCCTGCACGAATTATGATGTTACGAAGAGTTTTAAGATGATTTATCTATGTTACATGCAGTTTGACCGGGCCCAATTATCTTTTTCAACAATGGTTTTAAACGATTTGCTAAAATTTTCGTAAAAAGCTTATAATCACTATTTAACAAGCTGATTGGACGCTTATTAGAAATTTCGTATTGGTCACAACCTTTTTTTGGAATCAAAGATATTATACCTTTTTTGAAATCTCTAGATGGATTGACGCCATCTACAAGATAACTATTAAATAAAATAACTAAATCATCTAATAAAATATCTGAAAAGTGAGAGTAAAATTTATATGTAAGACCATCTGGCCCTGGCGTTTTCTTTTTAGCGACTTCTTTGAGAACAAAAATTAATTCATCTTTATCAATCGGTTTAGAAAGACTCATTTGATCTTGGACTGAAAGTTTTTTGTGAACATGACTGAGAACATTATCATTATTTTGATCACTGTTATCAGCTGCAAAAATTGAATTGAAATGTGAAGTAATAAATTGTTTTAATCTGCAATGTTCATTCGTAATCTCGCCGTTAATTCTAAGCTTAAAACTATAATTTTCAGTTTGATTCTTAATTCTAGATGAAATTTGAAATAAACTAAGTCGTTCATCAGTTAAAATAGATCCAGAACTTGTTTTTAAACTTAAATTATTTAATCTATTTTGTTCAATTTCTAATAATTTTGATCTAACTAAGCATAATTCATTATATACATTTTCTCCGACGGATTGTTTTTCAATTATTTCATTTAAACAAGTGTAAAAAAAGTTTTTTTCTCTATGTATTTGCTGATTAAAAAGAAAACTTTGACTTTTGAAGTATTTCATTATTCTAGATTTCGTTGAATCGTTCCACCAAAAATTAAAATTATTTATGTACATGTTTTGCTTTTTCCAATTCCCAAACAAAGTTTTGAAATCAGCTGTAATCTCTTCATTCATAATTAAACTAGGATTTATTTTCCAATAACCTCTACCTCGTGTTTGTAAAGGAATATTATCTGGAACTTTATATTTCAAAATTACTGCGTGGTGATCAGAAAATGCCACAGCAGAAGTATTGATCGATCTAACATTATTTATTAATTCTAAAGGTGCATAAAACCGATCAAGTCTCGATTTAGAATCACCCCTTATAAAAGTGAAATTAGTTTTTGATTAATTTTATGTTCTATGTCATGTAAATTCAAAGATGTTACTAATTTTTGCAATCCAGAGCAGATGTTTTTGTTTGAACTGTTCGAGTCAGATGATAACAGGATGCAATTAAAATCGCCCACAATGATGTTCTTTTTGTAAACGATAGATGAGGGATTATATCAAAAGTAAAAAAGAGTTCCGTTCATTACGATAATTGGACCCAGAAGGTGCGTAGACATTAATAAAATTAATATCATCGATTAAAATAGAAGATAACCGACCATTCGGATTGATGAGAACATTGTCAAAATTTATATTTTTCCTAACGAGGATGGCTGTGCTTTTGTTATCAGTGCTAATGTTTACGATCGCTGTGTGAGAAGGAAGAAACCCGAAATCTTCAAAGGCAACTTCTTGTAAGAAAACAATATCGATATCTGAATTCCAAATAAAATCTTTCAAGAGAGACTTTTTTAGCAAAGAATTGATTGCGTTAATATTGATGGTACATATACTACGAAGAAACATTCTCCTACACTACTACCTACTCCGCGAGACAACGCGTGCTTGGTTGAGGTTATGGACGCTTACTTTGCTGGTTTCAACAACGACCGCGTGGAGATCGTTGAGAGAGGTTTTGACTGATCTTTTTTACCTTTTTTGGATCTTTTGTTTTTCTTTCCTCCGCTGACTTCCTTGAACGGAAGCTGTCCGGTGCTGTCCTCTGGTCCCTCGCTGCTGTTGGCCTCTGGATCCGATGACGGCTCCGCCGGGCGTTTAACACCCAGTAGACCCCCCCCTTTCCCAGTACCCGCACCCCGGTTGTGGTCCCCAATACCCCCCTCATCCCCGGTACCCAAACCCACACCCTGATGGCCCACCTCATCCCCAGTGTCCATGTTCTCCAACTCCCGCTGCTGGTTAGTTTCCGCACTTACTTGTGGCTCTTCGATGACTGCTGGTGTACCTGTTGCTTCCGTCGGCGGAGTCGCCGGGCCGGACAAACCTTGTCCTCCGGCCGGTGGGCTGGTCGCCGATTTGTCTCCTTCAGCGCATGGGACTGGTTCCTGAACTGCTTTCACGAGTCGTTCCATGACGGGTGCCATCGGCGGCACGCTGAGGTACGGTGCGTTAACAGGCCTCCCCTGGGCGGTCACGGTGCTATAGGACCGTGATCCGCCGCTGCCTGACGAACTGTTGGCCAGTTTGGGACAATTCGATTTCACATGTCCCTCCTGCTTGCAAAAGAAGCATCGATTCTTGAGTCCGTCGTAGTATATCCTGGCCCGGAAGTGTCCGATGAACAGGCCGGCCGGGATCTCCTTTGCAATCTCCATATGCACGCCACGGACGCCATTGAAGATGTTGAGGTTACATTCGGGCGAGTAACGCTCTCGCACGTGTTGACGAATGGTGCCAAACTGTCCGAGAACTTGCGCGATGGTCTTGTCGTCTATTTCCGGCGGCAAATTGAAAATGCGTACGTAGCGGAAGATTCGACTGGCCACCACGAGGGTAACAGGTGACCTTGAATCGTCGTCGTACCTGAACATGTACAGCTCCTCGAGCCTACCACAGTACTCGGTAAAGGTTGGTTCATCCATGAGTTTGATGTAGAACGAACCATCATTCTCGTCTTTGTAGACGGAATGTAGATCGGCCGCTCCCAGTTCCAGAGTTCCGGTAACAAATTTCAGAACCTCGAGATTCGAGGGTATCTTCGAGCCTTGCTGGAAGCAGAGCTTCAGCGTGTTCTTTCGAACTCCGGTTTCCATGTCTTTATCTATTAAACAATAGATTCCGCTAATCCACCACACACTACTACTACGGCCGCGCCGCGCGCGAGAAATTTGCTTTTTTTTCGGGAGCGTTTGCCACTATCGACTGTTCGGCTCAACGTATCGTCCGAGAATGATATCTCAGCAACTAATGGTGCGATTTTCAATGTTAATATATCAAACATTTGTGAAATTTTCCGATATTTTCGAAAACATTACTTTCAAAATTTTCAAATCGAGACTAACATTTTAAACGGGTGTAATATTGAATGTTTGGCCGACATTTTTTTTTTTTGCGACAAGACTCCGCCTCCCGGGTTTCCTAAGTGTGAAGGTATGGCACGGGGAGAGGGCACCATAGGTATTCATATTGACACTTAGAATTTTTGCGTCTGCCTCGGGATTCGAACCGGCGACCTCTGGGAAAAGATTACAACTACGTTCGGGATTTCCTGAACAACACAAAAATTGAATACTACAGCCATGAAGATCCAGGTAAACGCCCCATGGAAAAGGTCCTCCGAGGCCTGTACGACATGGATGTGAGTGTGCTGAAAGAAGAGCTCAAAACTCTTAAGTTGAACGTGATCGAAGTCTTCAAGATGGCGAGACACAACAAGGACATCAAGTATCGTGATCAACTGTACCTGGTTCATCTCGAGAAAGGATCGACAACGCCGTCAGAGCTGAAAGCAGTTCGGGCAATTTTCAACATCATCGTGACTTGGGAGCGTTATCGTCCAGTGCACCGTGACGTGACACAATGTTCGAACTGCTTACAGTTTGGACATGGTGGAAGGAACTGTTTCATCAAGAGTCGTTGTGCAACCTGCGGAGGTGAGCACAAAACACAAGCTTGCGAAACAATCAACGAGAACATCGAAGCAAAATGCTTCAATTGCGGCGGCGACCATTCGGCCAAGAATCGGAGCTGCCCAAAACATGCTGAGTTTGTAAAAATTCAGCAGCAAGCGACAACGAGGCACCAACCCACTATGGGCCATCTCCATACAAACAGGCGGCCAAATTACTTTTTTGCTTTTTAAATGTTTTTTCATACAAATTTGGGCAATTGTATGGTATTGAAATGATATACGTCGATTTTTATGACTTTTCATAATTTTCAATAGTTGATTGTTTATAATAAATAGTCTTTTCATACATTTGCAAGTGCAACAGAATTGCGTATATATTGTATTGCAAGTTTATATTATTAAATTATGGATAAGCTAATACATACTCACTTTAAGGACACAACCCCTCCCTCCTCTTTCTTTCACCCCCCCCCCTCCAACAAAATTTTGTTAAGCGTAATAAATTCATTTTAAATCAAATATTTATTATTTACTGCTGTGTGTTTCTTTTTGTGAATCCATGCATTATAACTTGAGACCACCCCTCCCCCTCCTTACGGGCATAAATTGCGCAAAATTTTAATTGTTAAATCAAATAACAGAAAAATCAATTTTATTCAAAATATTAATTATGAACTAAAACGATAAAATAAAAACCATATTCTTAAAATTCATTTGATTATAGAGTTTGTGACAGCTTCAGGATATTTTAAAGGTATTTTCTATGATGTTTTGTACTAACCAACATAGAACTTAAATGTGGATCAGTTTCATGGATTGATCGCAGAAATTCATAATGCTAAGTCAACATTTTGCTGAATACTTTTTTCGGTATCAAACTGAGATTCTCCAGTTTCGCTTGAGAAACTTCGGTACGAATACCTTATTTTGACTAAGGTACTCAATTTTAAATGTAGGCAACAGAAAATTCCAATAAAGTCATTTTGAACTTCTTGAAACCAGGTAGAATTGATTTTTGAAGCGACGATGCCCACGAAGTAGGTAGCAAAGCAAGTAAAATAAACGGGCGCATATGTAGATTGCAGCAAATTTTGATAAAACGTAAATGTTCAAAATGGCATATCTCCGAAAACGCAAAAAATCGCAGGCTGGAAATTTCAGCAATGTTAGATTATAATCCAATCTTTCAAGTAATCTTAGTTTCATGTTTAGCATCGGTTAGCAAAAAAAGTACTCGATTAACAAACACAAAAAAATATGATTTGTCAAAAAAAATGCTCCAGTTATTCGATGAAAACTTCAGTTTTTGGTTTGGAAACAACATTTTATCTATTAATAGTTTCAAAGCTTATCTCATTACCTTTCCAACGATGTATAGTTGTCCTAATAAAACATTTAAAAAGGCTAAGCTATGTTAAAATTAAACAATCAGCCTTTTTTACGATAAACGCTAGTTTTTTACTCCATTTTTTGACTTTCAGTTTGCGTATCTCCGTAATGAACAAACTTAGAGCTTTGAAAATATGGATTTTTCTTAGTTAGAATGTTTACTTTCGAGAAAAAAATACCAAAAAATATTTGGAGAAGGTCACTTTTTTGAAACTTGGCCACCCAATGTACCATAGTGGGGGTGTCTCATGTTATATGGCATGGACTCACAAAAAGAAACACACAGCAATAAAAAATAAATATTTGACTTAAAATGAATTTATTACGCTTAACAAAATTTTGTTGGAGAGGAGGATGGAACGGGGGAGGGGTGAAAGAAAGAGGAGGGAGGGGTGGTGTCCTTAAAGTGGGGATGTATTAGCTTATCCATAATTTAATAATATAAACTTGCAATATAATATATACACAATTCTGTTGCACTAGCAAATGTATGAAAATACTATTTATTATAAACAATCAACTATTGAAAAACATGAAAAGTCATAAAAATCGACGTATATCATTTCAATACCATACAATTACCCAAATTTGTATAAAAAAACATTTAAAAAGCAAAAAAATAATTTGGCCGCCTGTTTGTATGGAGACGGCCCATAGGGCGTCCGTGTCTGCGCGGGTGACCATGAACGGCCATGATCGATGACGACCAACTTTTTCAAAACTTTTTTTCGTAAAATCGCGATAACTCGTGATGTTTACAAGCAAACCCCTTATGTCTATATATTTAAATTTTTGTAATTGTCTGCTCTACAACTTTGTAGAACATTGTTACACTCTAAAAAATAACCCTGCAAAGTTAGAAAAAACACGAAATTTTAAAATGAAAAATTTTGTTCTAAATGAAAAAAATACCCTTCTGGGTCAATGTAGATTCGAAAAGAACATTAAATTTCCCATAAAATGACATGTTCCAATTTTTTTACAGTCGAGTAACGGAAAATGGGAGAATTTTTTAAACTTTTTTAGTGTTTTTTTCGATGAAAAATACGTTTTTTCGGAATTTTGAGTACACCATCAAATCGGGCGTCTAATTTGACATAAATGTCCCTTTGACACCAAATTTCTATATCATCACCGTTTCAGGCTGCAAATGATTGAAAAACACCTCTTTTTTCGCATGTTCAAAAATGGAAGGGGTCGTACCGCCCCTCCGTCACGAGATATCAAAAAACGCACCTCGGATTCGTGATCAGGAACAAAAGTTACCCCTTAGGACAAAGTTTCACGCAAATCGAAGAGGGGTTAAAAATTTTTGTACGGACAGCTGCCAACATTGTATGGAGACATGTATGGGTGAACCAATGACACAAAATAGCATCTTTGGTTGTAGGAAAGGCCCCTACAAAGTTTGAGCCAAATAAAAAATTACAAAAAATAAAATGGTTGAAATCGGCCGATTTCGTAGAGAATTGCTCATTTACCAAAAAAAAAATCTCAATGCAAATAAATTAATATTTAAAGAAGCTCAAGCAACTCAACGTTAACTTACACCACGTTCAAGCGAGGTAGATTTCTAATTACTCGGCTCATTTCACCTTTCTTCTTCAATACACACCTATCAAAACAGTCAACTTTAGGGGCACACTACATTTACAGATGTGGGATATTCTCGTCACGACTTGAACTGGTTTAAAAATTCGAAATAGTACTCAGGAGGGCAGTACTCATTTCAAGAACACGTATGCGTCTGATTAGAGTCGGAGCTTGCATCGCAGCTCGAAGGTTAGTTTTTACGAAGCAATTTAACCGCTTGCAGCTCTATCTGTATTCTGCACCGTACAGCAGCAGCATATGCAAGTGAATATCACAGTGAATGAAGAAACGACACACACACGGAAGGTAAAGTTGGACGATGCATCCTGTATCAGAGGAGAATGAGATTTACGAAGCAAAAACTGTCTCTGAAAGTTGAATGGGTGATGCAGCTCGTTGCAGAGTTTGTCGCAAGAGTGCTGATAGCGATTAGATGTGTTTACATTCTACATTCTTAGTTGCAACAAGCCGATAACCCGTGTAGCTCGAAGTTTTGGTCATAGGTGCCAAAAGCAATTTTCCCAGAATACAATCTAGAATAGTTGATTGAGTTTTTATCACCCTCGTTAAGTATTTGCTTAAATCCAAAATGTCTTCATTTCCGTCTATTCCATCACATTCACAAGCAAAAATTTTTGTTCAACAATTCGCTACTCTTGAATTTTCCTTCTATGGAGACTACGGTGTCCAAAAAAACGCGATGTTGCGCAAATCTTCGGGCTCATCCAAATTCAGATAGATTTTAATCTCACAGAAACCGAAAAATTCCTAAAAATGCCCCGTATTTGAATCACCACCTATAATTTTCTGCATTTACATAAATCCAGGATGTTGTCATTTTTTACTGAAAACATGTTGAAGTTTTTAAAAAATTCATTATTAGCCTGAATAAAAACCAACATAAAAAACACAGAAACAAATAGCATCATCTTGTAGAGCTTCATCCATAAAGTACGTCACGCAAAAATCAGCCAAAATTTAACCCCCTACTCCCTTTTGTCACGCTTTTCCTATACTTATAACATGCAATGTCACACTTGCTCAGACCCCCCTCCCCCCCTAGAGCGTGACATACTTTATGGATGACGCCTAGGATACTTCCTGCTAAACAATTTTTTCACTCCAGTGCCATGATATTGAAATTGACTTGAATGATGTGTGTGGAAGTTAGAATGAATGTTTGGGTTATAAAAAGAACGGGCTAACCAAAATGTGTAACCTTCAAGACTAGCATCATTCGATCTCCTGCCCTTGCGAACTGCTTCCGGTATCAAACTTGCTGAACCCTGCACCCAAATGGCGGTCGCATGATATATGAAAGTATATGAGAATCTGCATGAAATCTGTCCTCATGCTTTTTTGAAATATAGGGTATGGCATTTTTGCCCGTTACCGACAATTATCGACATTACGACGGCTGATTGATTGTATTGCGGAACATAATCTTTACAGAACGAGGATTAAACCATCAACTTCTTGATTGTTGATGTGCTTCTGTTCACCCAGGTGGATACGGACGGGATAAGCCGATGCGTCCATCTGCCTTTCTCCGTAGTGTCCCACTAGCATTACCACCTTGTCAGCAATTAGGCTCTCGCGGCTTCCCGGATACCTATTGTGCCTCTTCGGGTGTAGAACACGGTGTCCTCCTCCAGTTAATGCCGATGGGGATCATTCCGCCTATGACGCCAACCGCTTCCGACGAGATGGTCCTGTACTCACTTACTTCTACTTCCCTGGGTTCGGTTTTGGCTCCTTCGCTGGCTCCGGGCTGACTCCATTCCCCTGCTTCTGCTTCTTTGTGTCATCTTCCTCTCCAGGCGTTTCGCTGTCCCTTTTTGAGCATGGACCGGGCGGCGTTTTGGGTTCTTTCTCCCGTAGCGTTTCCTCCTCCAATTTTGCCTCTTTGTTCGCGTCACCACCAGCGAGCTGTTTTTGCGCTCTGTGACATTCCGGCTACCTTGACTCCTTTCACCATCTGTTTGATCTTGGTGTGGACGTTGTTTTTGTCCTTGATGAAAACAAAGAGCTCTTACACTCTTTCTGACATCCTGTACCATTTTGAAGTGATTTTGAGACTATTTTCAAGTTGCTATGTTTTCAAAATGGCGCATTTTGGCACAAAACCGCACAAGGCACCTAAAAGTACACACTTTCAACTACATTTACACAACTACAACTACAAAATATCTCCGTGTCTATCGGTGTCTATTTTTAGCTATCTCAATTTGAAATTGACGGTTTTTCATCATTTTTTTATTATTTTTACGTGGAATCTAATACACAGAAAAAAATAATGTAAATTTTGAAGCTGTAATTTTGGAAGGTTGAATATTACCTCCTTTATGATGTAATTTTACCTCAATTTAGACTGAAAAAGTGACATTACACCAGATTTTTTTTTTCTGTGTAGAAAATGTGGTAATAATCGGTAAATTTAAGAGTAAATTGATCGATTTTTATGGAAATTCCGCGTATAAATTGTAAATAAATTGATAAAAACCCGTCAAATTCAAATTGAGATATCTAAAAATAGACACCGATAGACTCTGAGATATTTCAGGAAATGTAATTGAAAGTGTGTACTTTCAGGTGCGTTGTTCGGTTTTGCGCCAAAATGCGCCATTTTGAAAACATAGCAAAATAGGCTCAAAATCACTTTAAAATAGTTATAACTCCTCAGTAAACGCTCAAAACAATTTGCTGTCTTTGGCAAAGATGTGTAATTTTATGCCATAAACAGATCTTCAGGACATAGTAGGCCGCTAAAATGCTAACATTTTAAGTTATCACCAAAACAGTGCTGTTAAACGTTAATTAACGTTAACGCGTCCGTTAATCGTTAAAATTAACGAGAACGCGAACGGAGCCTACGTTGATCTTAACGAGAACGCGAACGGAACACGTTAATTAACGCCGTTAATTAACGTCGTTAATTAACGCGTTAATCCTTCTGAGGCCCCGACTTTGAAGGCCTGTATCTCCCAAACGGTAACATCTAGCGGGTTACTTCCAGTTGCATTTACGGGCATTAACTGTGACTATGAGTTCCCGGTGAGGTTATTTGTCCAAAGTTACCACCGGTTCCGGCAACCCGGAACATCCGTCAAGCATATTTTTTTAAAGTTTTTGTCATTCAATCGACATTTGAGCCAATGTTATGAAACGTTGTTTGCAGTACATAGGTACACTGACTACCTTGGGCAGTTCAGGGCATCTGTGGCCACTCCGGAACCGATTCCATGGTACCATGCAAATGGTTCCGATGATTGTGATGTTCAAAAGTCGACATGTTGCTTATCAAATTTAGTCAAATGAAAATCATTAATAATCTTTTATAATGCCGGTGCCCTTTGACCCGATTGGACCAATCCGGAACCGGTTACCGGTGACCGGAGGAAGTGTAGTGAGTATAGGAAAATGAAAATTATAACCAATGAAGGCCAAACTGACGTCAACAGGGTTGATCCTTCCGGAATCGGCCATTGGAGGCCACAGTGCTTCCCCCATCGCAGGTACATCGCACGCCTGCTACCAGCAAACCTTATGGAGCCAAAAAATAAAATGACATTTATTTGGACTGCTCGCTCTGTGTTACTTTGTGGCTATACACTTGTATTGGTTGGCTGGTTTTAAAATCATTGACAGAACAGAACATTCGGAAGTGGTTCCGTAACGCAATCTAGGAGGCCTTGAACTAAAAATCAGGCAAATTTGACAATTGACGTAATAAACAGCAACTACTGGCTCTTTGATTGGGTTTCCATGGTAACCGGCGAGATGAGAGTGTCAAACTTAAACAATTCAGCTGGCTACTTGGCCTACTTGGATGCAGTGCAATGGGACTCCAACTGCGTACCATCTTGTAGCCTACAAACTGCAAGCGCACTGGAGTTTAAAGGCTGGTCAACCGGAACCAATACAAAAGTGTAAGTGTATATTTCCTGAATAGAATAAAAATCTACATATTGAATCATAAGGCATCGACATGCATCTAAGTGGACATAATTTTCAATTTCATGAAGTTTGATATGTCGCATGAAAGGACTTTTCCTATACTCACTACACTTCCTCCGGTCTCCGGTAACCGGTTCCGGAGTGGTCCGATCGGGTCAAAGGACACCGGCATGATAATAGCTGATTAATGAGTTTCATTCCTCTAAATTCGATAAGCAACATGTCGACTTTTGAATATCACAATCATCGGAACCATTTGCGTGGTACCATGGAATCGGTTCCGGAGTGGCCACAGATGACCTGAACTGACCCAAGGTAGTCAGTGTACCTATGTACTACAAACAACGTTTCATAACATTGGCTCAAATGTCGATTGAATGACAAAAGCTTTAAAAAAACATGCTTGACGGATGTTCCGGGTTGCCGGAACCGGTGGTAAATTTGGACAAATAACCTCACCGGGAACTCATAGTCACAGTTAATGCCCGTAAAATGCAACTGGAAGTAACCCGCTAGATGTTACCGTTTGGGAGATACAGGCCTTCAAAGTCGGGGCCTCAGAAGGATTAACGCGTTAATTAACGACGTTAATTAACGGCGTTAATTAACGGCGTTAATTAACGTGTTCCGTTCGCGTTCTCGTTAAGATCAACGTAGGCTCCGTTCGCGTTCACGTTTAGGTTAACTTTTAACGATTCCGTTAAGTTAAACGTCGTTAATTTAAACGTTTAACAGCACTGCACCAAAATATTAATTTTTTGGACCATTTTTGCAATAATGGAGTATATCTCGAGTAGAATAAGAGCTACACTTTTGGCACCTTCGACAAAGTTTCATGAAATTTTCTCCTCGGTTCTCCATGCGTTTTTCTCGGCTTGCTGTTTTTACATATGGGACGGACACGATTAGAGAGGCAGTATACTCCATTTTTTCAAAAATGGTACAAGGTGCCAAATTTGTAGCTTCTAATCTACTCTAGATATACGCAATTTTTGCTAAAACTTCTGTGTTCTGTGTTCGGAATGGCAAAATTAAGTGGAATAAATTTTTTTTTTATTTATATTTATTCAAATTTCTTTTCCATGTACATTCATTCAGTTAAAATATTATTGAGTGTCCAATCACAAACGATGACTTTTCACCTCAATTTTAAATACTAGCAACTTTCATTTATTCATGAAATATTGTAGCTTTCGCTATTCAGTGATTTCAAATGTAGGAGGTCCTACATGTACAAAAGGGAAAAGGGATACCTTAAAACTAACTTATAAACTATATAAAGAGCGGATCAATGCAGCTGAAGACTGCAATGATTTTTGTCGAAATGCATCAATTATCTTATTGGACATAACATCCAAAGTGTCAACTTCGGCTAATTGATGAAGTTCACTGGTGCTGAACCAGGGAGGAAGTTTCAGAATCATTTTCAGAATTTTGTTCTGAATCCTCTGAAGTTTTTCTTCCTGGTTAAGCAACAGCTTGTCCAGATCGGCACAGCATAAAGCATGGCAGGTCTGAAAATTTGTTTATAAATTAACAGTTTATTCTTGAGACAAAGTCTAGAATTCCTGTTTATAAGTGGATACAAACATTTAATATATTTGTTACATTTAACCTGGATACTTTCAATGTGATCCTTGTAAGTAAGGTTTTGTCAAAACCAAGTCCAAGATATTTCACTTGATCCTCCCACTTTAAATTTACCTCATTCATCTTTATAATGTGATGACTTTTGGTTTAAGAAAATCAGCCCTTGGTTTGTGAGGGAAAATAATAAGTTGAGTTTTGCAGCATTTGGAGTAATTTTCCATTCTTTCAAATAAGAATTGAAAATATCCAAGCTTTTGTAATCTTCTTGTGATGACACGAAGGCTTCTGCCTTTGGCGGAGATGCTTGTGTCATCAGCAAAAAGTGATTTCTGACATCCTGGGGGCAAATCAGGCAAGTCAGAAGTAAAAATATTGTATAAAATTGGACCCAAAATGCTTCCTTGAGGGACGCCAGCACGTACAGGTAGTTGATCAGATTTGCTATTCTGATAACATACCTGCAGAGTACGATCCGTCAAATAATTTTGAATAATTTTCACGATATAAATCGGAAAATTAAACCTTTTCAATTTCGCAATCAAACCTTTATGCCAAACACTGTCAAATGCTTTTTCTATGTCTAGAAGAGCAGCGCCAGTAGAATAGCCCTCAGATTTGTTGCTTCGAATTAAATTTGAAACTCTCAACAACTGATGAGTAGTTGAATGCCCAAGGCGAAATCCAAACTGCTCATCAGCGAAAATTGAATTTTCATTAATGTGCGTCATCATTCTATTAAGAATTATTCTTTCGAATAATTTACTAATAGATGAAAGCAAACTAATGGGCCGATAGCTTGAGGCTTCAGCAGGATTTTTATCCGGTTTCAAAATCGGAATTACTTTGGCATTTTTCCAACTACTGGGAAAATATGCCAAATCAAAACATTTGTTGAAAATTTTGACCAAGCAACTTAAAGTTGCTTCTGGTAATTTTTAATTAAAATGTAAAAATGCCATCCTCACCAGGGGCTTTCATATTTTTAAATTTTTGATAATAGATTTTATTTCATTCAGATCCGTATTAAAAACTTCATCTGATGAAAATTCTTGTTCAACAATATTCTGAAATTCTATTGAAATTTGATTTTCAATAGGACTCAAAACATTCAAGTTGAAATTATGAGCACTCTCAAACTGCTGAGCAAGTTTTTGAGCTTTTTCCCATTAGTTAATAGAATATTATCACCATCTTTTAAAGAAGGGATGGGTTTTGAGGTTTCTTAAGAACCTTTGAAAGTTTCCAAAAGGTTTGGAATAAGGTTTAATTTGTTCGACATCTCTTGCGAACTTTTCATTTCGCAGGAGAGTGAATCTGTGGTCAATAACCTTTTGCAAATCTTTTGAATTCGCTTCAGTGCAGGATCACGAGAACGTTGATACTGTCTTCGGCGAACATTTTCAGACGAATCAGAAGCTGAAGATCGTCATCAATAATGGGAGAATCAAATTTGACTTGGACTTTAGGAATAGCAATATTCCTAGCATCCAAAATTGCATTAGTTAAAGATTCCAAGGCTGAATCAATATCAGCTTTGGTTTCTAAAACAAAATCATGATTTAAATTATTCTCAATATGATGCTGATACCTGTCCCAATTAGCTTTGTGGTAATTAAACACAGAACTATTGGGTCTGGTAACTGCTTCATAAGAAAGTGAAAAAGTTACTGGAAGATGATCAGAATCAAAATCAGCATGAGTCACTAAAGGACCACAATACTGACTTTGATTTGTCAACACCAAATCAATTGTTGATGGATTTCTAACAGAAGAAAAGCAAGTTGGCCCATTCGGGTATAAAACCGAATAAAGACCAGAAGTGCAATCTCTGAACAGAATTTTACCATTGGAATTTACTTTTGAATTATTCCAAGATTGGTGTTTGGCATTAAAATCACCGATGATCAAAAATCGAGATCTATGCCGAGTAAGTTTATTCAAATCCCCTTTGAAATAATTTTTATTTTCCCCAGTGCATTGGAAAGGCAAATATGCAGCTGCAATCATAATTTTCCCAAAAGAAGTTTCAAGTTCAATGCCCAAACTTTCAATAACTTTTAACTTAAAGTCACGTAACGTGCTATACAGTATGTAAAAAAAGTATTTACACCCCTTGGGCACTATGCACATTTTGTGATGAAACATGTAAAAAATTTAAAGTTTGACAGGAACCTAGTACTACGTTTTGTTCAGAAACTCATGCCAAACATTTTGCTACAAAAAACTCATGAGAAGATGATTTCTATAAAAAGTTATATAACAAATACTATTACGAAAATAAAAAAGATGCAAAAAAAGTTTGTACACCTTTCGAAAAATTAACATAAATAATGTTATTTGTTGACAAATCACCATAAATCCAGTCTCCCAACTCAAAATAGGCATCCTTGACTGATTAAAAAAAGAATTTGGATTAAATATAAAGTTTACTAACTACTTAGTATAAAAGTTTATATAACTCTGGAAATTCTATATAAAACTTATCTAAACTTAATTTTGCAAACTTTTAATTCAACTAAATGTCAATATATTACCATATAATTGCTAAATAAACATTTTGGAGTGGGTATAACACCGTTTTGGGGTATTTGTATCGATAGAATAGATTTTCGTTGGAATTTCGTACCAACCCGGAATTACGTCGTAGGAAAATCTGCCGGCATCGAACCGGTCCACGATTCACAAGTTAACCTATGTGGAATCGGAAAGGCATAAAATTTCCGATCTTTTGATACCCAAACATCTAGGTTTTCTTTAAAACCTACGTTTTTAAATACCTAAGCAAAAACGTTGTTATGGTTTCGTTTGAGCAACCTGCCAAAATGTATGGAATTTCGTAATTTTTGTTCTCGTGGATCAAACTTACTTTTTGCCCAGGTATTTAAAAACGTAGGTTTTAAAGAAAACGTAGATGTTTGGGTATCAAAAGATCGGAAATTTTATGCCCTTTCCGATTCCACATAGGTTGACTTGTGAATCGTGGACCGGTTCGATGCCGGCGGATTTTCCTACGACGTAATTCCGGGTTGGTACGAAATTCCAACGAAAAATCTATTCTATCGATACAAATACCCCAAAACGGTGTTATACCCACTCCAAAATGTTTATTTAGCAATTATATGGTAATATATTGACATTTAGTTGAATTAAAAGTTTGCAAAATTAAGTTTAGATAAGTTTTATATAGAATTTCCAGAGTTATATAAACTTTTATACTAAGTAGTTAGTAAACTTTATATTCAATCCAAATTCTTTTTTTAATCAGTCAAGGATGCCTATTTTGAGTTGGGAGACTGGATTTATGGTGATTTGTCAACAAATAACATTATTTATGTTAATTTTTCGAAAGGTGTACAAACTTTTTTTGCATCTTTTTTATTTTCGTAATAGTATTTGTTATATAACTTTTTATAGAAATCATCTTTTCGTGAGTTTTTTGTAGCAAAATGTTTGGCATGAGTTTCTGAACAAAACGTAGTACTAGGTTCCTGTCAAACTTTAAATTTTTTACATGTTTCATCACAAAATGTGCATAGTGCCCAAGGGGTGTAAATACTTTTTTTACATACTGTAAGTCATACTACGGTGGATAACTATTGCAACTCCACCGCCATTTCGATTCATTCGGTTATTAGTTATAACTTTATAATCTGGATCACTTTTCAAATAAGTGCCAGTTTTTAAAAATGTTTCGGTTATAACAGCAACATGCACGTTATGAACTCGTAAAAGTTGAAAAATTCATTTTCTTTCGCTTTTAAAGAGCGAGCATTAAAATTCATAATATTGATGGAATTACTTAGATCCATGATTAAACTTCAGGGTAAGAACAACATCATTCGCAAATTTTAATCCAATCTGGATTGCTTCCATCATGGATGTAGCATTACTCATTGTTTGAATTAAACCAAACAGTGAGTTTTGCAAAAAAGTCATTTTTTCAAACGTAACATCGCCGAGATCAGAAGATCCCAAAGCGTTGCCAACCGAAAAAATTTTAGATTGAACTTGAGGTACCTGGCCAATTTCCGGAAGAATGACAGAGGATTTGAAATTTTTTGGATGTACCTGAAACAGCGGCGGCGGAAGAAATACCGTTGCCTATTTCAATGGTAGAAATATTTTGTCTAGCTCTCTCATTTGAGGGAGATAGCAAAAACGTTTGATTTAAAGTTGCAGGTACAACCTGACTTTGAGAAAATTTCGGTTTGGATTTCGGCTGATGCTTAGCACGAGAATCCAAAACCTTTTTTTCTGATGGGACAATCCCAGAAATTTGATTTGTGATTTCCACCACAATTTGCACATTTAAATTGGGTGACTTCTTTCACGGGACAATTGTCCTTGTCGTGAGAAGAATCCCCGCAAACCATGCATTTTGGAACCATAGCGCAATGATCAGTACCGTGACCGAATGCCTGGCAACGCCGGCACTGGGTCAGATTCTGGCCATTACCGCCATGTTTCTTAAAATGCTCCCACTTTACCCGTACATGGAACAAAAACTGTACTTTGTCCAAAAGTTTCAAATTGTTGATTTCATTTCTGTTGAAATGAATCAGATAAAATTGAGAAGTCAAACCAAAGCGAGAAATATTCCCGTTTGATTTTTTCTTCATCGGTATTACTTGGGATGGGGCAAAGCCAAGCAACACCTTAAGTTCGTTTTTGATCTCATCCACCGACAAGTCGTTGGAGAGACCTTTCAAGACCGCCTTGAATGGACGAGCATTCTTGGTCTCATACGTGTAAAAATTGTGTTTGTGGTTTTTCAAATAACCAACAAAAGTTTGGTGATCTTGTAAAGATTCCGTCAACAAGCGACATTCTCCTCTTCGACCAAGCTGGAACGAAACCTTCAAATTGCAAGTTTCCTTGCAATTCTTCAGTTGCGTTCGAAAGCTGGCCAAATCGGAGACGGAAGTCACTACAATTGGCGGAGCCTTTACTCGTTTCTCGACGGCAGAAGGCTCAGTACGAGGAGAAGGTTCCTTGTCATCAGTTTCGGATAAAACACCGAAACTGTTTGTCAATGGAATTGGAGGATTGACCTCACATTCAGAATCAGAATCAGACCTCAGAAGAGGCTGTTTTCTTTTTCTGTTTCCGTTAGCCGGTTTAGCGTTCAAACGCTTCACCGACGTAACGACCAAATCTTCAGAAGATTTGCGTTTACCTTTGTTTTGACGCATTTTGCAAGCAAAGTTCTCTTAAAAGATGGCTTTGTTTGTAAAATACAACAAAATTTCAGGCGGGGTTAGTCTTGAAAAGACTGTTTAGAATTTTGGAAAATAACTCAGGTAGTCTTTAAAAAGACTGTGAATTTTGTTTTGAAATAACTCTGAGCTTAGGTAGTAAAAATACCGCAGCTCTAGTGTCCGTTCACCACGAAGGTTCGCAAGACACTGAAGTGGAATAAATTGATAACTCCTTAATTTGACGTCCTAGCAAAATGGTGTCTTCGGAAGAGTTGTTGTACTTGATAAGGTTAGCATAAAGGGTGACGACCTTCCAGGGTGTCAACCAAAACTAATTTTGTTGGATGACTTTGTAGGGCTTTGGTGTCTTAAGCAAAGTTGTAGAGGAGAAAATTTCATGAAAGTTTGTCGGAGGCGCCAAATTTGTAGCTCTTAATCTACTCGAGATATACGCAAAAATGGTCTGAAAAAAGCACTATGTTCTGAAGAGTTGTTTATGACATAAAATAACACATCTTTGCCAAAGACAGCAAAATGCTTTGAGCCATTACTGAGAAGTTATAACTTTAAGTTATAATTTTTAAGTGATTTTGAGCCTATTTTCAAGTTGCTATGTCAAAATGGCGCATTTTGGCGCAAAACCGAACAAGGCACCTGAAAGTACACACTTTCAACTACATTTCTCGAATATATCTCCGTATCTATCGATATCTCAATTTGAATTTGGCGGTTTTTCATCTTTTTATAATTTTCGTGTGTGTGTGTGCAATCAACCAAACGGGACCACGCGGTCGCTTCTTACAAATTGAGTTGTTTCCATGTATTTTTAGATCTACATTCTATACATGCAAATAACTCGCATAGGCATTTGGAAGGTGTTAGCTCTGCCGAGCTTCGGTGACCCATTTCTACGCTGGCTAGCCGAGCGCGAGGTACTTCAGCTTTATCGACAAGCCCCGCCCTGAAGAACGTTTGGACCAATCAGATTCAAACGTTATTAAGAACTTCCGAACCCTTGTAAAATGGACAAGGACCCAGCGCGTATATAGTTGATAGTAACAGTATTCCTAATTCCAGTCATAGCTCACCAAGTCGCGAAGGCATAGTGGTTAGCATTTTTGCTTACCAATCCAAAGGGGGGGTGATCGAACCCCGACTCGAGCGACTTTGATTTTTCGTTCATGTTCAGAGTTTCAAGATTTATGTTTCCTATACTTTCTCGTTGGGAGCAGATGGGAATCGAACCCAGGACCATTCGCTTACAAAGCGAACGCCGTGACCAGTAATCCACGGCCGCTCCTTTCATTTTTTTTATAATTTTCACGCTGAATCTAATAGAAAACGTGGTAATATTCGATAAATTGAAGGGTAAATTGATCGATTTTTTATGGAAAATATTGTTTGTCAATAACTTCAAAATAGCCCATATCAAGTACAACAACTCTCCCGAAGACACCATTTGGCTAGGACGTCAAATAAAGGAGTTATCAATTTATTAGACATAATTTTGCCATTACGAACACTGTGTAGTATCTTTTCATTAGGTTTGAACAAAATTAATAATATACCCAGAATCCAAGGCAGTCTCATTGTTCCCCACTCCTTTCAGCCCATAGGACAATGAGACACCTTGGGTTTTCTTCATTAAACTTTTCAAAATCTATGTAAATCTTTCAGAACATTAATTGAAAATGATATTTGATATACAGCAATTCCATTTGAAAAGAGCCTAAACCAAAAAAAAAGTTCTCCGATCGGGCTCAAATTTTTTCTGGGGGTTCCTTGGCCAAAATAATTAGACCCGTATTTTTTGTTTGGCCATTAGGGTGACCTACCTCGTGCTAGGGTGGTTCGAAAAATGGCAATTTTCGTCATTTTTCGCAAAAAACACTTTTTTCGAAAAATCATATCTCCGCGCCATTTCATCCGATTTTAGCTGTCTTAGACGCAAAAGAAAGGTGATAAGTTTGGCTATTTGAGAAAAATAATAAGAAGTTCCAAAAATCTAGCTTAACTATTGAAAAAGTCGTATGAAAACTTAAAATGGCGTTTTGACCGTGTCTGGACCGAAGAGCCTATGTCTGAAAATATTTTTATCGGATTCCTAGGAAAATTTCACGTAACATATCAAAAAATTGGCGATGTCGAACCGTTCGTTTCAGAGATATGATTTTTTGAAAATAAAAACTGAGTTTTTCGACGCGCCACGCGAAAAAACAGGAAAATGACGAAATCGGCAAAAAATCAACTTTTTTCACTAAAACTGCGATAACTTTAAAATTTCAGCAATGACCTATAGATGTTTGGGTATCAAATTTTTTTTAATTGAAAGACGCAACTTTTGGTTCATCCGATTTGAGCTGTTGCGTCTTTCAATTACGAAAATTTTGATACCCAGACATGTATAGGTCATCGCTGAAATTTCTAAGTTATCGCAGTTTTAGTGAAAAAAGTTGATTTTTTGTCGATTTCGTCATTTTCCTGATTTTGCGCGTGGCGCGTCGAAAAACTCAGTTTTTATTTTCAAAAAATCATATCTTGAAAACGTACGGTTCGACATCGCCAATTTTTTGAAATGTTATGTGAAATTTTCCGAGGAATCCGATAGAAATATTTTCAGACAAAGGCTCTTTGGTCCAGACACGGTCAAAACGCCATTTTAAGTTTTCATACGACTTTTTGAATAGTTAAGCTAGATTTTTGGAACTTTTTACTATTTTTCTCAAATTGCCAAACTAATCACCTTTCTTTTGCGTCTAAGCCAGCTAAAATCGGATGAAATGGCGCGGAGATATGATTTTTCGAAAAAAGTGATTTTTGCGAAAAATGACGAAAATTGCCATTTTTCGAACCACCCTAGCACGATGTAGGTCACCCTAATGGCCAAACAAAAAAATACGGGAGCAATTCTCTACGAAATCGGTCTTTTTTCTTCAATTTTAATTTTTGTATTTTTTAATCCGACTGAAACTTTTTTGGTGCCTTCGGTATGCCCAAAGAAGCCATTTTGCATCATTAGTTTGTCCATATAATTTTCCATACAAATTTGGCAGCTGTCCATACAAAAATGATGTATGAAAATTCAAAAATCTGTATCTTTTGAAGGAATTTTTTGATCGATTTGAAGTCTTCGGCAAAGTTGTAGGTATGGATACGGACTACACTGGAAAAAAATAATACACGGTAAAAAAAATTTGGTGATTTTTTTATTTATTTTTTTGTCACTAAAACTTGATTTACAAAAAAACACTATTTTTAATTTTTTTTATTTTTTGATATGTTTTAGAGGACATAAAATGCCAACTTTTCAGAAATTTCCAGGTTGTGCAAAAAATCATTGACCGAGTTATGAATTTTTTAATCAATACTGATTTTTTCAAAAAATCGAAATTTTGGTCGTAAAATTTTTCAACTTCATTTTTCGATGAAAAATCAAATTTGCAATCAAAAAGTACTTTAGTGAAATTTTAAAACATTTTAAAAGGGCGTAATATTGAATGTTTGGCCTTTTTGAAATGTTAGTCTTGATTTGAAAATTCCGAAAATATTTTTTTCGAAAAGATCGGAAAATTTCACAAATGTTTCATATATTAACATTGAAAATCGGACCATTAGTTGCTAAGATATTGACGATAGAAAATGGTGGGTTGTTTGGGTGAGACTTAGAAATCATCAATTTTCCTGTTTTTAAACCTTTGCATTGCAATATCTCAGCAACTAAAGGTCGTATCAACAAAGTCCGAATAAGCAAAATATAGAGAATTTTCTCAGCTTTTCAAAAATATTTTTTTCAAAACTGGGCAAACATGTGCACTAATTTTAAAAAATGAAAAACTGCGACTATTTTCAAAAAAGTCACTTAAATATGGCTATAACTTGAAAACGGTGCACTTTATCAAAATTTCACTAAAGTACTTTTTGATTGCAAATTTAATTTTACATCGAAAAATGAAGTTGAAAAATTTTTACGACCAAAATTTCGATTTTTTGAAAAAATCAGTATTGATTAAAAAATTCATAACTCGGTCAATGATTTTTTGCACAACCTGGAAATTTCTGAAAAGTTGGCATTTTATGTCCTCTAAAACATATCAAAAAATAAAAAAAATTAAAAATAGTGTTTTTTTGTAAATCAAGTTTTAGTGACAAAAAGTTAAATAAAAAAATCACCAAATTTTTTTTACCGTGTATTATTTTTTCTAGTGTAGTCCGTATCCATACCTACAACTTTGCCGAAGACACCAAATCGATCAAAAATTCCTTCAAAAGATACAGATTTTTGAATTTTCATACATCATTTTTGTATGGACAGCTGCCAAATTTGTATGGAAAATTATATGGACAAACTAATGATGCAAAATGGCTTCTTTGGGCATACCGAAGGCACCAAAAAAGTTTCAGTCGGATTAAAAAATACAAAAAAAATCGAATGACCGAAATCCTAGAGAACTGCTCACGGGTCTAATTATTTTGGCCTAGGAACCCTCAGAAAAAATTTGAGCCCGATCGGAGAACTTTTTTTTCGGTTTAGGCTCTTTTCAAATGGAATTGCTGTATATATATTGAGCCGCAGCCGTGCGAGTAAGGCGGTTGCTTTACAACGCAAATTTCTGCTTGTGAAAAAACTCGGGTTCAAATCCTTGGCTCCCCGGCGTGGTCAAAAAGTCAAAAAAGCAAAAAGACCCGGCCTTTGAGGTTATGCAAAAGTGCAAAAATCACCCATTTTTGTAGCTAAAAAAAAACTTTTTCTTGGCATAACTTTAAAAGTACTTCACTAAACAGAATAAAATTTAATAGGGTCTTAGGGGACCCCATAACAAACAGAATAAGGCGGATCCGGCCAAAATCGGTACAGCCAGTTCTGAGATAATCGTGTGGAAAAAAAAATCATGTCTACACACATCCCCACAGACATTTGTTCAGAATTTGATTCTGAGTCGATAGGTATACGTGAAGGTATATCTAGGAGTCGTATTTAAGAAGTTCATTTTTCGAGTGATTTTATAGCCTTGCCTCAGTGAGGTGAGGAAGGCAAAAACGCATGGAAGGTGGTCTACAAGAGTTACGGCTTTTCGGCTGGTCGACACACGCGTTCACCCAATACAATGGTGTTTGCGTGCGAAGTCAACAGAAAGGCCCAACAACAGTAACATTGGGCAATCCTACAATAGACCTATAATCAGGTTTAAGTGGTAGATTACTCAGACAGAAAAAAAATGAGTTTTAACTCTATTTTATCAAAAATATAAAGTTATTTGGTATAAATAAATGGATTTTACAAAATTTCAATACTTTCCAGTATAGCTTTTGTTGATTAAAGTTTCCATTCAATTTCAATTCAATTCGGTTTTATTGGTGAATAATCAAGATACAATCAGTTCTTTTGCAATTCATAACAGAGTTTTGGAGTTCCTTTCAGCTGTGTGTTGCATCATAATCCATTTCGGGACAATTATTTCTATAACTTAGGCACTAACAAGAGCAGAAAAATTTAATAAAAAAGGTGCAGGTGGTTATGTTACACATGACCAGTATGACAAAGAACTTTGCAAGATGGTTGATGAAATTTTCGATTACATTGTCTGGTCCAAATTTTCCCAAGATTCACTAGATTCATAATTACCATAAATTTTGATACCCATATTGCCCCAACTCTTATGGTTCAGCAAATGTTCCCCCATCGGAACATCCCCGGGGCCTTCGGTCACTCCGGATTGTGGTTACTACTGCCGAAATGTCAAATTTCATATCTAGTATCAAAAACCATAAAGTTTGATACCCATATTGCCCCTACTCTTATGGTTCGGCAAATGTCCCTCCATCGGAACATCCCCGGGGCCTCCGGCCACTCCGGATTGTGGCCACTACTGCCGAAATGTCAAATTTTATATCCAGTATCAAAAATCATAAAGTTTGATACCCATATTGCCCCTACTCTTATGGTTCGGCAAATGTCCCCCGATCGGAACATCCCCGGGCCTCCGGCCACTCCGGATTGTGGTTACTACTGCCGAAATGTTAAATTTCATATTCAGTATCAAAAACCATAAAGTTTGATACCCATATTGCCTCAACTCTTATGGTTCGGTAAATGTCCCCCCATCGGAACATCTCCGGGGCCTCCGGCCACTCCGGATTGTAGCCAGTACTGCCGAAATGTCAAATTTCATATTCAGTATCAAAAACCATAAAGTTTGATACCCATATTGCCTCAACTCTTATGGTTCGGTAAATGTTCCCCCATCGGAACATCCCCGGGGCCTCCGGCCACTCCGGTTTATGGCCAGTACTGCCGAAATGTCAAATTTCATATTCAGTATCAAAAACCATAAAGTTTGATACCCATATTGCCCCTACTCTTATGGTTCGGCAAATGTCCTCCCATCGGAACATCCCCGGGGCCTCCGGCCACTCCGGATTGTGGCCACTACTGCCGAAATGTCAAATTTCATATCCAGTATCAAAAATCATAAAGTTTGATACCCATATTTCCCCTACTCTTATGGTTCGGCAAATGTCCCCCGATCGGAACATCCCCGGGGCCTCCGGCCACTCCGGATTGTGGTTACTACTGCCGAAATGTTAAATTTCATATTCAGTATCAAAAACCATAAAGTTTGATACCCATATTGCCTCAACTCTTATGGTTCGGTAAATGTCCCCCCATCGGAACATCCCCGGGGCCTTCGGTCACTCCGGATTGTGGTTACTACTGCCGAAATGTCAAATTTCATATCTAGTATCAAAAACCATAAAGTTTGATACCCATATTGCCCCTACTCTTATGGTTCGGCAAATGTCCCTCCATCGGAACATCCCCGGGGCCTCCGGCCACTCCGGATTGTGGCCACTACTGCCGAAATGTCAAATTTCATATCCAGTATCAAAAAACATAAAGTTTGATACCCATATTGCCCCTAATCTTATGGTTCGGCAAATGTCCCCCGATCGGAACATCCCCGGGGCCTCCGGCCACTCCGGATTGTGGTTACTACTGCCGAAATGTTAAATTTCATATTCAGTATCAAAAACCATAAAGTTTGATACCCATATTGCCTCAACTCTTATGGTTCGATAAATGTCCCCCCATCGGAACATCTCCGGGGCCTCCGGCCACTCCGGATTGTGGCCACTACTGCCGAAATGTCAAATTTTATATCCAGTATCAAAAATCATAAAGTTTGATACCCATATTGCCCCTACTCTTATGGTTCGGCAAATGTCCCCCGATCGGAACATCCCCGGGGCCTCCGGCCACTCCGGATTGTGGTTACTACTGCCGAAATGTTAAATTTCATATTCAGTATCAAAAACCATAAAGTTTGATACCCATATTGCCTCAACTCTTATGGTTCGGTAAATGTCCCCCCATCGGAACATCTCCGGGGCCTCCGGCCACTCCGGATTGTGGCCAGTACTGCCGAAATGTCAAATTTCATATTCAGTATCAAAAACCATAAAGTTTGATACCCATATTGCCTCAACTCTTATGGTTCGGTAAATGTTCCCCCATCGGAACATCCCCGGGGCCTCCGGCCACTCCGGTTTATGGCCAGTACTGCCGAAATGTCAAATTTCATATTCAGTATCAAAAACCATAAAGTTTGATACCCATATTGCCCCTACTCTTATGGTTCGGCAAATGTCCCTCCATCGGAACATCCCCGGGGCCTCCGGCCACTCCGGATTGTGGCCACTACTGCCGAAATGTCAAATTTCATATCCAGTATCAAAAACCATAAAGTTTGATACCCATATTGCCCCAACTCTTATGGTTCGGCAAATGTCCCCCCATCGGAACATCCCCGGGGCCTCCGGCCACTCCGGATTGTGGCCACTACTGCCGAAATGTCAAAATTCATATCCAGTATCAAAAATCATAAAGTTTGATACCCACATTGCCCCTACTCTTATGGTTCGGCAAATGTGGTGTACTTAAGAGGGGAAATTTGCCGAGAGGGTAATTTGCTTGCTAAATATGCAAAGGAAAGGGGAAAGAAAAAGAAAAAGCTTATAACTAAATCACAGTATTTTATCCTTTGTAGATGTGCTTAATCATCAGCTCCCCAAGGGCTAGAAATTGCTCCGCCTTGTTACGGCAGGTCCGAAACCGCGACATCATCCCCCCTGTGAGAGCAAAGAACTCCGGCAGGCTGAATAGATCTTCCCCGGCGACTTCTTGCTGGAACGCATTTCCGCTACCGGCAGCAACCACGCTGGCAAACGATCGCCCCCAGCCAGGAGGGTTGAGTTGTCCGCGGAAACCTTACGCAGCCTAGTAGCCGGCACGGTTACGCTCGTACTTCGCTGAGGAGGGTGGGACGCATCTGCTTTCTTCTTCCTCTTTTCCTGCTCCTCGAGGTAATTTTTTCGTGCACTGTATCCACAATAGTTGCTGGTTACCTCCACAGTTGGCGCACTTGTTACGCGCCTTGGTTTGCTCTGCCTTGTCCCCCAAGTCCGCCTTGCACGACAGTGCGCACGCCTCCGAGAGATGTGTTTCACCGCACTTCAAGCAGCGGGGCGGGAGGTTGCAGTTCCGCGAGCCGTGGCCGAATTGTTGGCAACGGTGGCATTGCGCTGCGTCCGTCGGGTTCTTTGAGTAAAACCGCCAGTTTACCCAAAAACCGTCCAACGCCTTAGTTTTCCGCAGGTCTTGAATTTTGAAGGTGCCACGGTCGAAGTACAACAGGTACAGGGTGTGTGTACCTGTGACCGTTGTCTTCCGCGAGAGGACTTTTATTTCACGCGGCGTTATTCCAGCACCCGAGAGGTCCTTCTTGAGGTCGGAGATCGGGCGGTCTTGGTACCCCTGCAAGACGACCTTAACGGCTGTCTTCTGCACGGGTTTGAATGTGTAGAACTTGAAGTTTTTACTCTTCAATTTCTCCACAACCAGGTCGAAGTTCTTGCTGTCAAATGTGTAGACTTGCACTGACGACTTACCGATTTTCAGACAATATCCGAGGCCTTCCAGCAACTCGTCAATAACGTCCGCCAATGTGTCCAAAACATAGATTGGAGGTGGTCTACGTTCCTTTAGAGAATTGTTCGTTTTTGACGTCGACACTTTCATCCGTGCACGTCCATCGTATTCGTCGTCGTCGGTAGTGCTGCTACCGTCGATGTTGTTGTTTCTTCATCGTCGCTCAACATCTGGAACTCGTTCCTGATGGGAATGTTGGCGGATGTTGACGTGTCACCTGCAATGGAACAATACAAAAACATGATGTTTTACTACAAACGTATTGATTTTCGTAAAATGTCTCATTGTTCCCCACCTGTCTCATTGTTCCTTCCATGTGCGTCTACAATGAGACTGTGTCATAACTCTGGCTGCAGAGATCAGATCGATCTCATATTTCGGTCAATGTTAGAACACTTTAAATTGAACAAAATGCAACAAAAAGCTCATTGAAACATGCCGATGAAAAAAACGTTGAAAGTTAAAAACCAAAAGTGTCTCTTTGATGACCACACTACCCTGAGTGTAAAAAAATAATGAAAATGAAATGATAGTAGGACGTCAATACGGATGGATCGATGATCCCCTCACAAGGACATATAAGAAACAGATGGTAGGAAGAGCAACAGAACAGAAAATCAGAGCCTAAACCGAAAAAAAGTTCTTCGATCGGGTTCAACATTTTTCTGTGGGTTCCTTGGCCAAAATAATTAGACCCGTATTTTTTTGTTTGATGAGTTATGATTATTTTGAGTTTGATCGGCTACTCAGTCTGGGCAAAGTGAAACGCTGTTTATGCTGTGTCCGACGTTTCGGCGCTGATTGGCGCCTTTTTCAGGGGGAAATTGCTTGACGTTTTTTGTTAGCTTCATTTTCTAAGGCTAACGTCATAAAATCCATCAAAAGCTGGTTGTACACTGAACTGTCGCTATGGTCACAAATTTTGTGGCGGTTCGAGTTTCTTCTATTCATTCACCGATTCCTTCGCAATCAAACAATTCAGCAAAACTTCCTTTAACCTTACTAGCGCGCTCTTGCCAAATTGCAAACAGGTTCTATCTCCATGAACGAAAAATAAAATCATGAGATAATTGTCCATCTCGAATGCTGGTCCATCCATTGGGTTTTGTCACTCGTAACTTCAGTGTTCCAGTGGTACTCCAAAAATGAATCTGTTCGCGCCGAGGTCGACGGTACGTTGCCGGCGAATCGAGGGTTTCTTCAACCGTTAGGGGCGATCAACCGGGATAGAACTTGGGGGGATTGAGGGTTCACCTTTTGCCATAAAACGTACCTTTTTGGGTGATAATCGCGCTGTGGATCGGCCGTTGGGCCGCTGTTCTTCGTCGGCGAGTGTGGCGATCGTCTAGAGACAGCAGCGTGCACTTCAGGGGCGTTAGGGGACGGTTGCTGGATCCACTTGGGGGAACAAATCACCAGGCCACAGAATCTTGTGGACTCTTCTCGTGTCCAAGCACATCAGCACTTATCGGGTTGCCCGAACGAAGGCTTGCCGCGACAGCTACGGCACGATTCTTCCCGAAAACGGTTAGATTTTACCCGAGCCGGCGAGGTTCTTCACGGGACAGCGAGGTTCTTCACGGGACGGCGATATTCTTCACGGGACGCCTGGTTCTTCTCGGAGCGGCGTGGCTTTTTCGCGAGATGGCGCGGCGGGACGTTTGCTCGTGGATTAGTGCGATCACCCTCGTGGTTAAAAGCATTCTCTTCATCGTGGGACGAGCCAAAGATTATGCAGCTCAACAACCACTTGTTGCTGCGTACATGTGTCGATCAAGTACACATAGAAGATTGGAACTCACTCTCACATGAGCTGTGAGTGTGTATTGTGTGTTCATACTATCTTGAGCGAACAACAGTGTGTGAAGCTTAAGCGAGACAAGAGACTGCTAGGGATGTTCACTTTGATCTCTAACAGAATCCAAATTTCTCTTCCAACAGAACCGTTCCAACGCAATTTCAAATTCAACGGCCAGATTCTTTTAGATACAGATCGATTTCAGGTACATCACCAAACATTAAAAAAACTTTTTTTAAACTACGAAAATCGAATAGAAAATGATGGAGCAAAATTTTTCGGGACCGCACGCACCGATTACTACGATCCCTTCCGGCAACATTATCTCAAATTATTTATTTATTTATTTATTTATTTATTTATTTATTTAAATCATCCGACCACATGGTCTTAATGAAGTTTTGTTGTTGTTTGTTCGCTTAACAATATAGTACAAAATGGTCAAGTAATTAAAAAAAACAGCATGTAAACACTAAACAGAAAACGCTAAACGACGAATGCACGATCATCACCACCTATAAAAAAAGGTCCGGTAGAATACTGAATGTAGAGCATAACTTAAGGAACGGTAATCACCTGGTAGATCGACGAGGACGTTCATTCTCCCCGGCGTTGTCACGTCGTCCCCTTATGCTTAGTCTCGATGTTAGTTTAGTTCGAAATGATGTAGTTGATTCTCAAAACTCGAACAAGTCGAAGAAATCGTTGAATATCGAACACATCGAACGGAATGGCGAGTGTCGCCCTTATGCAAAAATAGATTTTTCATAAAGATTCCATAACACTTTTTTTTTGCAAATGAAAGGTGCAAAATTTTTCCATCGCAGCAAACTCCTCAACAAAATCTGTCATTGACATTTTGAAGATAAACAAATTGTGGTGAGCAAATTTGTAAATTATTTTGATTTTGATTTTGATTTTGATTTGATGTGATAACCAACAGGGCCACAAGGATGACCTATGTAGCGGTTGCCTAGAATTACAGTGGCTCAGACTTAAAGGGAGCATCTTCAAATTACTGCCGTATGAAGGGCCAAAAGGGGATGGTTGGACGCGAACAAGCAAATTCACTCACAGTGTCCTCAGGGGAAGAGAATCTCCTTCCGACAGTAACCTCCAATAACTCCGAAAAAAGTCTGACAAAGCTGAAAAACAGGGCTCGCACCCTGTTGGGGGCCTAAAAGGGCGCGGCAGACAGCTGGAGACTGACAGAGGTCAATAGACTTAGTAATTGTACAATCCTTAAGAATTGTACAATTAATAAACTATTTTCCCCTTGTGACGTAGTTTTGGTCTTCCACTATCCACATCCAGTCTCCGCCATTACAGCATACCGTCCACTGCCCTGATGCTCCCTCCCCAATCCCCGGCTTTGGTTCTAACTACTATTTAAAAGGAAAATCATAGATGAGGAAAGGTCAATGCGGATGGAGAGCAAATCGAGCTCAGTATCCCCTCACAAAGACTGGTAGTAAGTGTGAAAAAACAATGAAAAATAAGAAGAAAGACAAGACGAAAAATGAAAAGATAGTGTGTCAATGCGGATGGATCGATGATCCCCTCACAAGGACATAAAAAGTGAGATGGTGGCAGGTAGGAAGAGCAAAAGAAGAATAGAAAATCAGGAATAATAAATAGTTAATGCAGATGGAGAGCAAATCGGACTCTCCCTTCACAAAGACATCAATTAAGATTTTTATTTAAAATGGACTGATCTCACCAAATTCCTCGATGAAAGCTTGCGTTTCTTTTCGAACTGATTCCAATTCCTCTTGACCCGAAATCATTTTGATCTGCGCAGCAAAGTGCATCCTCAGCTAGATCCTTGATTTTTTACAGGGCTGCCACACTCCGGAAACACCACTGGCCACTTCCTCCGCAATCGAACTATGCTTCCTTTAAACATCCCAGCGCGCTATTGCACACTTGCAACCAGGAACCATCTCCAGGATCGAAAAATAAAAGCTTGAGACAAATTTCCATCTCAAATGCTGGTCCATCCATTGGGATTCGTCACTCGTAACCTCAGTCTTCTTGTGGTATCTTCATTGAAACGTTCTCCGAAAATGACGTAAAATTTCACTCTCAACACAACCATTTCTACACGATTTTAAATCAAACGTCCAGGTTCTTTTAGAAACAGATCCATTTCAGGAACATCACCGAACATTTTATAAAACAAATTTTTAAGTATCGAAATTCGAAAAAAATATGACGGAGCAAAGTTTTTTCGCGACCGCACTCACCGATTACTACGATTGTTCACCGTGAGCAAATTTGTAAATTATCGGGAAAAATTAAATTAGATGTCTTGTTTTTCAGAATGCTTTTAAAAGGAGCGGATTTTAACCCACCCAAAGCCGGAGGTAGTCTAATTCTTTGAGTAAAAATGAACGTCGCCAAATGAGAGGTTAACACAGGTTAACAGGCGCATTTGCGCTCCTGAAAGTGTCCCTACGGATATCGAGGACATGGTCACAATTTGAGAAATATATGCCACCAGAAGCACTTCTTTAATGCATGCTATTGCTGGGGGAGTTTTGACAATATTCTAATGGTTTGTAAATTGTCTCTTGGTATAGAATATTTAGCGTTATTTTATTTTCTTAATCTTTTTCATAACAACGTCAAGAAGGCGGCCTCAAATTCCAGACTCCTGGTGATCAAAAGAGGCTATTTTTAATATCAAGAACCTCCAGCTGAAAAAGTATGCGAATCTGTATCCTGATCAGAGCCTCGGCGACGGTGGCGGCTAAACCTAGCAAATTGCAAAAAATGGCTTTGTCGAATAATTTAATCCACATAGGGGAAATCTACCCATTTTAATCCTAATAAGCGGTCGTGTTTGAATGATGCTGGATAATCTAGAGTCTCCCTTGAATTTTACTAAAACCAAGTACACCAACGAGTAGAGCAAGTTTTTGTGAACATTTCTGTTTATTTTCACTTTCACTAAAAGTTATTCTATTTCTTTACCAAGCATTTAAAAAAAATCCCAAGGGTATTCTAATCGAGGCGAATGCATTGGGCCACACCCATTTTTCTAATATCGGCTTAGTTCTTTTTTCTTCCAACACTCTGTCGAGTGTTGCCATTTGCGCTGACAGTTCAAACGAACACTCACGAAAAGTGGCATTTATAGGGAAAGTTTCCTGGCATCGCTGGCTGTGCTGCTGGTGGTGTTGACGGCCAGCCTTTGTTCTTTTTTGCCTTCGTCTCTCGCTCGGTTTTCTTCAGCCTGCGATTGGAATGCAAAGTGAAAATTGAAACGTCAAACGACTTGGCGCGTTTGTTTTTTTTATGGCGCTTGCTAATTTATAACATTTTTCGGGATTATTCTTCAAGTGAGTGCCTTACTAATGATCAAAAGAACATGTTGCCGGTAGTTGGAAGCAATTTCATATCTTAAGCGCCGTGAAAAAGTAAGCGAAAGTGAAAAGTTAATTTTGGCGATATTCATTAAGCGTTTGAGGGATTCTCGTGTGTGTCACTGTGTGTGCCAACAAAATGATGAGAAGTGGTCTCGCAAAATACAAATTATGATCAAAAGTGCATTAAATGTGATCTTTTTGGCCAGTAAGTGGCATAAATTTGCGTGCTTACTCGAGGCGGTGCTGTTGCTGGTAAGTTTATAGCCCAAATAGTATTTTTGGAGCTTTAATCGAGCATCAAACTCTCCATATGACGAAGATAGGTGTTTGATTGGAAAGGGTAGATTTCCCCTAGTTTACATGATTCTTGAATAAATTTTAAACCAAGTTTTTCAAACACATAAGCACAATGAACACTTCGTATTTTATTTCACTATACTCGTCCGACTTCACAACACGTCGGGTTTTTTGCACTGCTTAACCTTCCAATTGAGCAACTCTCTACGAAATCGGCCGATTTCGACCATTTTTATTTTTTGTATTTTTTTATTTGACTCAAACTTTGTGGGGGCCTTCCCTATGACCAAATATGCTATTTTGTGTCATTGGTTCACCCATACAAGTCTCCATACAATTTTGGCAGCTGTCCATACAAAAATGGTATGTAAATATTCAAACAGCTGTAACTTTTGAGTGAATTTTCTGATCAATTTGGTGTCTTCGGCAAAGTTGTAGGTCTTGTTGAGGACTATTGAGAAAAAAATAGGTACACGGAAAAAAAATTTGAGGATTTTTTTATTAACTTTTTTTTACTAAAACTCAATTTCCCAAAATACGTATTTTTTGATTTTCGAGATTTTTTGATATGTTTTAGGGGACAACAATCCGCAACTTTTGAGCCATAGAGAAACATGGTCAAAATCTGCCGAGTTATGAATTTTTGAAAAATAGTGATTTTGGAAAAATCGAAGTTTCATGCAAAAACAAGTATGACATTATTTTTAATGCCAAAATTGAATTTACAATCGAAACGTACTTTACATTTTCTTTGATAAAGGGCTCCGTTTTCTAGATAAAGCCACCAAAAGTTTGATTTTAGCGAAATATTTGCAGTTTTTCAATTTTTAAAAATAGTGACCATGAGTGACCATTTCTAAAAATATTTTTTTTGAATAGTTCAGAAAATTTGCTATAAAATTGTCTAAGAGACATTGAAGATTGGACCTCTGGTTGCTGAGATACAGCGGCTAAAAGAAAAAGAAACACGAAAATTGAAGTTTTCCAAGTGTCACCCAAACAGCCCACCATTTTCTAATGACGATATCTCAACAACTAATGGTCCGATTTTCAATGTTAATATATGAAATATTCGTGAAATTTTCCGATCTTTTCGAAAAAAATATTATGAAATTTTTTAAATCAAGACTAGCACTTTAAATGGGCGTAATATTCAATGTTTTGCCCTTTTAAAATGTTAGTCTTTATTTTAAAATTTTCAAAATATTTTTTTCGAGGAGATCGGAAAATTTCACGATTGTTTTATGTATTAACATTGAAAATCGAACGATTAATTGCTGAGATATCGTCATTAGAAAATGGTGGGCTGTTTGGGTGAGACTTAGAAAACTTCAATTTTCGTGTTTCTTTTTCTTTAAGCCGCTGTATCTCAGCAACCAGAGGTCCAATCTTCAATGTCTCTTAGACAAATTTAAAGCAAATTTTCTGAACTTTTCAAAAAAAATATTTTTAGAAATGGTCACTCATGGTCACTATTTTTAAAAATTGAAAAACTAAAAATCAAACTTTCGGTGGTTATATCTAGAAAACGGAGCCCTTTATCAAAAAATTGTAAAGTACTTTTCGATTGCAAATTCAATTTTGCAGTAAAAAATAATGTCATACTTGTTTTTGCATGAAACTTCGTTTTTTCCAAAAATCACTATTTTTTCAAAAATTCATAACTCGGCGGCAAATTTTTTGACCATGTTTCTCTATGGCTCAAAACTTGCGGATTTTTGTCCCCTGAAACATATCAAAAAATCTCGAAAATCAAAAAATACGTATTTTGGGAAATTGAGTTTTAGTAAAAAAAAAAGTTGATAAAAAAAATCCTCAATTTTTTTTTCCGTGTACCTATTTTTTTCTCAAAAGTGCTCAACAATACCTACAACTTTGCCGAAGACACCAAATTGATCAAAAAATTCACTCAAAAGTTACAGCTGTTTGAATATTTACATACCATTTTTGTATGGACAGCTGCCAAAATTGTATGGAGACTTGTATGGGTGAACCAATGACACAAAATAGTATATTTGGGTATAGGGAAGGCCCCCACAAAGTTTGAGCCAAATCAAAAAATACAAATAAAATCCATTTCCGGTTTTGGTAGAGAATTGCTCAATTCTTGCGGTAACATGGGAGAATGCGGATCTCTGGGCCGTACACAGCCAATCCTACGATTTAAATGAGTACGATCTTGAGTTTTGGTTGATATCATCCCTGGCGGTGCGTGTTCGGGTTGGCAGTGTACCTTAGTGCTTGCAATGGCTTCGAATTCGACGGTTTAGGGTCGTCGGTTTAGGGGTTGTAATTGTAGTTTTCTTGCCAGAGATGGTCGAGGTTAGTCAAGATTTTTTTTTGCTTTTTAGGCCTCGCACGTTTTGATAATATACAGAGAGCGGCTTTAAGCTAGAGTTCGGCGGAATTAGTTGTACTGGCGGATGAACTTCCGGTGGGTCGCTCGAGCACCCGTGTTGCGAAGTCATGGAGAGTTGTTGACTGAAACTGGGAGACACATCAGGGCAAGCATCAATATCAGCTGAACGTGAATACTCGCCAGAGAACAGATTCTGGATGACTCCGTTTCCGGTGCCGAACACAGGGCCGGGACGACTTGGATGGCAGGAACAGTGTTGTTGATTGCAGCAGAGCGGTGGCACGACTGTGTCGGTGGATCGGGAGTCATCCATAGCGCGATAAGTCGAGCGTCCCGGGTCAGCATGTTCAGCATCAATGTCGTGAATCGCTGTTGTTGTTGTTGCATGGCGTGGACTGAAATTCGGGAGTACATCAGGGCGAGCAATGTCATCAGGAAGGTACAGGTACTTGCCAGAGTTCCCAGTGTGGATGGCTCCTGTGAGTATTGTTGTATAGGACCCCATTGTACCGCTGTAAATAGAGCCCAAATGACAGTTCGGCTGTTGGGCCGACGCTCAGTCAGCGAGCGCATTCTCTCCGCAACAGCGGCCGCGGCTACTCCGGTGCTGGGGATTCTTCTAGGACGATGTCGAGTGCTCACATTTGGCGATCCTGCCAGGAGGAATAACTTCCGGAACACTGCCGGTAAGTTTTAAAACCTGCTTCATGTCCTGGAGAATCCCCAGCACGCGGATGGATTGTGTGTTTTGCTTGACAAAGAGGAAGAGGAGTGGAAAAACAAGAGAAAAAAAAAGTGTTCAAGTTGGTGGAGGTTATTTGTCAACCTTTGACTGACCAGGATGAGCATCGTTAACCTTTGGTAAGCCGGGAGCGTTTTAGTTTTATTAAAAGAAATGGAACAGTGAAATTTTGGAACATTTGACAAAGTGTAGAGCTTACAAAGTTTCTGGTCTGAAAGTGAGCTGGAAATTTGATTGAGGCGTGGCAAAAACTGCAAGGCGAGTATTTGATGTTATGGAATTTAAAAACAAACACTTTAGTGTAATGTGTTGTTCTCCGAGCATGTACTTTCAATGTCATCCGTTGAGTGCAACAGTGTCGTCGCCTACTTCGGTAACGTCGGCGCGTACTCATCACTCGGGTGTGCACAAGTGCAAACAGAGGAGTGAGTTTTCTCAGCCTAAATCGTGATACAGAGCGAGCGTGCGGCAGGTTCGCCTATGTCCGAATGCACTTCTTTGATTCTTGTTAAAGCTTCAGACTAACTGGGACGACCGTAGGAAATGTTCGTTTACGAGTCGAACTGGAAAGGCCTCTAGAAAATGTCTGTTTACGAATCAGACTGGATGTGAAATTGCATCAAGGAAATGTTCGTTTACGAGTCGAACTGGAAAGGCCTCTATGAAATGTCTGTTTACGAATCAGGCTGGATGTGGACCGGGATGAATTGCCTCAAGGAAATGTTCGTTTACGAATCGAACTGGAAAGACTTCTTGGAAATGTCTGTTTACGAATCAGACTGAATGTGGAATTGCATCAAGGAAATGTTCGTTTACGAGTCGAACTGAAAAGGCCTCTAGGAAATGTCTGTTTACGAGTCGAACTGGAAAGGCCTCTAGGAAATGTCTGTTTACGAATCAGGCTGGATGTGGACCGGGATGAATTGCATCAAGGAAATGTTCGTTTACGAGTCGAACTGGAAAGGCCTCTAGAAAATGTCTGTTTACGAATCAGACTGCATGTGGAATTGCATCAAGGAAATGTTCGTTTACCAGTCGAACTGGAAAGGCCTCTAGGAAATGTCTGTTTACGAGTCGAACTGGAAAGGCCTCTAGGAAATGTCTGTTTACGAATCAGGCGGGATGTGGACCGGGATAAATTGCCTCAAGGAAATGTTCGTTTACGAATCGAACTGGAAAGGCTTCTTGGAAATGTCTGTTTACGAATCAGACTGGATGTGGAATTGCATCAAGGAAATGTTCGTTTACGAGTCGAACTGAAAAGGCCTCTAGGAAATGTCTGTTTACGAGTCGAACTGGAAAGGTTTCTAGGAAATGTCTGTTTACGAATCAGGCTGGATGGACCGGGATGAATTGCATCAATGAAATGTTCGTTTACGAGTCGAACTGGAAAGACCTCTAGGAAATGTCTGTTTACGAATCAGGCTGGATGTGGACCGGGATGAATTGCCTCAAGAAAATGTTCGCTTACGAATCGAACTGGAAGGCCTCTTGGAAATGTCTGTTTACGAATCACACTGGTTATGGACAGGGACGGACGCTAAAAATTGTTCGTCTACGGGACTAAATGTGATCATCACTGATGATATACCGCATTTACGAATTTCTAGGAAAAATCCACTGGAACAAAGTGCGATGGGACGTTACGTGGCTCGGTCTTAACGCGGGGAGGGATGCCCACAATCATGGATGAGATTTGATTGTTTTGGAGCGGACGCAGAATTGATTAACATTGAAAATCAAACGAATTAATCGCGTTGTGGGATGCACGTGAAGAACAGGACTGCTTGGATGAAAAGCGGAGGTGGTGTGGCGAATACAGTTAACTTCATCCATCGGAAGTTCAGTTTATTCATATTTATCCACGAATGGGTTCCATTTCTTGTGCGTATACTAATAAGAGCAGAATACGAATAGAAGGAAGACGAGCCCAGCAGGCCTCGCAGGCTCGTTGAAGTATAAGAGATGTCTAGCGGACAAAGATTAAGTAGGCAAAAACAGATTCAATTTCGATGGATGTCTATAAGAAGTCTCGATGAAATGCCTAGAAAAACTCGATTAAATTTTACGAAGTTTTCTTAAATACGATCACTTAAAAAAATGTCTTTTGCCCATACATGATTTTCTTTTTAAAACAAATAACAGTTTCAAATGTAGGAGCAATACGTAAGGAAATATACGCACTTTGTAAGGAAACTTGTAAGAGACGCCAAAACACGTGACTGTCGAAGAGTTAGTTAAATTCTTTCTCGATAGAGTGGGTGGTTAGCCATTCTCTGTGATGCCTGATGGAGGTAGCATCATAAGAACAGTTAGTTCACGTGTTCTTTTGCGCTTCTAATAAAAAAAAGTTTCCATGCGTCTTACATTTTTGTGATACGCTGATTATTATATTTATTATGATTATTAACAAGATTATTCTGGAGGAGTCATGACTATATTATTTCGGTTCCAATATTTAAACAAATTGGAGAAAATAACGTAAGAGATTTGTATTTTTTAATCATTACCCCGGAGAAGAGGGAAGATGTGAGTATTGTTGTATAGGACCCCATTGTACCGCTGTAAATAGAGCCCAAATGACAGTTCGGCTGTTGGGCCGACGCTCAGTCAGCGAGCGCATTCTCTCCGCAACAGCGGCCGCGGCTACTCCGGTGCTGGGGATTCTTCTAGGACGATGTCGAGTGCTCACAGCTCCGTTTCCGGTACCGAACACAGGGCCGGGACGACTTGGACGGCAGGAACAGTGTTGTTGATTACAGCAGAGCGGTGGCGCGACTGTGTCGGTGGATTGGGAGCCATCCATGTCGCTTTTGAACGAGCGTCCCGGGTCAGCCTGATTGTCGCTGAAGCCGCTAGAGTGACCCGTTGTAGATAGTGTAGATCGTTGGCTGAAACTTGGGAGGACATCAGGGCGAGCAAGTAAATCAAAGCGAGACGTGTACTTGCCTGAGTTCTCAGTTTGGATGACCCCGTTTCCGCGACCGGACACAGGGCCGGGACGGCTTGGATGGCAGGTACAATTGGCAGGAATACCGCAGAGCGATGGCGCGACTGTGCCGGTGGATCGGGGGTCATCCCTAATTCTGTATAACGTGCGTCCCGGGTCAGCAGTAACAGCAGCAGGATGGTTTCGAGACGAAATTGGTACACTGAAATAAATATCATGATTGTTGCTATTAGTTTTGCATATAGATTTTTGCAAAATGCTTCTGCACATAAACGTTGTGAGCCCTGCATATAAACTCTATCAGCATTACATATACATGGATACGAATTTTAAATATGCTAACGCATATAAAATGTATGTTCACAGCACATGAACAGTATATGCAATGCTCACAGATTTTAATATGTTTTCACTTAAAACATATATCAGTAAAGTTAATAATTTTTATGATATTTTTCATTTGATTTTCATTAGTAATGCATTTTACTTGTATTTGTTATGCCTTATGATATTTTTCTGTCTAAATTTTCTTTCAATTTTTATTATTTATTTTTTTATGCTGCTTTTATTAAGGTATATTTATTTGAACGAGTTTGCACGTGTTTTTTTAATTACATTCTAAATAAAAAGCAATCGCGGCCGATGGTGGGAATCTCTTTTGGCATGGCATTGGCAAGTGACCAGACTTTGACAGCATGCGTCGTTGCTGACTCGCTTTGCTTTCAGGGTGCACTTGTGGGTTGGACCGCTCCTCCACCAGGTCCGCTCGTCAAATTGCAATCGATTGAACTTGAACCCGCCTTGGACGCTCTCCCAACTCTGCCATCGCTAGAAGTAGCAATTTGTCCGGGTCGGGGGAAGGTGCTAAAGAGGGGATCTTGTGGGTTACGAGGTAGAGCCAATCTCCGGTGAGAAGTTCCGGAAGGAGGTCGTGTTGTTCGTTGTTTTGAATGAGTGCACCTGCTCCGGGTTTCTCGGTCCCGGCAACACTTGATCAGACCATCCAGACCCCTCCGAATCGCGTCCCACTCCTCTCCGGAACGAATCCTGGACGTTTCCGGCCGCAGCTGACAAAGATCCCGGCTCAACTTGGCGCCAGCTGAAATTATAGAAGGGTCCGGGTTTAAAAAATCTCCGTCCAGGGGCCGTGTCGAAGCTTTGCATGTAATAAAGCATCTCAACCAAAACTCACCGTAAATACTGCACAGCGAAAGTCCGCTCAGGTCCGATAGCAGATCGTTGGACGCCGGTGTTGGCGCTGGTTGTGACACTCCGAACGTTGAGGACAAGCTGGAAGTGTGCGAGTGATCCGAAAGGGAGGACGTCGATGATCTTCTTTATCTACATAAACAAAATCACAAATAAAATCTCCCAGCTCAAATCAAACTCCCCCAATCAACTCACATCCCCAATCCTCACTCGATCCGTCCATTGTCGCACCTGCTGTCCCGATAACCTCCGTACTATCCACCTCCCCAGGATCCACCGAACCGCATTCCAATTGCCGCGATGAGACCACATTCTGGATTCCGGGTTACCGAAATGATGCCGTCGGATCAAACGGACGCCGAACCATTCACTCTGCAACCAGTTTTTTTTAACTCGTTTGACTTTTAAGAAAATTTCAGAACTGCTGCAAATTATGCTGTTTTTCAATTTTCGCCATCTTGTTTGACTATAAGCATTTATGCACACATTCGAGCACTCGTACATAAATGTTGTGAACATTGCATATAAGTTGCATGTGTAAAAGCATACTGCAAAAATCTATGATATCTCGCACATACAGTTTATATGCAATGCTCACAAAGTTTATTGGCGAGCATAACGATGTTTAACAAGCAGAAGGCAAACATGGTTATAAGCAACATGCATATAAAATGTATTGAGATTAAGTTTAATAAACATATGTTGCCAAATGGGGTTCATGAAGCTGTGCTATGGATTTTATGAAGCAAATTTAAAGTTCGTTTATATGCAGTTTGCTTATAATCTCAATCATGATTTTAGTTTCCGTGTAGAACGGCAGCGGTCAAGTGATGAGGTTCAGTGATGAGTTTGCGACAGCGAGGTGGACACACTAATCTAGCCGACGCCTTGAGAACCCCATTGGAGTTACGCTAGGCGCAGGTCGATTGTTCAATGAAAAAAATGTTGATGTTAACGAATTCCCGGAATGCCAGGCCCTCTGGCCAGTTACTCGGGTCCAGAGATGACTCGCGGTAATCCCGACTGACTCCGACCTTGAACGTGATTGATGTCAGTGTAGAAATGTCGACGCCCTTCTTCACCAGCATCTTAACCGCGATGGGGTCGTCGTCATCAACGGACAGGCACTCCTTCACCATCAGGCGGATATCGTCTTCCGTGACGCTCGGCGGGAAACTCGATAGCCAGATATACCACAAATCATCCTGTTCTGCGCTGGCGAGGACAGGAACTGTGGTTATTGCCTTACCGCGTGAGGCGGAGGGGATGCTGACTTTGGTGGGCGTTTCGCTGTCCCTAGGACGCTTGCTGGGCCAGGTGGTCGTAGACGCCGAATTTTCAGCAACCTTTTCTGTGAATGCGATGAACGTGGAAGTCAATTTGGTGATTTCATTCTGCATCGTCTTCACAGCATCAGCAATCTCCGAATTGCCCTCATCATGTCCCTTGGCAATGAGACGGAAGTGACCGTTCATGAATAACTTCGCGCAGTCATCGCACATCCAAAATGCATTATTAGGACGTTGTCCCAGAGCGTCTTTCAACGGGATATCCACCTTGGCGCAAATCATATGGAAGCTGGCCCCGCAAAAACCTTGGCATATGATGCGCTCAGAGTCCGAGACCTTTTTCTGGCACTGTTTGCAGCCCATTTTGAGCAACCCCACTCAGGGTGACTTCAAGTTGGGCAGTGTGTAGCTGGATGTAAACAAGTGATGACGTCCGGCTAGCTGTATTGTTCGCAGTGCTTGTGTGGGGCTCCAGTTATAGGTTGGTGCTGCCGTGCAGTGGAATCAGGGAACCGATGGGATTGTTGTCGTGGTCAATACTCCGGAACCGACTATCACTTCACGAGTACTCCACAATACCGTGCGGAATTGGTGATTCGCGAACAGATTGAACGAACCGGACTTTGAAAACGACGCGTAAAACAAGGTAATATTACTGTTTGAAGTGTACGTAGAATAAAGAATACTTCACAATGGTTTGTTTATAGTAAGTTGGTATGAGTTATTACCAGTTGAGTGATATTTATGTAATTTTTTTAAGTCGGATCATATTTAAATGTATGTAAACTAGGTCCGGATGCATAATTCAACCCATCATTTAATATGTTATCGAAAGACCTTTAAAACGTGTCCAAAACATTAAAGATCTGGCAACCCTGTCTCAAGTTATGACCACTTAAGTAAAATTTATGAACTTTTTTGAACTCGGTTGTCACTAGAGGGTGACGTTTCTCAAGATTTTCAATTTCCCGGGAATCGAGAGTTGAATTTAGCAATTTCCCTGGAATTCCCGGGACCCGGGTTTTTTGTCAACTATGCCAACAGTGCCATTAATTAATAAAGAAAAGTAATAAATGTGTTTCTTTTCAATGAATTCAATTGCAATTAATTCATGCTTTCAATTAGTAGCCTCATTATTTTCGCAAACTATTAAACCTTTTTTTCTGAATCTACAAATACAAGACCGTGTCTTGATCTTTTAAAGACTCAATATTGTAGGTTAAAATGTGAAGCAAAAAATTGTTTTTAGATTGTTGTGTAGTAAAAAAAAGCTAATATATGATAATCCCAGTATCGGGATTATTGCAACATGATGAAAAAAAAGTGTCAAAACAACAATTTAAATTCGTTTTTTCCTTTTTAAGGTCAACTGTAAAAATTTATTGAAGAAATAGTTATCAGGAAAACATAAATGTTCACATTTGGCGGACCTTAACTTCACAAAGTTTTCCCAAAATATAATTTAATTATGATGTTGATGCGAAACACAAAATGACTAATTGACATAAAAAATACATTGATACAGCGTTATTAACTTAATAAGAATTGAAACTAGATTATGACGATTGTTATGCTCGAGAGAGGATATGGAAATTATACTTGTACTGTAAAGGCTTTTCCCTATCAGAAATAATAAATAAAAATAATATTTGAAAAACTTTAGACTTTATTTCTGGGGTGTAACTGCTAAGTATTCTTTAAAGTAAATTTTGGGGTCCACATTATTTTGGGTTCTCTTAATTATAGTTGAATTTTTGATAAGTTAAAATTTACACTTTCTGAATAAGAATATTAGAGAAGCATTGGTTTATTCGAACTTGTACCTCGAACATGTTCTAAACAATTTCGAATTTTCAAATGTTTTCCTGATTAGTTTATAAAACATTGCTTCGATATTTATAAGTTTAAAATTTCCCGGGAGTCTCGACCAAATTTCCCGGGAATCGAGAGGTCCAAAAATTGTCGATTTCCCGGGATTTTTTTCCCTGGAATTTTCGCTCGTCACCCTCTAGTTGTCACTCAAATGTATGTAAACTATGTCCGGATGCATCATTCAACCCATCGTTGGTCCAAAACAACCTTCCCAACGAGTCCAAAACGTTGAAGATCTGGCAACCCTGTTTCAAGTTATGACCACTTAAGTGAAATTTATGTACATTTTTGAAACTGGATCCCACTTAAATGTATGTAAACTATACCCGGATGCATCATTTAGGATATCGAAAAACCTTTCCAACGAGTCCAAAACATTAAAGATCTGGCAACCCTGTCATAAATTATAACCTCTTCAGGGATATTTATGTACTTTTTTTTAAACCCATCATATCATTCATTGTTAATAAATAGTGAGGAAGGCACCAACCACATAGGTGGTAGACATGTGGTATTACAATTAAATACGACGACACAAAATAAAAATACAAACCATCTACATTAAATAATATATGACACATATCCCCTGACTTTTCCTTATTTCGAGGGAAATTTTGTAACTACACACGTGTGATAAAAAAAAACAACGAAATAAAGATATAAAATGTTGATAAGAGCTTTTGTTTGAAAAGTATGGAAGACTAACTGCTAGTATTTTCCAAATGTTTTCTGCGCATGTCCACAAAAAGTTTGTTTATCAAATGGCAAAGAGCTTTTCACGCATTACAAGGATAAAGTTCAACAAAGAGAACTTCGAACATATTTAAAAAATATCCTTTGATAAACGCCATCTGGTTTTTCATTTGCAAAATATATGTTTATTTCGAAACACAGCATTCATTTATATGAGATTGCGCTAACTTGGCTGGACAAATGAATATGGGAGGGTGACACACCATGCTTCTACATCAATTAAACTTTTTTTTTAATAACCCAAAATTTGGTAGAATATGGATGCCGAAGTCACAAGTACCAACAATAAGTAAAGAAAAGGGAAAAATAGGTGTGACAACCTACGCCAGAAAAAATAAACAAATATAAATTTTTAAATTTTGTTTCAAGCAACCAATAACTTATTTTAAAAAATAAGCGAAATCCAACTATGCGGTTTGGGCCTTCCTTACTCCTTCCTTATCAAATCTGGTTCACACAAGTGCTCAGAAAACTTGGTTTTGGTATGAAACCATCTTAGTCCTACTAAAATACGGCCTCAAAAAGCATGTCAATACCACATTAGTAACTCTCACTTGAAACAAGGTTGCCAGAACTTCAAACTTTACAATAACTATTCAATCGATAGGTCTTATGATGAATAATTTTCATATATACACAGCAAAAAATCCGATAGTAAAATCGCACGCAAAAGCATGCACATCACCTTCGTCAAAAAAGACACTTACACTTAATATACACGCTGCATGTACAATTTTTGTAAACACAAAAAAAAGTTGCAACACACGGGACTCAAACCAAGCCCCTACAGTAAGGACTGGCGCCTTAGCCCGCTCAGCCATCAGACCGATAAAAAATGGTAAGGATAAACGTATATGTGAACTTGACATTTCGGTCAAGTAGGTTTCCCATAGGGACGTGGCGTTACATCGTGCTGCCACCTGGTTTTTTGAGGTGCAAGAGTGGAAAAGTGCTGAGTCATTGCCTAAAAATAGACGGCGTCCTATCTCGCCTAGCAAAATTTAGTCGATAAAGTAGTCGGTTTCGATGAGAAAATGTGGAAAACGTGATCTAAAAAAAGCGACGCCATCTCCCTATACTGATGGGCTACATATTTCAGGGTGTAATATTACACAGAATTTCATCAAATAATGCAAAATTTATTTTACATCCAGACCTTTTACACGCAGCTGAATTATTATTTTATTTGCTGTGTATGAAAAAGAACATAATTATAACTTAAGTTTTCATAACATGAAACAGTGTTGCTAGATTTTCAAACACTCTCAAACTAATTTGAAATGACTTTCAATAACCTATTCAATGTATAACATGATTTGAATATAGAATCCTAAAATGTGGTACCTAGCTTATTTTTTCGTATATAACTTAAGCGATGTCGAAACGCTTTCTGTTCAAAGTTTATTTGAATCTTTACCTTTCTGAAGAAGGCAAAACTGAACATTTTATCAATACTCTTGATGGAATTTAAATACGAATGATTTTTTTAAGGATGTGATATTTTAATGCAAATGATTTGGCAAAATATTACAAAAACGTTCAATATTTATATATTTACACAACAAAAATATTTCAACATGTCGAAATACTAGACAAAACTCACAAAGTGTTGAGATCAGTACCAAATTACTGGAAGAACATTTGAATGTTGGTCTTGAATGAATTATTATGTTCCACTTTCATGTTTATGACAAGACCATAAACCATTGAAAGATTAATCAAATCAAATCAATCACTTGTTGTTTGGAATGATTGTTAAGATACACAGTTTTTATTTTTCATTAGATAATATTCCTAACTGATAAATTCTCCAAAACTTCTACATGCATATTTAATGATGCAATAATCCTTTCCGGTGGTAACATTTAGAAAAATGATGCAAAGTAGACTATTGTATCAACGCAAAGAAGAAACACGGCTAGCCAAACGTGTTGATGTGGATCAATAGCGGCGCTGCGATGTTCATGATACATTGCGGCTGGATGATCACCTAAAAAGAACAAATTTGAGTATTGATTGAACAATACATTTACAAGCGAGTTACCTTTAAATATGTGCACAACAACACTAGCTGGCTGCGAGTTGCTTGGAACGCAAGTGTAATTGCCAGAATGTTCCTTAGATGCGTGATTTATTATTAACTCTGAGTAGTGGTAGTCTGTAAGAATTAAGAAAGTTAGTAACTCAACAAATAGCAATACATTTGTCATACTCACCTGCCTCAGTAGAGACATTAAAACCTCGATCGCCATCGTAGTTTATCATCCGATTGTTGTGATACCAAAATATAAAAGCTGAAGCTTCCGTACTCTGCACAACTCGGCAGATTAATTTAAGTGTAGAGTCAGGCGTCAAGTATTTAACCTGCGGACCGACTATCTCAGCACGCGCCTCTGAAAATTCATTCGTAGAAAAAAATTAAACTTGAAATCATTGTTCAGTTGAGCAATGGTTCAATTTCTGTCAAGACGGTAATCAAATTATTTATTCACACGAAAAGGTTGTTGAAATATGTTAATATAATATTTGCATTTCATAACCTCTCATCGTATCCGTAGGCAAGACTTTTTTTTAAACCAGGCTATTTAAATTTCCCTCACATTAAAAAGCAATTAAATTTGAAAAAAGCATTTAGTGTAGACTCGTGTTGTAGAGATAAGCGTGGTGTAGGGGTAAGCGTGGTGTAGGGGTAAGCGTGGTTGCCTCTCACTCAGTCGGTCTGGGTTCGATCCCAGAAGGTCCCGGTAGCATTTTTCGAGACGAGATTTGTCTGATCACGCCTTCCGTCGGACGGGGAAGTAAATGTTGGCCCCGGTCTAATCTAAGAGGTTAGGACGATAGCTCAGTCCAGGTGTAGGAGTCTTTTCTCCCTGGATCCTGCCTCGGTGGAGTCGCTGGTAGGCAGTTGGTCTAACAATCCAAAGGTCGTCAGTTCGAATCACAGGGTGGATGGAAGCTAAGGTGTAAGAAGAGGTTTGCGATTGCCTCAACAATCAAGCCGTCGGACACTTAGTTTCGAGTAGGAATCTCGCAATCGAGAACGCCAAAGCAATACTGTGGAGCGAATAATTTGATTTTTTTTTGTACATTAAATTTGCCTAATCACAAACTATGGAAATTTATGCAGGTAGCTTTTATAGAGACTCTAGAATTGCCTTCGGATAATTCAGCGACTACGAATACAACTCAAGATTCTTAAGAGCGACTCTGAATCTTCCGTTCCCCAAAAAGACCTAACTACCGGTCATATGGTTGGATATATCGTTTGAGTATTCGTTGATTGGCAAGACAACACTTGAAATATCTTTATCAGGCTACTTGAACTTTGTTAGATTTCGAAACATTGACACAAAATAATATTTTTTTGAGTATTCAGTAGCTGATTAAAACTTAAGTCACGCAATGGAACAAAATCTTCCAAACGTTTTTTTACTCCGAAAAAAGGATGCTTTAATGTACACAACGAAGACACAAAAAGGCGGTAGCATAGGACGGAAAGAAAAGCAATTTACTCCATCAAATTGTTTCCCCGTTTAATGAAACAATAATAAAAAAAAGTTTAATCACAGTTGGAGGACTTTAATTAAATACGGGTCTCTCAAAACAACACGCTAGCAGAGGTCAAGCACAAGTGGACGCCAGCTGGTGTTTAAAAAGAAGACGAGACAAGAGCGTACACAAACCCACAAACCCGTTCGATGTAGTGAGGTGAAAATAAATTAATTTCACAAGGGGTCATTGCAATTGGGTCAGGTTTTAAATGATTGATTGTGTACACATAAAATTATGCATTTGGTTGATACTCACACTGTGTCAGTCACGTAAAGACCTAAAACTCAAAAGTGCCCTATTTTTATTGAACAAATAAACATTTAAAAAACGCTTTCTAAATAGTCTACAATTACAATTCTTTGAATGTATTTACAATTATAGTTGCACTCGCGGCAATTTTTATGTTTTTATTCCAAGAAATATTAGCCGAAAAATTAAAGTGCGTAAAGAATTGTACCTACGCTGCGACAGCTGAGTAAACACATCTCACCCGCCTCAGCTCAAACATTTACCGCGAGTATTGCGACGTGACTTGAACATCATGTGGCTGATTTAAACTTTGTCTGTTGTACTGGTATCCATATCGGAACTTTTCTTTACTAGTTTAGTATTCAGTGTCCGTTCCATAACAAGAAAAGTTTTGGCAATGCATGGAACATTGTCAATTCTGCACATACAAAGGCGAAAAAACAACTCAGTGGCTTGTCGATTACATGTAATGATATGCTGTACGATGCTGATGCTGCAAACATCACAAAAGAGATTTGTCCTTAGGGGGAATATTATCGGCCAGATTTTCGCTTACTTAAAAAACTATGGGGAGCCTTATGCAGACCTTTTCTTATGTGTGCGCATAATGAAATAACTAATTAATTTTTGATACAATCACATTAAGAGGCAGTATTTGTAAATATTGCTCGGTTTGTTCTAGAGGTCGTATCGAGGTGCTCCGATTTGGATGAAACTTTCAGCGTTTGTTTGTCTATACTAGAGATGAACTCATGCCAAATATGAGCTCTCTACGACAAAGGGAAGTGGGGTAAAACGGGCTTTGAAGTTTGAGGTCGAAAAAACACAAAAAATCTTAAAATTGCTCGCATTTCCGTAAAACTTCATCAATTCCAACTCTCTTAGATGCATTCAAAAGGTTTTTTGAAGCACTTCAAAATGTGCTATAGACATCCAGGATTGGTTCGAATTTTTCTCTTAGCTTTTGCGAATTACTGTTAAAAATGGATTTTTTAAAACCTTAATATCTTTTTGCAACAGCCTCCAACACCCATACTCCCATAGATTAAATGATAGGTAATTACTTGGACTATAAGCCTACGGTGTTAACTTTTTGGCCAATCGCAGTTTTTCTCATAGTTTTTCGATTTTTCTAGAACAAACATTTTACAACGTTAGTGTTTGCCCTGCAGGCCAAGAAGACGGCACTTTTTGGTCTCAATTTTGTCGTATTTGGAATCCTCGGACAATTTCACGTAAGTTAGATGTATTGGAGTTGTAATTTAGATTTAAAAAATAATTAAATAAAACATTTTTGAAAAAAGAAATAGATTTTATTTACCCTGTGATCAATACGTCAAATGCTGTATCAAGTAGGCGAAAACCTGTTTTACCCCTAATCCAACAAATTGTTAAAAAATATTTTGATTCATTCTAAATGGCTATTTTTCCAATCAAATTTAAAACTCCAATACTTCTAACTTACGTGAAATTGTCCGAGGATTCCGAATATGACAAAATTGAGACCAAAAAGTGCCGATATGGCGGCATACAGGGCAAAAACTAACTTTGTAAAATGTTTATTATAGAAAAATCAAAAAACTATGAGAAAAACTGCAATTGGCCAAAAAGTTAATACCATAAACTTATAGTGCATGAAATTACCTATCTTTTGACCTATGGGAGTATGGGTGTTGGAGGCTGTTGCAAAAAAAAAATAAGGTTTTAAAAAAATCCAATTTTGACAGTAATTTGCAAAAGCTAAGAGAAAAATTCGAACCAATCCTGGATGTCTATAGCACATTTTGAAGTGCTTCAAAAGACCTTTCGAATGCATCTAAGAGAGTTGGAATTGATGAAGTTTTACGGAAATGCGAGCAATTTTAAGATTTTTTGTGTTTTTTCGACCTCAAACTTCGAAGCCCGTTTTACCCCACTTCCCTTTGTCGTAGAGGGCTCATATTTGGCATGAGTTCATCTCATGTATAGATAAACAAACGCTGAAAGTTTCATCCAAATCGGAGCACCTCGATACGACCTGTTACACATTGGTGAAAAACTCGCTCTTAAAGAGGTATAGTTTGTGAAATTTTTAGTGCTCTTAATATATAAAATGTAAAACAAAACATCAAACGTTGTCTCTGTTGGAAATTTATAAGCGGTAACTCTATGACGTCGATTTGCTTACAGGATTTCAATCCGTGTACTCATACATACCGACCACCTGCAGCTCCAGAAAGATGGACGTCGGTGGATGTGTTGAAACCTGACACTCGTACCAACCGGCGTCCCGGTCTTGGACGAATTTAATCTGTAGTGTCCAATCCTACAATTGAAAGCACTTTGTAAATCAAACATTACCCTATCTTATATAAAATGGGAAAATACTATCGAGAAGCAAAAGTTGAGTGTATGATCACTTTGACTAAAATGAAAAATATTAAAAGTAAACCCACATTTTTTCATAAGTATTGACTAAAATGTAAAATACCACAGGTTGTTTAATAAATTCATAATAACTAAGAGTTCGAGGAAATTTACCACAGGTTGTTTAATAATAGTAATAGTAATTTTATTTGGCAACGATATCCTGTTAGTTAGACTTTTTAATAAATTCAAAATAACTAAGAGTTCGAGGAAATTTGGAGTCGATGAACTTTTTTTTGTTCTGTATCCGTTCTTACCAAAACCACCCAAAAATATAAAATTATTGTGCAAAATCGAAAACAGCTATTCAAATTCATTCAATGTTTCCCGAATCACTCTAGATGACGGTAATCATGGAGTTTCCATTTTACTGTATTTTTTGAGTAGCTTCCAAAATCCGAATGTATTTAAATAGCATCAACCATTTGATAGATACCTCAGAATTTTGTAAATGAGTTGCACTGAACCGCTCGTCACTGCTATAGGTCGTTAGTCCAACTGTAAGTAGATGGTAATCCTTTCTCCTAATCCAGGATACCTGTAAAGTAAAAGATGAAACCATGGTACGTTTTATATCATTTCAATTGTCTTCTAAAAAAAGCAAAGCAATCCAATTTAACGACCCCCTTGTCTTTTGTATTGTAATTAGTTAGTTCGACGCCAACATTTCAAAAAAGCCTCATGTACAAACCATGCGTTTTGAGAAAAACGCATTTGAATGTTGAGCATCCATTTTCAATTCCCATTTTAATATAAAAGCAAAATAAGATGTTCTAATAATAACAAACGATGAAAAACGTTGCTTTCATTGATACTTGATCATCCAAATTCAATAAAACATTATTTCCGTCGTTTTATTTAAGAACATAACTTCTTTTGAAATCACCAACGTCTATATCACCCTGCTGTCATTAAGGGAGACACTTTGTTATGATTCGTTTTTCTTCGCCGCTACATGGCGCTTTGTTCATGATGCTTTTTTTTCGTCACGAGGTTTACGTAGTCTTTTGTTTGACAGGTTGACAGGGCTATATACACAGGGACTGCTGATGGCAGAGATTTTGTTTATGTTACTTTATTTAAAATCATGATTAATCAGACTTTACTGAAGTAACTTTTGCTCATTTTTGGTGGAGAGGTAGCTTATTAGGAGTACTTTTAGAATATGCAATAACCCAGAAAGTGTCAAAATGTACATGATGCCTTTTGAAATGTTACCGTCGAGTTATTGTAAACGAAACAAGCAAACCCCACGCAGGGTGCATGTGCAAAAACAAAAAACCCCTCGTTCGAAGCCAAATTCACCACACGCCGATCGGGCAACACTTCACGCACACAAGCGTCCGCAACCATTTCCGCCGCCAGCGGCAAAGAATTGCCGTTCAAGAGCCAAACGACATGCGACACCTAGTGTTGAGTAGCAGAACAGAGCGAAGAATGTCGATTGAAATTTCCGCCCTTTGAGGTTATGTATGCGAATTCTGTTTTGTAAAATTCCAGCGTTCAAAACAACTTTTGAGCAAAAATTCGAGCTGATACTTTGTTAACTTTTGATGCTCTATCATTTTAAACAATATATTTTTTTCAAAATAATTTTTTTTCATTTTTTTTATTGCGTTAATTTATAGAGGGCAAAAAGTTTACACTCGTACTACTTGAATTTTTTCTTAAAGGTTGTTCTAAAAGCTGTAAATTCAATTTAAGTTTGCATTCCTATGTAACCGAACAGCGAAAATTTTAATCGTCATTCTTCAATGCTTTGCGCCATCTGTCGGAATTTTTGAGCTTTTAATCGCGAATAGAGCTATCTAAGCCAGATCTCACGCACACTAGCTTACCATTTGTTTTTGCTGGGGGTACAAATTTTAACCTAAAAACCCTTCGTGTACATACACGCAATACATGCGCACGTAGATAACTCAATTGCTGCTCTCATCTCGAAAGGAAAAGGTCGCGAGAAAAAGACCTCCGCGTGTGTCGCACGATTTTGGACCGCACGTGCGGATTCCTCGCGGATGATTGTCGGGCCTTCGTTCGGCGGCTGCGATATCAAGATATTTGCGTTCGGCGCGTAAGTCGTGCATCTGTTGGAGCGTCCAGCGGCCACTCGGACTGGACGGAATCGTCCCTCAAGACCCCGTGAAGTAAGCCACGTTTTGGACGATCAGACCTGCCCGGGGACACGGCACTCTGTAAAGCGCGTCAAGTCCGAACCGGATTCTGGAAGACACCTCAACTCCAAACCGAACTCTGGAAGCTACCCGAAGGGAGGTACCGCCGGAAGAAGAAGCAATTAGGTAAAGACCAGAGAGCGTTCTTGTCAGAATCGTCGCACTTATCCAAGAAAATCGGCCACAGAAGTTGCTGTGCCAATTTCGCTGTGGGAATCTATCGCACAAGAGCCATCCCTGAAGAGCGCCGCCAAAAGCAAGATAAATAGTGGCATAATAGTCCCACATCACAGTTCTGACCGATTGCCTTCCTCAGACCCAAAAACATCCACACGGCGTCATCCAGTCCAGGTGCAACAGGAGGAGCAAGCGCAACACGCACACCCCATCAACCAGAACGCAAAAGGCCCCGGAAAAGGGTGAGAGAAGGAAAGGGACCAACCGGCCACTAACATTGTTTTATTTAGGGCCTTTTCAGTGGGTACTAGACATCGCCTGCTAGAGGCTGGTGCAGGATTGCTGGCGAGTGACGGAACATCCCGTCGGAAAGCACACGAGGCGATACGAGTTGCCGTCTCGGCACGGCGTGCGTGCGTCTTTGAGGGCGCGGAAGTGAAGCAGCCTGCCAAACTGTGGTCGCACGTGGGCATGCGGTAACACGTGGCGGCAGTGTTGGTATTATCGCGCTCTCGCGAGAAAATTTTCTCTCTCTCGAGTTCTCGCCGCGAGTCTCGAGCTGCCGAGAGAAACTCACCGATTGCCCGTGCTCTCCTCCGCTCGCGAACGGGCTTTCTCGCGAGCCAGAATTGCCCGTTCGCGAGAAGTTGAACGTGTTAGAAACGAACAAAAAACAACACAGCGATGGAAGTTACACCTCTATACCATCGCCTGGTTCGTATTCATAAGCCTGATTAACAAATTGCTAGCTTAGGGCGAACGGCTAGCACGAGGCGCTCGCGAGCGCTCGCGGCGAGAGCGAGAACGCGAACGAAAATGCAAGCGCGAGCGAGAAGAGAAAAGTACTACAAGTTCTCTCCCTCGTTCGCGAGCGAGAAATGCTTTCCTTCTTCTCGCTCGAATTCCAACAATGCGTGGCGGTCAATGGGTGAACCTACGAGCCGGCGCGCACGCGGTCGACGAAATGCGGGTTGCGGCAAGAGTGAGTGCCAGAAATTAAGTGGGTGCGCGCCCCAGAAGAAGAGCCCCAAGGGCGAGAAGAATAATTGAAAATACTAGGCCAATAAAAATTTTGCTTACTTATAACAAGAGTTAATATTCGTCGTAATGATTTTTTTGTTATTGGATCCCGGGCAGAAAGTTGCATCTTGGAAAAATCTACCCATGTTCGTAAAAACACGAACAAGTCAAGTTCACCCCAGGGTATGGTTAAGAGATAACCGAACATGGCCACGAACATAAATTGTTCGAGACGTATCTGCGAAAAATCTTGTTGAGTTTATTTGACCAACAATGCCACATCAAGTTGAGTTTATAGTAGCAAACAACTGAAATCTTCCAAAAATCATATCAAGTTCATAAAGTAGATTTTGATCCCAAAAATAATTTTATTGGTTTTTAATGCACCCCGCCACAATTCAGACCCCCTTCTTCCTCTTCACAAATATGAGTAATATTGCAGGAATATACGCACTCACATCAAAACAAGATTTTTCAAAGTTGAAAAATTATTTTACTTTAAAAACTCATTAAAAAATTGTGGAGAAAGCGTTGAATTGCCAAAATGTCACAATAATTTTCCAAATCACGAAAAATCCAAAGTCTCTATATTCCATTTTTTTTTATTTAAAAATAAAAGTTTATAAAAATATTCCTCAAATTGCATAAGTCCAAAAATCCACAGTAAAATTTCAAAAAGCCTATCAAAATAATTTTTCAAAATGTTGAAAAATATTCAACTGCCTGAGAGCAAAAATTTCGCAAAGTCCTGAAAATCTAATAAATTCTACCAAAAATCTTGTCGTGATACGGATCCCGTAAATTTTCTAAGTGCCGGAACGATTTTTGTAGGGGGTATATCAATAATTATCAAAAACCAACTTTCGAATTTCAAAATTTCAATGAAGACGTTTTGTTAGGGACATTATTTTAGGAACAAACCGAAGTTTTTGTAAAAATCGGACGAAAATTTCCTGTAATTTCGACGATTTTTCCGAAATTTTGGTTCAAAGCAAAAATAAACATCAACATAATTTGTCATGTTTCTAAACTCCCAAAAAATTTCCAAGTCCCAATTTTTTCTCAGTTTCCTGTTCTCGAAAAATTTTAAGTGTTGAAAATATTTTACTGGTCGAAAGCCAAAATTTTGCTAAGTCCAAAAAATCAAAAAAATTCTACCAAAAATCTTGTCGTGATACGGATCCCGTAAATTTTCTAAGTGCCGGAACGATTTTTCTAGGGGGTATATCAATAATTATTAAAAACCGACTTTCGAATTTCAAAATTTCAATGAAGAAGTTTTGTTAGGGACATTATTTTAGGAACAAACTGATGTTTTTGTAAAAATCGGACAAAAATTTCCTGTAATTTCGTCGATTTTTCCGAAATTTTGGTTCAAAGCAAAAATAAACATCAAAATAATTTATCATGTTTCCAAACTCCCAAAAGTTTTCTTAGTCCCAAAAAAATGCTTTTTCTGTAAAAGTAAAGAATTGAAAAATATACGCAAAAATTTCAAAGTCCAGCATAAATAAAATCAAACTTTAAAATATCAGCTCATGAAAATTATTCTATGTGTCGGAAATTGAAAATTATGTCAGTGACTGCTAATTTTTTTAAATCTAGCATAAATTTGAAATAAAGTAAAAATAATCATTTCATGATGTTCGGGTAAAATTTTGGAAAAAATAAAATTTTCGAAATTTTTGCTAAGTTTAAAAAAACTACCACTAACACGTCAATATCAACTGTAGATAATGCAGTATGATCATGGAATATACTTTCCATGATACGCAGTCGGTTTCAAAAGTCGTCATAACTCGAGGAGTTTACAGCAAGATGCGAATAAACAAGCCAAGATAGTTCGAAGTTATATCCACCAACTCACTTTCCGCCCGGGATTGTAATTGTAATAATAGACTAATAACATTTTTAGTTATTCTCCGAACAAATCTTTGTTATTATTTTTTGTTATTTTAACAACTAATCCGATCATCCTAATAACAGTTGGAGTTATTCTTTCATAACAAAAAATGTTATTCCAATTTCAGACCAATAACAAATTTTGTTATGATAACATAAACTGTTTGTAAACTCTAATGAAAAAATGAATTTTTCAAGAAGATTCCATAACATTTTCTGTTATTTCAACAGTATTTGATATTGAAATGGCATGAATGGCATCGCCTTTTTGTCTGCCGATTTGAGATTTACCGCTTTAGTTGTGAGAATATCGTAACACTCTGTTGCAAGTTTTTGCTCACTGAAATAACGTCGGAATAACATTTTTTGATATTTATAACAAGTTTTGTTATTCGCCGTCATGATTTTTTGGTTATTGGATTGTTATTGAGCAATTCCAGCACAAATCAGGATTTTTTCTGGTACTTTTGTACCCGACCCTCTCCGATTTAAATGAAACTTTTTAGACATGTTATCCTAGGCCATTTTTTTGTATATGAAGCCAGTTGCACTCGATAATGACATTTGAGAAGGGCGTAAGTATTTTAAATATTTTTGTATTTCGTAATTTAAATATTGCTGTATCTCGACCTGAGCAGACGGAAATAACTTGGGAAGGTCAGTTTTTGATATTGTGAAAAGATCGAAATATGTTATTGGGATGATCGGATTAGTTGTTAAAATAACAAAAATCAATAACAAAGATTTGTTCGAAGAATAACTTAAACTGTTATTATGTTGTTATTGCAATAACAAACCAATAACACAGAAGGAATCATGAAGGAATAACAAGATTTGTTATTTTGTGCGGAGAGGTGGAGCAGCATAATAACAAAACATGTTATTGAACTGGTATGTCTCCATAACAAAAAGTTATTGTTTTGGTTTATTTGTTATTTGCAAATAAACCTGCAGTTGCCATAACTCCTCTGTACTAGTCAGGGCTGCAGAGTCGGGTACCTCCAAGCGACTTTGAATCCATACTTTGAAGACAACTCCGACTCTGTATGCAGGATATGACGCCAACGACGACTTCAGCTCTCCAAAAATACCCGACTTCACAGATTCCGACTCCAAGTAAAAGTTGCTGAAAATTAGATGAATCCGATGCAGTCTCCGAGGTCTCACACCAGCTCAAACTTCAACGTCAGCTCCGACTTCCTCGCTCTGTGAAAATAATAACAGTTTTTGTTATTCACACTTCAAAAATTCTCAATAAATAAATCCATTCCGTTAGGGAATATAACAAAATTAAACAAAAATGAAATCTCAAAAGTTTATTTTATCGGATTAATTTTAGCTTGAAACCCCATTTCATGGTGAAATAAATGACCCCGATGAAATTGGTCAAAATTATTTCATAGTTCTAGCCAATTTTAGTAAAATCCCTTAGGGGGTATATCAAATAATTAAAAAAATCAACTTTCAAAATTTCAACTTTTTAGAATTATTTTAGCTTAAGGACCCCATTTCATGACCCCGACAAAATTGGTCAAAATTATCCCATAGTTCTAGCCAATTCTAGCAAAGTCCCGTAGGGGGTATATCAAATAATTTAAAAAAATCAACTTTCAAAATTTCAACTTTTTACACCCAAAGGAAAAATATATCTCAAAATCTGCAACATTGGATTTGCTGCAGAAAATGTCACATTTTATAACATTTTTTGCAGCAAGCCCGTAGATCATTTTTGCCCGCGTGTAAAAATTTCAGCGATCTGCAGTTCTCACCAACACATATAATGCTGGCCCGTCCCCGAGCAACACTCCAAAGAGAAGCATATGTTGGTGCTCTCTCACTCACTTTTTATCAAGCGTCCATAGGGACGTGGCGTTACATCGTGCTGCCACCTGGTTTTTTGAGGTGCAAGAGTGGAAAAGTGCTGAGTCATCGTCTAAAAATAGACGGCGTCCTATCTCGCCCAGCAAAATTAAGTCGATAAAGTAGTCAGTTTCGATGAGAAAAAGTGGAAAACGTGGTCTAAAAATAGCGACGCCATCCCCCTATGGCGCGGTGGTAGCGTGTCGGATCAATAACCAAGAAGTTGGTGGTTCAATCCTCGTTCTGCTAAGTGTTTTTTTTTGTGAAATACAACCAAAAAGCCGTCGGTAATGTCGATAATTGTCGGTAACGGGCAAAAATGTCATACTCCTATATCGCAAAAAATGCATGAGGACAGATTTCATGCAGATTCTGATATACTTTCATGCCGCCATGCATCACAATCATGCGACTGCCGGTTGGGTGTAGAATAATAGCTTAAGGACCCCATTTCATGGCCAAGATAATGACCCCGACGAAATTGGTCAAAATTATCCCATAGTTCTGGCCAATTTTAGCAAAGTCCTTTAGGGGGTATATCAAATAATTAAAAACCCCATTTCATTGCCAAAATAATGACCCCGATGAAATTGATCAAAATTATCCTATAGTTCTAGCCAATTTTAGCAAAGTCCCTTAGAGGGTATATCAAATAATTAAAAAAATCAACTTTCAAAATTTCAACTTTTTAGAATAATTTTAGCTTAAGGACCCCATTTCATGGCCAAAATAATGACCCTGACAGGATTGGTCAAAATTATCCCATAGTTCTAACCATTTGAAACTAAGTCCCTAAGGGAGTATATCAAATAATTAAAAAAATCAACTTCCAAAATTTTAACTTTTAAGAATAATTTTAGCTTAAGGACCCCATTTTATGGCCAAAATAATGACCCCGACGAAATAAAACAAAACTATCCCAAAGATCTAAACATATTAAACAAAAGAAAAAATAATAACAGATTGTGTTATGGACACTTAGAAACTTTTCCATTTGTGCGATTTATGGTAATTATTTTTCTAAGTCAGTATACCGAACGAATAAAAAATTTTGTTATTAGGAGAGTTTTTGAAATGTATAACATTTTCTCTTATTAGCGTGTTATTAAACATTTTCAATATAATATTACTGGCCGGGGAAATTCATGCCATTTTAATCACAAATACTTTTGAAATAACAGAAAATGTTATGGAATCTTCTTGAAAAATCAATTTTTGTGTAAGAGCAATTCTCTACCAAAACCGGAAATGGATCTTATTTGTATTTTTTTATTTGGCTCAAACTTTGTGGGAGCCTTCCCTATGACCAAATATGCTATTTTGTGTCATTGGTTCACCCATACAAGTCTCCATACAATTTTGGCAGCTGTCCATACAAAAATGGTTTGTAAATATTCAAACAGCTGTAACTTTTGAGTGAATTTTCTGATCAATTTCGTGTCTTCGGCAAAGTTGTAGATATTGTTGAGGACTTTTGAGAAAAAATAGGTACACGGAAAAAAAAAATTGGAGATTTTTTATCAACTTTTTTTTACTAAAACTCAATTTCCCAAAATACGTATTTTTTGATTTTCGAGATTTTTTGATATGTTTTAGGGGACAAAAATCCGCAACTTTTGAGCCATAGAGAAACATGGTCAAAAAATCTGCCGCCGAGTTATAAATTTTTGAAAAAATAGTGATTTTTGGAAAAAATTGAAGTTTCATGCAAAAACAAGTATGACATTACTTTTTAATGCAAAATTGAATTTGCAATCAAAAGATATAGGCACCGAAAGTTTGATTTTAGCGAAATATTTGCAGTTTTTCAATTTTTAAAAATAGTGACCATGAGTGACCATTTCTAAAAATATTTTTTTTTGAAAAGTTCAGAAAATTTGCTATAAAATTGTCTAAGAGACATTGAAGATTGGACCTCGGGTTGCTGAGATAGAGCCGCTTTGAGAAAAAGAAACACGAAAATTGAAATTTTCTAAATCTCACCAAAACAACCCACCTTTTTCTAATGACGATATCTCAGCAATTAATGGTCCGATTTTCAATGTTAATACATGAATCATTCGTGAAATTTTCCGATCTTTTCGAAAAAAATATTATGAAATTTTTAAATCAAGACTAGCATTTTAAATGGGCGTAATATTCAATATTTGGCCCTTTTAAAATGTTTGTATTGATTTAAGAAATTTCAAAGTATTTTTTTCGAAAAGATCGGAAAATTTCACGAATGTTTCATGTATTAACATTGAAAATCGGACCATTAATTGCTGAGATATCGTCATTAGAAACAGGTGGGTTGTTTTGGTGAGATTTAGAAAACTTCAATTTTCGTGTTTCTTTTTCTCAAGCAGCAACCCGAGGTCCAATCTTCAATGTCTCTTAGACAATTTTATAGCAAATTTTCTGAACTCTTCAAAAAAAATATTTTTAGAAATGGTCACTCATGGCCACTATTTTTAAAAATTGAAAAACTGCAAATATTTCGCTAAAATCAAACTTTCGGTGGCTTTATCTTGAAAACGGAGCCCTTTATCAAAAAACTGTAAAGTACTTTTCGATTGCAAATTCAATTTTGCATTAAAAAGTAATGTCATAACTCGGCGGAAGATTTTTTGACCATGTTTCTCTGTCCCCTAAAACATATCAAAAAGTCTCGAAAATCAAAAAAATCGTATTTTGGGAATTTGAGTTTTAGTGAAAAAAATGTTGATAAAAAAACCTCCAATTCATAACTCGGCGGAAGATTTTTTGACCATGTTTCTCTATGTCCCCTAAAACATATCAAAAAGTCTCGAAAATCAAAAAATACGTATTTTGGGAATTTGAGTTTTAGTGAAAAAAATGTTGATAAAAAAACCTCCAATTTTTTTCCGTGTACCTAATTTTTTCTCAAAAGTCCTCAACAATACCTACAACTTTGCCGAAGACACCAAATTGATCAGAAAATTCACTCAAAAGTTACAGCTGTTTGAATATTTACATACCATTTTTGTATGGACAGCTGCCAAAATTGTATGGAGACTTGTATGGGTGAACCAATGACGCAAAATAGCCTATTTGGTCATAGGGAAGGCCCCCACAAAGTTTGAGTCGAATAAAAAAATACAAAAAATAAAAATGGTCGAAATCGGCCGATTTCGTAGAGAGTTGCTCATAAGAGTTCAATAACAGTTAATAACAAAATTTGTTATCGGTCTGATATTGGTTGAAAGCCAAAACAACTTAGGAATAACATTTTTTGTTATGAAAAAATAACTCCAACTGTTCTTGGGATGATCGGATTAGTTCTTAAAATAACAAAAAAGAATAACAAAGATTTGTTCGAAGAATAACTCAAAATGTTATCAGTCTGTTATTGAGCAATTCTCTCCCGGCCGGGCAGAAAGTTGCATCTTGGAAAAATCTACCCATGTTCGTAAAAACACGAACAAGTCAAGTTCACTCCAGGGTATGGTTAAGAGATAACCGAACATGGCCACGAACATAAATTGTTCGAGGCGTATCTGCGAAAAATCTTGTTGAGTTTATTTGACCAACAATGCCACATCAAGTTGAGTTTATAATAGCAAACAACTGAAATCTTCCAAAAATCATATCAAGTTCATAAAGTAGATTTTGATCCCAACAATAATTTTATTGGTTTTTAATGCACCCCGCCACAATTCAGAACCCCCCCTTCTTCCTCTTCACAAATATGAGTAATATTGCAGGAATATACGCACTTACATCAAAACAAGATTTTTCAAAGTTGAAAAATTATTTTACTTTAAAAACTCATTAAAAAATTGTGGAGAAAGCGTTGAATTTCCAAAATGTCACAATAATTTTCCAAATCACGAAAAATCCAAAGTCTCTATTTCCATTTTTCTTAAATAAAAATAAATGTTTATGAAAATATTCCTAAAATTGCATAAGTCCAAAAATCCACAAAAAATTTCAAAAAGCCTGGTAATGTTTCTTATTAAAAATAATTTTTCAAAATGTTGAAAAATATTCAACTGGCAGAGAGCAAAAATTTCGCAAAGTCCTGAAAATCTAATAAATTCTATCAACAATCTTGTCGTGATACGGATCCCGTAAATTTTCTAAGTGCCGGAATGATTTTTGAAGGGGGTATATCAATAATTATTAAAAACCGACTCTCGAATTTCAAAATTTCACTGAAGACGTTTTGTTAGGGACATTATTTTAGGAACAAACTGATGTTTTTTTTTGTAAAAATCGGACGAAAATTTCCTGTAATTTCGACGATTTTCCGAAATTTTGGTTCAAAGCAAAAATAAACATCAAAATAATTTGTCATGTTTCCAAACTCCCAAAAATTTTCTAAGTCCCAAATTTTTTTTTTGTTTTCCCCATCTCGAAAAATTTCTAAGTGTTGAAAATATTTTACTGGCCGAAAGCCATAATTTTGTTAAGTCCAAAAAATCAAATAAATTCTACCAAAAATCTTGTCGTGATACGGATCCCGTAAATTTTCTAAGTGCCGGAACGATTTTTCTAGGGGGTATATCAATAATTATTAAAAACCGACTTTCGAATTTCAAAATTTCAGTGAAGACGTTTTGTTAGGGACATTATTTTAGGAACAAACTGATGTTTTTTGTAAAAATCGGACAAAAATTTTCTTGTAATTTCGTTGATTTTTCCGAAATTTTGGTTCAAAGCAAAAATAAACATCAAAATATTTTATCATGTTTCCTAACTCCCAAAAATTTTCTAAGTCCCAAAAAATGCTTTTTCTGTAAAAGTAAAGAATTGAAAAATATACACAAAAATTTCAAAGTCCAGCATAAATAAAATCAAACTTTAAAATATCAGCTCATAAAAATTATTCTAAGTGTCGGAAATTGAAAATTATGTCAGTGACTGCTAATTTTTCTAAGTCCAGCATAAATTTGAAATAAAGTCAAAATAATCATTTCATGATGTTCAGGTAAAATTTTGGAAAAAATAAAATTTTCGAAATTTTTGCTAAGTCCAAAAAAACTACCACTAACATCTTAATATCAACTGTAGATAATGCAGTATGATCATGGAATATACTTTCCATGATACGCAGTCGGTTTCATAAGTCGTCATAACTCGAGGAGTTTACAGCAAGATTCGCATAAACAAGCCAAGATAGTTCGAAGTTATTGCCACCAACTCACTTTCCGCCCGGGCTACGAAATCGGTCTTTTTTCTTCAATTTTAATTTTTGTATTTTTTAATCCGACTGCAACTTTTTTGGTGCCTTCAGTATGCCCAAAGAAGCCATTTTGCATCATTAGTTTGTCCATATAATTTTCCATACAAAAATGATGTATGAAAATTCAAAAATCTGTATCTTTTGAAAGAATTTTTTAATCGATTTGGTGTCTTTGGCAAATTTGTAGGTATGGATACGGACTACACTGGAAAAAAATGATTCACGGTAAAAAAGTTGGTGATTTTTTTATTAATTTTTTTATCACTAAAACTTGATTTGCAAAAAAACACTATTTTAATTTTTTTTTTTTTTTGATATGTTTTAGAAGACATAAAATGCCAACTTTTCAGAAATTTCCAGGTTGTGCAAAAAATTATTGACCGAGTTATGAATTTTTTGATCAATACTTATTTTTTCAAAAAATCAAAATATTGGTCGCAAAATTTTTTCAACTTCATTTTTTGATGTAAAATCAAATTTGCAATCAAAAAGTATTTTAGTAAAATTTTGATAAAGTGCACCGTTTTCAAGTCAAATCCATATTTAGGTGACTTTTTTGAAAATAGTTGCAGTTTTTCATTTTTTTAAATTAGTGCACATGTTTGCACACTTTTGGAAATTTTTTTTTTGAAAATTTGAGAAAATTCTCTATATTTGGCTTCTTCGGACTTTGTTGATACGACCTTTAGTTGCTGAGATATTGCAATGCAAAGGTTCCCGGGCAGAAAGTCGCATCATGGGACGAACAGAAAAATAACTTGAGTTGTTTTTGATATCATGGCATGTTTGATATTTGTTCCAAAAACTCTTAAAATGCGCGCCGAAATCTATGTTCCTTTCTATGTTTGTAGACCTTTTATCATCAGTTGATAAATTTTCATTTTCTCATGATATTACCGGACTTAGAAAAAAATCGAAAGCCGAATTATTTTGGGACTTAGAAAAAAAATTTACCTCTTTATCATGAGATGATATAATTTTGTTTTATCATGTTTTTGTTGGACTTAGAAAAATTTCGAAAGCCAAATTATTTTGGGACTTAGAAAAAAATTTGAAATCTTTATCATGGGATGATATTATTTTGTTTTATCTTGATTTTGCTGGACTTAGCAGAATTTCGAAAGCCAAATTATTTTTGACTTAGAAAAAATTTCGACCCCTTTATCATGAGATGATATTTTCTAGTTTTATCTTGTTTTTGTTGGACTTAGCTCGACTCACTCCTCGACCAAATTTCACTTTTCCGACACTTAGAATATGTTTGAAAACCCTGCATTATGAGATGATTTTTTATACAATTAATTTTTTTTTCAAGCGGGACTTACCTATGGCAGTTTTGTTAATGGAAATTTTTAGTGAGTTTTTTTTTACTTTAATTTACTTTAAATACACTAGTTAAACTAATCACATTAAAAAGTATTTTACCGCATATAAAATTTCATCGCAAAGCCCACGCGCTCGCTCACTCTCTCTTTTCTCTCTTCTTTCGTTCACTGCTCGCACGCAACGCGCGTGACCTGTCTTGACAGGAATCGGCAATCGGCAGACAGCTTTTGCGTTCGTGGCGGGCTGGTTTGTTTACGTTTTCGTGCAGTAGTTTTCACGGATAAATTGTAGTCCGCGAATCGCCGCGGGTTATGAGTACGTTCTGTGGCCGAGGGAGTGTGTTCGTCCGTTCCGTGGCGTTCGGGAGCCGTGATATGTTGTGGTTAAGTGATTGTTTGTGTTTTTGTGGTGGGGGGCGAAGAAAAAGTTTCGCTCCGTGTTGACGGGTGCAAGGAAAGTTTCGGCCAAGCCGCTGCCCCAGAAAAGTAATCCTCTTGCCCAAGATGCTGCTGTGGATTAACGAGGAAAGGATTTTGGCGGATTCGCCAGGACAAGGACAAGGGTTTGTTTACGTTTTTGGTGCAGTAGTTTTCCACTGATTAACAACAGCCTGCGAATCGCCGCGGGTTGTAAGTGCGTATTTTGGCCGTGGGAATGTGCGTTCGTTGATGTCGTTTTATGTGAGAGTTGCGAAATGTTGTTATTTATGTGAAAGTTGATGTTTTTGTGGCTCTGTGGAAAAAAAATTACGTTAGCGAAAACCTCCTGCCTACATGCCGCTTTTCATCGTTCCTCCTCCTCCTCCTGCCGGTGATGTTAAGACGTGGATCAACGCCGGAATGATGTTGGCGATTTTGACAGTTTTCGGTGGAGGAAAACAGCAGTGTCGATTTGTTTTGGTTTTTGTCGTCGCGTCATCAGAATTGCGATTTGTGGGGAAACCGTATTTGATCCGTGTGTTTTCGCGAGTGTGCGTGTGATTGTTTACGTTTCTGCATCATGGTGGTGATTGGGGACTGGCCGTGACACTGTGACATTGTTTCTATCGTTTTGGAGTGTCAGCGACAAAAGGATGAACCTTCCTCTTGTGATTCCGGAGGAGGTGATTCAATTGAGTGGCTCGAAAGCAGTTTCACGGAGGAGGATGAGTCCACCTGAAGCGGCTACAGATGTTGTTTCTACTAGTCAAGCCGACAAATATTTTTCGACGATTTTTAAAACTCAGATAAGTATTGCTTGTTTTCTTTTTCTTTGTTTACTATTGAATTTTTAATTATTCCATAAATTTTGTTTGAGAATTGATGCTTTGTGTTTTATTTTCTCTTACAGATCTACTAACGGGCATTTTCTGGACATTCGGCTTCTAGAATTTTGTTTACTTTGACCAATCAGCTGCAAAAATGGATTGTGCTGCAATCATATGCTCTCTGGATGGATTGGATGGGATTAACAAGGTATGTACGAAAATTATTATTTCAAAGTGAACCTATCACTTCAGTTTAGAAATTCTTTCAAACATTTCAATGTTTGTTTAGCAAAGTTCAGTTTTTCATTCTGTTATTTATGCTGATTTTGAATACACATTATTGACTTTTGACAGATTGATATAAAATTCTTAAAATAAATTATTTAATGATAAGGCTATTGCATATATTTTTTAGTTTCTTTCCTTTAAAGACCATATTTTTGTTTATTTTTTGTTGTTTGGGAATTTTATAAATTTAAATGTTTGTATAAGACCGAGCCACGTAGCCCAGTTGTAACGCTTCTGCCTTGACAACATTTACAAATTTCTACACTTTCAAATAGGTTTGCTAGAATTTCAGGAAAAATTTCAGCGGCCAATGCAAATAAATTAGTGCATTATTGATTTGTTTAGTTCAATTGTACAGATTTTCGAAGCTTTTTCTTTGACTTGGCTTTACAAAAAGTTTGATTTGTTTTAATATTGTTAATAGTATGCAATTTTGGATGTAATTTTTTGCTGCCCCCTGATTTTTCGGGCAAACTTCAAAGGAGGAGTGAAAAAACTTTAAATAAAATTTGTACCAGCCTTACTTATTCACACTAAACTTTGAATGAATTCGAATTATACGGCAAATCATACAGTCATCCCACATATTCGGAACACCCACAAATTCGGAACACTTTTGTGATAAATTGTCAAAAGCATGCCAAATGCATCTTTTCTGTGTACCCTACTATTTTTAGGACCTTTATTTGGACATTCTTTTGCTATTTCATTAATATAAGTAGAACTTTTAAAAAAAAACTGCATTTCGAGACCATTTTATTCAGAGCAGCAAAACGCTGCTTCCAAATTGCCTGTTCCATAATTGTGGGATGTCATTGTGCCTCCCACAATTGTGAAACACCTGAATTTAACTGATATTTTCACAAAAAAAGTTAGCAGACCATTCATAAAACATTACTAAGCATGAGTTTTATTGGTTTCAGAATGTGAAGTCATTTTTTTTTAATATGTACCCCTGGAGCGATAAAAAAGATTGTTTACATCGTAAGAAAAAAGTGTTCCGAATTTGTGGATTTCAAGGGTCAAAGTTTTTCTTCAAAAACTTGATATAAAATGTTAAAATTTGCAGTTGTTCAATACAGCATTCGAAAGAGCGCAAAAACAGCTTTCAAATGAAGGTAAAAGCGAATCATTATGTTCAATTATCGATTTTCTATGACGTTTTGAACATTGGCCGATCTGTAAACTGTTCCGAATATGAGGGATGACTGTATACAAATATTTAAAAAATTTAGATTGTCATTATGTTTAGTCTTCCAGCAGTTTGTTTGCTAGAGTTTTTAATTTTAGGCTTATTTAATAAAAATAAATTTTACTTGAAAATCACATTATATCATTAAATTAATTTGTATTATTGAAATACAATTGAAAAACAGTCTATATGAAACTTATATTTTCTTACTGTGTATTACGCTTTCTAAAGCAACCAAATTATTACAGAAAAAAAAAATATCTGGAAACATCACAACTTGTTATGATACTTTTATGTTTTTGTATGATATTTTTCGCCCAATATTTTTCCAGGAAAAAAATGAACTGGTCGGGATAATTTTATGTTTATGGATGATATTTTTCCGTACCATAGCATGATAATTTGAAGTTTCCAACACGAACTTAAGTTGATAATTTTTTGATATGCGTAGAGTAAATTATGTTCGCGTTTATGTTTGATTAACTCTTAACTGGAAGTTAACAGGTACTTGACATGTTTGTGTTTTTGCGAACATGACAAGTTTTCAGGAAGATGTAACTTTCTGCCCGGGTTCCCGGCCCGGGCAGAAAATCGCATCTTAGGACGAACTTAAAAATATCATGGACTGTTTTTGTGAACATGGCATGATTTTTGTTTGTTCCAAAAACTAAAAAATTGGCCGCCGAAATTCATGATACTTTTTATGTTCCTAAACAGTGTATCATCAAATGTTTTATTTTCATTTCTATTTGATGTTTTTGGACTTAGCAAAATTTCGAAAATAATTTTATTTGGGACTTTGAAAAAATTACGACCCGTTTATCATGAGATGATATTTTGATGTTTGATCAAGTTTTCGCTGGACTTAGGAAAATTTCGAAAGCCAATTTATTTTGGGACTTAGAAAAAAATCGAAAACTCCATCATGAGATGATATTTTATAGTTTTATCTTGTTTTAGCTGGACTTAGCAAAATTTCGAATGCCCAATTATGTTGGGACTTAGAAAAAAAACCGACCTGTCAATTATGAGATGATACAATTATTTTTCATCATGTTTTCGTTGGACTTAGCAAAATTTTCACTCCTCCGCAAACTGCCAGTTTAATTAATGGATTTTTTATTGAGTTTTTTTTCACTTTAATTTACTTTAAATACACTAGTTAAACTAATCACATTAAAATTATTTTACCGCACATAAAATTTCATCGAAAAGCGCAAAAATGAGCCCACGCGCTCACTCTCTCTCTCTCTTCTCTCTTCATTCGTTCACTGCTCGCACGCAACGCGCGAGACATGTCGTGACAGGAATCGGCAATCGACAAACAGACAGCTTTTGCGTTCGTGGCGGGCTGGTTTGTTTACGTTTTCGCGCAGTAGTTTTCCGCGGATAAATTGTAGTCCGCGAATCGCCGCGGGTTGTGAGCACGTTCTGTGGCCAAGGGAGTGTGTGTTCGTTCGGTCCGTGGCGTTCGGGAGCCGCGATATATTGTGGTTAAGTGATTGCTTCTGTTTTGGTGGCTGTGGGGCGAAGAAAAATTTCCGCTCAGTGTTGGCGGATGCAAGGAAGCAAGCAGCTGTCCCCAGAAGAGAAATCCTCTTGCCCTCAATGTCACTTGGCCTCCTTCCTCGTCCTCCTCCTGCAGGTGCTGTCTTGACACGGATCAACGCCGGAACTATTTCGGTGAATTTGACAGGACACGGGAGTTCTCGGTGAAGGAAAACACAGCTGGTTAAGTTTGTTTCGATTTTGTGTCGCGTGATTGGAATCCTGATTTGTGGGGGAACATTGTTTTCGCGAATGCGCGATTGTGTGCGTGTGTGTTTGTTTACGTTTGACGTATTCTTGGTGAACGGGTGATTACAACTGGATGAAACTTTCTTGGTGTTTCCGGAGGGTTGAGCGAGAGAAAAACTGACAAATCCGCGTTGGTGCTGGTTGCGGCCTGCGATTGTTCATGTGACTGTGCTTTGGGGTTTGTTTACGTTTTTAATTGATTATTGTGAGTGTGTGGCAGGGGCAAGGACGTGACGATATGACATTGCTTCTATCCTTTAGGGGTGTCTGTGACAGAAGGAAGAACCTTTCTCTGGTTATTTCGGAGGAGGTAATCTATTGGGCGACTCGCGAGCAGTTTCCCGGTGAAGGTGGAAAGTGGAGTCCATCTGAATCGATGGTACATGCTGGTTCGAAATACTTAGTAGGAAGAAGTATTTCAACGATTTTTTGACTCAGATGAGTATTATTTGCTAGAAATTTTTTAATAATATCATGTTGGATTATTTGATAAAAAAAAACCCTGGAAATTCTGTTTGAGAATTGATACTTTGTGTTTTGTTTTCTTTAACAGGACCACAACCTGGGCATGTTTCGGGACATTCAGCATCTGGTATTTTGTTTAATTAGACAAACTAGCTGCGATGCAATCGTGCTTTAATTGGATGGATTTGAAGAGGATTAACCAGGTATGTACGAAAAATATTATTTTAAAGTGAAACTATCACTGTTCAAACTTCATTTTGTTAATTTTGCAAATATTTTTTTTTTTTCAAATCAAATCAATGTAGTCATGAATTGAAACACCAAGATATATTGATCACAGATGGCTTCAAAAATCTTTTTCTAGAATTTTTTGTGCGAATTATTGTTTTAAAATTTTTTAAAGACGTTCTCGTAAAGAGATTTTTTTTTAATTTCACGTTGTTGCAATATTATATTGGTATAGTAATTGTCCTAAACTGAAATGAGGAGAACCTTTAGAATTTGTTTAATTCAAAGAAAGATGTTGGTTTTGAGCGAATTATTCAACTGAAGAAAGAACATCACCTATCTTCAATATTTGATTTGCTTTGATTATTTCAGTGTTTTAAAGAATTTGGGCATGAATCGTTTTTAAGTTTATAAATAGATTTTTTTAGAAGTAGATTAGTCAATGTAACTTTTTCCAACAAAAAGTTGTTTATATTACATTGAAAAACTGATGATATTTATAACTTGCAATATCAAACAAAGTGAAATTTTATTGAAATATTTAATGAATCCCTTTAAATATTTTTTTACATTTAAAAATATTGTTGACTTTCAGTACACGGAAAAAAATTATGGTAATATTCATCAGGGAATGGTGACAGATTTTGTGGCAAAATAAATGATTAATTTTACCCCAAAAAATGATGAATTTTCATCAGTTTTTGATGAATATTCATCAGGTTCACATTTTTAAACATTTGTTTATGTAATATTAGTCAAAAAAGAGGTAATTTTTTAACCTACCAAATTTTCAACGTTCCAAAATTAAACTTTTTTTTCTGTGTACATCATATTAACAACAGATTGATTGAAAGTTATTAACAAAAATTTTTAAAAATAGATAAGACTGGTATCCCTTAAAAAAACACACTGTAACTGAGTTTTGTGGCATTAATATAAAATGAATATCAATGGGATAAACTCAATACATAAATCAATTTAAATAAAAAATCAATTTTGATAATTAATTCAATTTATACGCAATGTTTTTTCACATTACGCTTTCACTATGCGCGCACGCTCTCTTTCTATTTTCGCCTTATCTCACTTGCTGCTTACGCTCGCACACACGGCGAAATGTCAAAACAGGAATCAAAACAAACCGGTGCTGTGCTTTTTTGTTTCGTAAATCGGGAAAAAGTGCATTTTTGGTGCATTATGTGTCGATAGTCGTATGTATTTGTGTTTGTTTATGTGTATTGAGTGAGGGGAAAGTGGAGGTTGTCGTTTTATCGCGGAAAAGAACGAGAATCTTGTGTGTTTTTGGGTCATCATTTTGGTACATTAGAAGAAGGAAAACTAAGTACAGTCGACTCTCTGGCTGTCGATCTTCTCGATATCAATATTGCTCCATCTATCGATGAATTCTTCAGTCCCTTCAACCTGCATACTTCGATTGGCTTTATTCCTCGATATTTTCTCTTGCTTGAAGGATCTCTTCCTCGACGGTCCCTTGGATTCTGTTTGCTTTAAAAATCTCTTCCGGTTGTCAATATTGTCACTATCTCATGGCTTGCATAGACATTTTTCTTTGCAAAACAAAGCTTTGAAGGGTGTTTGACATTAGTTTGTTTTTGTTTGCTGGACGTTCCCATGATTTTCTCCCATAGCTGGGTACCAAGAAAAACATATTTTCAATCGAGTCTTCATGTTGCACCGTTCTGTAAACTGATAATTCTCTTCCTCGGCGGTCCCTTGGACATTGACAACCAGCCCAGTCACAACGTTCTAGCAGGATTCTAGCAGAGTTCTCACAGAGCTGGATATTCTTACAGCATTCTAGCAAAAATGTTCAACCGTTCTAGCAGGATTCTGGCAGAACCAGCTCTGCTAGAATATTTCGTGACTGGGAGAGAGTCGACTGTAGATTCACCACCGCCACAGAGGGCCACCGATGGAAACTGAGGCTTCAATTCGGTGCGAAGTTAACACGGCAGGCTGTGCTGATTTTGTTTATGTTTTTATGTCGGTAATTGCGTGTGTTTTAGTTTGTTTGTGTGGGGATGTGGTTTGAAAAAGAATTTGGAGGAGGTTTTTTCGCGATCGACTTTTGCACCTGTCACAGAAGAAATCAGAAGAGGAATCCTTGTTGCCGGTATGGTCACCATCATTCAGCTCTACGGAAGCTCTACAATCTCCAGATTCTTCCTGAGGCAGACGGTGCTAGTTTTGCCTGTTGACAGATTTAAGGAGCAGTTGTCCCCGCCGTCAAAAGCCCGGTTCAATTTTTTTTTCAGCACCTGAAGGAGGAGGAGGCAAAAAGGTGCAATCTAAAGAGCAGCTGCTTTTTGTAACTGTCTCCAGCGGGGCGGGTCCTACCTATTTAGCAGCACCATCTTCCACCGGAAGATTTTAAGGCCACCATCGTTCCGGTAGCCATCATTTGCATTGGACAAATCCGGTCATTTCGACAACGGAATTCTCGTTTTTATTCAGATAAGTATTGATTGCTCACATTTTGTAGTAGTTTCATTTAGTAATTATTGTTAAGGCGGAGTATCTTTATAAAAATGATTTGGATTTTCATTTGGGAATTGATACTTTGTGTTCTCTTCTTTTTCACAGGACAGCAATTTCTGGACAACCATCATCACATCATTGTATTCATCATAGGGAATTGATTGGATGGATTTAGAGATCATCTACAAGGTATGTTAAAAAATATTGTTATGTGAACATATCACTTTTTATCAATTGGATATTCAAAACATGTCAATTCCCGTTTGGTTTTTTTTAGATAATAAGCCTTACTTGAAAACATTTAGTGTGTTAATTTTTGAGATATAACCCTTAAAACTACTTTTGAGAAAAACTTCTTGCAAATTGTAATTCTCGCTTACTTTTTAGAAAGGTCCTATGTAAATAGGAAACCCATGGTGCATTGGTGGTTTTGAAAAAGTAATCTAGGATCATTTATTGGCAAAAATAAAAAGGAATTTAAAAATATTCAATTAAGCATTTCAAATAGACGATTACACCAGCTGTATGATTAACGCTTTTTTCATTCGTATTCAGTCATACTTTCGTTTTGCAAAATCATCTTCGATCAAAGTCATCTGGTTTATGGTACCCATGCTTATTAATGTTAACCCGTAATCAAACAAAACAATCAATTTTATGTAAATAAGTTAGACTCTTGTACATTTATATATTTCAGAAAAAAACATTAATATATCACTTGTTTTCATAGTTCTTTTATGTTTTCAGATGACAGTTTTTGACATAAAAAAAAACTTCTTCTGACTATTTTTTGTAAACAGTGCATTAGGCTTACACCCTTATCAAAAATCATGATTTTCTGAGTTCAATATCCCACTTTTCATACGATTTTTTGAGTTCAGGTACTACAATCATAAAAATGGTTAATCGTATGAAAAGTGGGATATTGAACTCAGAAAATCAAGCCCTTTTAAGTTTTCTGTCGAAAAATACCATCTGAAAATAAAAATGTATCATGGGAAGTTGCGAAATATGGATTTGTAAGATTTCTTCACAAATCACCACTGTTCTTGATACATTAATGTTTCTGGATGACATTTTTATGAACAGTTTTTTTCAGGCAAAAACCTGAACCTGTTTTGATTTTTTAATGTTTCTGGATGATATTTTTTCGCACCAATTTTTTCAGGAAAACGCAGAATTGGCCATGATTATTTCATGTTCCTGGATGATATTTTTCGGTACCATGACATGATATTTTTAAGTTCAAAATGACAACTTGGTTTGATATTTTTTTGATGTTTCGTAGAGTAACCCGGCCCGGGCAGAAAATCGCATCTTAGAAGGAACACAAAAATATCATGGATTGTTTTTGTGAACATGGCATGATTTTTGTTTGTTCCAAAAACTAAAAAATTGGCCGCCGAAATTCATGATACTTTTTATGTTCCTAAACAGTGTATCATCAAATGTTTTATTTTCATATCTATTTGATATTTTTGGACTTAGCAGAATTTTGAAAATCAATTTATTTGGGACTTTGAAAAAATTTCAACCCGTTTATCATGAGATGATATTTTGATGTTTGATCAAGTTTTCGCTGGACTTAGGAAAATTTCGAAAGCCAATTTATTTTGGGACTTAGAAAAAAATCGAAAACTCCATCATGAGATGATATTTTATAGTTTTATCTTGTTTTCGCTGGACTTAGCAAAATTTCGAATGCCCAATTATTTTGGGACTTAGAAAAAAAAACCGACCTGTCAATTATGATGATACAATTATTTTTCATTATGTTTTCGTTGGACTTAGCAAAATTTTCACTCCTCCGCAAACTAATGGAAATTTTTATTGATTTTTCTTCACTTTAATTTACTTTAAATACACTAGTTAAACTAATCACATTAAAAAGTATTTTACCGCAAATAAAATTTCATCGCAAAGCGCAAAAATGAGCCCACGCGCTCGCTCTCTCTCTCTTCTCTCTTCTTTCGTTCACTGTTCGCACGCAACGCGCGAGACATGTCGTGACAGGAATCGGCAATCGGCAGACAGACAGCTTTTGCGTTCGTGGCGGGCTGGTTTGTTTACGTTTTCGCGCAGTAGTTTTCCGCGGATAAATTGTAGTCCGCGAATCGCCGCGGGTTGTGAGTACGTTCTGTGGCCGAGGGAGTGTGTGTTCGTCCGTTCCGTGGCGTTCGGGAGCCGTGATATGTTGTGTTTAAGTGATTGTTTGTGTTTTGTGGCTGGGGGGCGAAGAAAAAGTTTCGCTCAGTGTTGGCGGATGCAAGGAAGCAAGCAGCTGTCCCCAGAAGAGGAATCCTCTTGCCCTCAATGTCACTTGGCCTCCTTCCTCGTCCTCCTCCTGCAGGTGCTGTCTTGACACGGATCAACGCCGGAACTATTTCGGTGAATTTGACAGGACACGGGCGTTCTCGGTGAAGGAAAACACAGCTGGTTAAGTTTGTTTCGATTTTGTGTCGCGTGATTGGAATCCTGATTTGTGGGGGAACATTGTTTTCGCGAATGCGCGATTGTGTGCGTGTGTGTTTGTTTACGTTTGACGTATTCTTGGTGAACGGGTGACAACTGGATGAAACTTTCTTGGTGTTTCCGGAGGGGGTGAGCGAGAAAAAAACTGACAAATTCGCGTTGGTGCTGGCTGCGGCCTGTGATTGTTCATGTGACTGTGCTTTGGGGTTTGTTTACGGTTTTAATTGATTATTGTGAGTGTGTGGCAGGGGCAAAGACGTGACAATGTGACATTGCTTCTATCCTTTAGGGGTGTCCGTGACAGAAGGAAGAACTTTTCTCTGGTTATTTCGGAGGAGGTAATCTATTGGGCGACTCGCGAGCAGTTTCCCGGTGAAGGTGGAAAGTGGAGTCCATCTGAATCGATGGTACAAGCTGGTTCGAAATACTTAGTAGGAAGAAGTATTTCAACGATTTTTTGACTCAGATAAGTATTATTTGCTTTCCTTTTCTATTTTTTTTACTATATCATATTGGATTATTTGATAAAAAAAACCCTGGAAATTATGTTTGAAAATTGATACTTTGTGTTTTGTTTTCTTTAACAGGACCACAACCTGGGCATGTTTCGGGACATTCAGCATCTGGTATTTTGTTTAATACGACAAACTAGCTGCGATGCAATGGTGCTTTGGTTGGATGGATTTGAAGAGGATTAACCAGGTATGTACGAAAAATATTATTTTAAAGTGAACCTATCACTGTTCAAACTTCATTTTGTTACTTTTGCAAATATATTTTTTTTCAAACCAAATCAATGCTTCGAAAATCTTTTTCTGGGAAGTTACTAGAATATTTTGTGCGAATTATTGTTTCAATATTTTCAAAAGACGTTCTCGTAAAGAGATTTTTTTTTAATTTCACGTTGTTGCAGTATTATATTGGTATAGTAATTGTCCTAAACTGAGATGAGGAGTACTTTAAGAAACTGTTTAATTCAAAGAAAGATTTTGGTTTTGAGCAAATAATTCAACTAAAGAAAGAACATCACCTTTCTTCAATATTTGATTTGCTTTTATTATTTCAGTGTTTTAAAGAATTTGGACATGAATCGTTTTTATGTTTATAAGTTATGTTATGTATATAGTTTTTTTTAGAAGTAGATTATGTTTAAGTCAATGTAACTTTTGCCAACAAAAAGTTGTTTATATTATATTGAAAAACTGATGATCTATGTAACTTGCAATATCAAATAAAGTGAAATTTTATTTAAATATTTAATAAATCTCTTCAAATATTTTTTACATTTAAAAATATTGTTGACTTTCAGTACACAGAAAAAAATGATGGTAATATTCATCAGGGAATGGTGACAGATTTTGTGGCAAAATAAATTATTAGTTTTACCACAGAAAATGATGAATTTTCATCAGTTATTGATGAATATTCATCAGGTTCACATTTTTAAACATTTTTTATGTAATATATGTCAAAAAAAGAGGTAATTTTCAACATACCAAATTTTCAACGTTCCAAAATTCAACTTTTTTCTGTGTACATCATTTTAATAACTTTCAAAAAATAGATAAGACTGGTGTCCCTTAAAAAATACACATTGTAACTGAGTTTTGTGGAATTAATATAAAATGAATATTAATGGGAAAAACTCAATATATATATCGATTCAATGTTGATAATTAATTCAATTTATACGCAATGTTTTTTTCACAGTACGCTTTCACTGTGCGCGCATGTTACGCCTCTCTCTCTTTTTCTGACTATTTTTGTAAACAGTGTATTGGGCTTACACCCTTACTAAAAATCATGGTTTTCTGAGTTCAATAGCTCACTTTTCATACGATTTTTTTGAGTTCAGGTACTACAAGCTTAAAAATGGTTATATGGGTTGAACTCAAAAAATCGTATGAAAAGTGAGATATTGAACTCAGAAAATCATGTTTTTTGGTAAGGGTGTACTCAGTTCAGATAGTGCGATGGACTTTTGCTTAAAAATAAGTCCTTTTAAGTTTTCTGTCGAAAGATACCATCTGAAAATAAAATTGTATCATGGGAAGTTGCGAAATATGGATTTGTAAGATTTCTTCACAAATCACAACTTTTCATGATACATTAATGATTCTGGATGAAATTTTTACGAACAGTTTTTTTCAGGCAAAAACCGATTAGTGCGCTGACCACGGGGACGCGCTGTCTTGTTTTTGCATGCTCATTTTCATTTCTTTTGTGCCGCTGTTTGTGTGCTTGGGTGAGTGGTTATTATAATTAAATAATGGCATCATTAGTGCACTGACCACGGGGACGCACTGTCTTGTTTTTGCATGCTCATTTTCATTTCTTTTGTGTCGCTGTTTGTGTGCTTGGGTGAGTGGTTATTATAATCAAATAATGGCATCATTAGTGCGCTGACCACGGGGACGCGCTGTCTTGTTTTTGCATGCTCAATTTCATTTCTATTGTTTTGCTGTTTGTGTGCTTAGGTGAGTGGTTATTATCATTAAATAATGGCATCATTAGTGCACTGCCCACGGGGACGCGCTGTCTTGTTTTTGCATGCTCATTTTCATTTCTTTTGTGTCGCTGTTTGTGTGCTTGGGTGCGTGGTTATTATAATTAAATAATGGCATCATTAGTGCGCTGACCACGGGGACGCGCTGTCTTGTTTTTGCATGCTCATTTTCATTTCTTTTGTGCCGCTGTTTGTGTGCTTGGGTGAGTGGTTATTATAATTAAATAATGGCATCATTAGTGCACTGACCACGGGGACGCACTGTCTTGTTTTTGCATGCTCATTTTCATTTCTTTTGTGTCGCTGTTTGTGTGCTTGGGTGAGTGGTTATTATAATCAAATAATGGCATCATTAGTGCGCTGACCACGGGGACGCGCTGTCTTGTTTTTGCATGCTCAATTTCATTTCTATTGTTTTGCTGTTTGTGTGCTTAGGTGAGTGGTTATTATCATTAAATAATGGCATCATTAGTGCGCTGACCACGGGGACGCGCTGTCTTGTTTTTGCATGCTCATTTTCATTTCTTTTGTGTCGCTGTTTGTGTGCTTGGGTGCGTGGTTATTATAATTAAATAATGGCATCATTAGTGCGCTGACCACGGGGACGCGCTGTCTTGTTTTTGCATGCTCATTTTCATTTCTTTTGTGTCGCTGTTTGTGTGCTTGGGTGCGTGGTTATTATAATTAAATAATGGCATCATTAGTGCGCTGACCACGGGGACGCGCTGTCTTGTTTTTGCATGCTCATTTTCATTTCTTTTGTGCCGCTGTTTGTGTGCTTGGGTGAGTGGTTATTATAATTAAATAATGGCATCATTAGTGCACTGACCACGGGGACGCACTGTCTTGTTTTTGCATGCTCATTTTCATTTCTTTTGTGTCGCTGTTTGTGTGCTTGGGTGAGTGGTTATTATAATCAAATAATGGCATCATTAGTGCGCTGACCACGGGGACGCGCTGTCTTGTTTTTGCATGCTCAATTTCATTTCTATTGTTTTGCTGTTTGTGTGCTTAGGTGAGTGGTTATTATCATTAAATAATGGCATCATTAGTGCACTGCCCACGGGGACGCGCTGTCTTGTTTTTGCATGCTCATTTTCATTTCTTTTGTGCCGCTGTGCTGGGGTGCTTGGTTATTATATATAGGTGAAGGGATTTTATTAAATGATCATTATATTGCATTATTATATTTATTTGATTATATAACCACACTATATTTTACACTTAACACATCATACAAAACACAAATGAAACTGTAAACAGGAGCGTTTGGTACGGTATGTCCACGCATCCTTCCTCCCCTGTAGATTCTGTGAAATGTGATCCGTTCTCAGAATCCTCTCTGCAGTAAACACAACGTAGTAGGGCTGGCCGCTTTAATTTTTGCAATACATTTTCGGGTGTTCTCGGATGTACTGCAATTATTAATAATGACAAGAAAAGTGCTTGGGGCGTAATCTAATCACAAGACTTTCCAGCATGCTTTCATCGGACTGGCTGCGTTTGTGTTAGATTAGATTAGATTAGATTAGACAGTTTTTTTCAGGCAAAAACCTGAACCTGTCTTGATTTTTTTATGTTTCTGGATAATATATTTTCGCACCAATTTTTTCAGGAAAAAGCAGAATTGGCCATGATTATTTCATGTTCCTGGATGATATTTTTCGGTACCATGACATGATATTTTTAAGTTCAAAATGACAACTTGGTTTGATATTTTTTTGATGTTTCGTTGAGTAACTCATGTTACATTTTATGTTTCTACATCTCTTAAGTCAAGCGTTTTGGAAACATGTCATCTTCATGTTTTTGGCAACATGACAAGTTTACCGTAAGATGTAATTTTCTGATCGGGCCCGGGCAGAAAGTCGCATCTTAGGATGAACTTAAAAATATCATAGACTGTTTTTGTGAACATGGCATGATTCTTGTTTGTTCCAAAAACTAAAAAATTGGCCCCAGAAATTCATGATACTTTTTATGTTTCTAGACAGTCTAACACCAAATGTTTTATTTTCATTTCTATTTGATATTTTTGGACTTAGCAGAATTTCGAAAATTTATTTATTTGGGGCTTTGAAAAAAATTCGACCCGTCCATCATGAGATGATATTTTGATGTTTGATCAAGTTTTCGCTGGACTTAGAAAAATTTCGAAAGCCAAATTATTTTGGGACTTAGAAAAAAAATCGACCTCTCCATCATGAGATGATATTTTCTAGTTTTATCTTGTTTTCGCTGGACTTAGCAAAATTTCGAATGTCCAATTATTTTGGGACTCGATCTGTCAATCATGAGATGAAACAATTATTTTCCATCATGTTTTCGTTGGACTTAGCAAAAATTTCACTCCTCCGCAAAATGCCACTTTTGTTAATGAAAATTTTTAGTGAGTTTTTTTCACTTTAATTTACTTTATAATTATTTGTGTGATTATAATGATAATGATGATGATAATGATTATAATGATTATAATCACATTAAAAAGTATTTTAACGCACATAAAATTTCATCGCAAAGCGCAAAAATGAGCCCACGCGCTCGCTCTCTCTCTCTCTTCTCTCTTCTTTCGTTCACTGCTCGCACGCAACGCGCGAGACATGTCGTGACAGGAATCGGCAATCGGCAGACAGACAGCTTTTGCGTTCGTGGCGGGCTGGTTTGTTTACGTTTTCGCGCAGTAGTTTTCCGCGGATAAATTGTAATCCGCGAATCGCCGCGGGTTGTGAGTACGTTCTATGGCCGAGGGAGTGTGTGTTCGATCGGTCCGTGGCCTTCGGGAGCCGCGATATATTGTGGTTAAGTGATTGCTTCTGTTTTGGTGGCTGGGGCGGAGAAAAAGTTCCGCTCAGTGTTGGCGGATGCAAGGAATGTTCAGGCCAAGCAGCTGACCCCAGAAGAGGAATCCTCTTGCCCTTAATGTCACTTGGCCTCCTTCCTCCTCCTCCTCCTGCAGGTGCTGTCTTGACACGGATCAACGCCGGAACGATTTCGGTGGATTTGACAGGACACGGGAGTTCTCGGTGAAGGAAAACACCGCTGGTTAAGTTTGTTTTGGTTTTGGTGTCGCGTGATTGGAATCCTGATTTGGGGCGGAACATTGTTTTCGCGAATTCGCGATTGTGTGCGTGTGTGTTTGTTTACGTTTGACGTATTCTTGGTGAACGAGTGATTACAACTGGATGGAACTTTCTTGGTGTTTCCGGAGGGGGTGAGCGAGAGAAACTGACAAATCCGCGTTGGTGCTGGCTGCGGCCTGTGATTGTTCATGTGACTGTGCTTTGGGGTTTGTTTACGTTTTTAATTGATTATTGTGAGTGTGTGGCAGGGGCAGGGACGTGACAATGTGACATTGCTTCTATCCCTTAAGGGGTGTCCGTGACAGAAGGAAGAACCTTTCTCTGGTTATTTCGGAGGAGGTAATCTATTGAGCGACTCGCGAGCACCTCCACCCGGTGAAGGTGGAGAGTGGAGTCCATCTGAATCGATGGTACATGCTGCTTCTAAATACTTAGTAGGAAGAAGTATTTCAACGATTTTTTGACTCAGATAAGTATTATTTCCTTTCCTTTTCTATTTTTTTTATAATATCATGTTAGATTATTTGATAAAAAAAAAACCCTGGACATTCTGTTTGAGAATTGATACTTTGTGTTTTGTTTTCTTCAACAGGACCACAACCTGGACATGTTTCGGGACATTCAGCATCTGGCATTTTGTTTAATTAGACAAATTAGCTGCGATGCAATCATGCTTTGGTTGGATGGATTGGAAGAGGATTAACCAGGTATGTACGAAAAAAATTATTTTAAGGTGAACCCACGGACGAACGGACATGACACGAGCATTTTGAATTTGAAGCTGATTTTCTTCTAATTCTTCTTATTTCTTTTCCTGCTTGTCTTCAGTGCGCAAACGCTCATGTCAAAACAAACTTTGACAGTTTGCGCTACTTGACAGTTTGCCTGATTTTTTTGGTTGGTTCGTCGGCTGAAAAAAACGTTTAAAATTTTCAGTTCGCGCTTGTAATTTAATCAAATTGAGAAGTTTCTAAAATCGAATAAAAAATTAAACAGATCCGAACTTCCGTCAACAAATTTCTACTGAATTCTGCAATTTTTAGCAGTGGGCGGAGTGCTCAGTTAATGTGCGGCAGAAGATTTCCGGATTCGGGGTCGACAAGCTCAAGGACTCCAATCTAGAATCGTTCCGTGAATTGTAGGCTGTTCCTTGGCTGTACCTCCCTTCCCTGGTTCCGGTTGAAACAAGAAATTTTGTGCAAGAGAAACCCAATTATTGGGATCACAATTTCGACAAAGCAGAGTGGTTGGAACAAGGGTTGAAGCTGGGGACGAGTTTAACGGTTACCTCGGTGGCTCATATGTTGGACGACAAAGTCCAAATGGATCGGCAATCTGAACAGTTCGATCGCCCTGGTTGCCGAAGACGTGTTAGACTGCAACCCCAGCAGCACACACGTCGTTGCTGAACCGGATAAATCATCGTTTGGTTGAGCTGCAAGGACGAGTTGACTTTTACCCAACTGTCTAAACGAAATGGAAAAGCTGCGCGAATGTGCCTTATTTGTAGATCAAACAATAAAAATCTAAGAAAATTTACACCACATAACGTTTATTTAAACTGATTTTCAACCTAGCAAACCTCACACCATCGCTGCGAAACAATCTGGACCACAACAAAGCTCGTTTCTGAACTCCTTGGGAAGTTGCGGTGTCCTTCAGTTGGGAGGCCACTCCTCGAGCTCCGTGTGTTGAGGGCCTCCCTTTTCCATGGCGATCAATTTGGCCTAGGACTATCTATCGCTGTTATTTTTTTGTTGAAATCTGGAACCGTGGAGAAACGGCATCGGGATATCCTTTTACTACCAGCTGCGTGACATTTGATGGACGAAAACGAAATTTATTTTTATTTCATTTTGCGGATCAAGCATAAACAAAATACCTTTTTAACGTTGTTAATCGCCCCTGAATTCAAAATTTCTCGAAATTTGTGTGCATCTTTATTACTTTGTTTATTTACAAATTCCGTGATTCGCTTCAGATAGTATTGTTGATATCAATCAAAAACGTACAACTATCGTTCACCGCAAAAAGAACAGCGCGCTGTGAAAAACTATTGGAAGCGGGAAAATCAACGACAATTTTCAATCACCGCAGCATGACAACATTTTGACTGAATTAGTAATAATACCAACACAAAAATAGTTCGCCAACGTGAACACCTGTAGCGCTAGTGTTTCAAGGCGGTTTTAACGTATTTTTATTCGGCTGAAATTTGAATTTTGCCTCAGAAAAATGAGCAAAATTTGTTCGTGGTGTCATGTCCGTTCGTCCGTGGTGAACCTATCACTGTTCGAACTTCATTTTGTAAATTTTGCGAATATATTTTTTTTAAATCAAATCAATGTAGTCATAAATTTTATATTAATTGAATTTTCACCAAGATATATTGATCACAGATGGCTTCGAAAATCTTTTTCTGGGAAGTCACTAGAATATTTTGTGCGAATTATTGTTCAAATATTTTTTAAAGACGTTCTCGTGAAGAGATTTTTTATTTAACGTTGTTGCCGTATTATATTGGTATAGTAGTTGTCCTAAGCTGAGATGAGGAGTACCTTTAAAAACTTAATTCAAAGAAAGATTTTGGTTTTGAGCGAATAATTCAACTGAAGAAAGAACATCATCTTTCTTCAATATTTGATTGCTTTTATTATTTCAGTGTTTTAAAGAATTTGGGCATGAATCGTTTTTAAGTTTATAAATTGATTTTTTAGAAGTAGATTATGTTATAGTCAATGTAACTTTTTCCAACAAAAAGTTGTTTATATTACATTGAAAAACTGATGATTTATGTAACTTGCAATATCAAATATAGTGAAATTTTATTTAAATATTTCATGAACCTCTTTAATTATTTTTTACATTTAAAAATATTGTTGACTTTCAGTACATCATTTTAATAACAGATTGATTGAAAGTTATTAACAAAAACCTTCAAAAATAGATATGACTGGTGTCCCATAAAAATACACATTGTTACTGAGTTTTGTGGCATTAATATAAAATGAATATTAATGGCAAAAACTCAATACATAAATCGATTCAATTTAAATATCAATGTTGATAATTAATTCAATTTATACGCAATGTTTTTCACAGTACGCTTTCACTGTGCGTGCACTCTCTCTCTCTTTTCGCTTTTCTCCCACTTGCTGCTTACACTCGCACACACGGCGAAATGTCAAAACAGGAATCAAAACAAACCGGTGCTGTGGTTTTTTGTTTCGTAAATCGGGAAAAAATGCATTTTTGGTGCATTATGTGTCGATAGTCGTATGTATTTGTGTTTGTTTATGTGTAGTGAGTGAGGGGAAAGTGGAGGTTGTCGTTTTACCGCGGAAAAGAACGATTTGTAGCGAGAACCTTGTGTGTTTTTGCGTCACCATTTTGGTGCATTAGAAGGAGGAAAACTAAGTAGATTCACCACCGCCAGAGTTGGCCACCGATGGAAACTGAGGCTTCAATTCGGTGCGGAGTGAACCCGGCAGGCTGTCCTGTTTTTGTTTATGTGTTTTATGTCGGTAATTGCGTGTGTATTAGTTTGTTTATGTGGGGGATGTGGTTTGGAAAAGAATTTGGAGGAGGTTTTATCGCGATCGACTTTTGCACCTGTCACAGAAGAAGTCAGAAGAAGAATCCTCGTTGCCGGTATGGTCACCATCATTCAGCTCTACGGAAGCTCTACAATCTCCAGATTCTTCCTGTGGCAGACGGTGCTAGTTTAGCCTGTTGACAGATGCATCTCACGGAAGAGGAGCTTTGCAGTCGCAAGGTATTATTTATTTATCTCAGCCCCCAAAGTTTTTGTTCTGCTGCAGCTTGCCCCCACCGTCAAAAGCCCGGTTCAAATATATTTTTTTCAGCCTCTGAAGGAGGAGGAGGAGGCAAAACGGTGCAATCTAATAAGCAGCTGCGTTTTGTAACTGTCTCCATCGGGGCGGGTCCTACCTATTTAGCAGCACCATCTTCCACCGGAAGATTTTGGGGCCTCCATCGTTCCGGTAGCCATCATTTGCATTGGACAAATCCGGTCATTTAGACAACGGAATTCTCGTTTTTATTCAGATAAGTATTGTTTGCTCACATTTTGTAGTAGTTACATTTAATAATTATTGTAAAGGCGGAGTATCTTTACAAAAATGATTTGGATTTTCATTTGGGAATTGATACTTTGGGTTCTCTTCTCTTTCACAGGACAGCAATTTCTGACAACCATCATCATATCATAGTATTCATCATAGGGAATTGATTGGATGGATTTAGAGATCATTTACAAGGTATGTTAAACAATATTGTTATGTGAACATATCACTTTTTATCAATTGGATATTCAAAACATGTCAATTCCCGTTTTTTAAAGATAATGGGTCTTAATTGAAAACATTCATGGTGTTAATTTTTGAGATATTAACCTTAAAACTACCATTTAGAAAAACTTCACGCAAATTGTAATTCTCGCTTTTTTTCAATTGTCCTTTGTACATAGGAAACCCATGGCGCATTGGTGGTTTTGAAAAAGTAATCTAGAATTGGCCAAAATAAAAAGGAATTTAAAAATATGCAATTTAGCATATCAAATAGACGATTACACCAGCTGTATGATTAACGCTTTTTTCGTTTTGCAAAATCATCTTCAATCAAAGTCATCTGGTTTATGGTACCCATGCTTATTAATGTTAGCCCCAAATCAAACAAAACAATCCATTTCATATAAATTGATTAGACTCTTGTACACTTATATATTTTCAAAAAAAAAAAAAAACACCGATATACCACTTGTTTTCATAGTTCTATTATGTTTTCATATGGCAGTTTTCGACATTAAAAAAACTTCTTGTGACCATTTCTTTTTGTAAACAGTGCATTGGGCTTACTCAGTTCAGATAGCGCGAAGCACTTTTACTTAAAAAATAAGTCCTTTTAAGTTTTCTGTCGAAAAATACCATTTGAATATAAAAATGTATCATGGGAAGTTGCAAAATATGGATTTGTAAGAATTTTTCACAAATCACAAGTTTTCATGATACATTAATGTTTCTGGATGATATTTTTACGAACAGTTTTTCTCAGACAAAAACCTGAACCTGTCTTGATTTTTTTATGTTTCTGGATGATATTTTTTCGCACCAATTTTTTCAGGAAAAAGCAGAATTGGCCATGATTATTTCATGTTCCTGGATGATATTTTTCGGTACCATGACATGATATTTTGATGTTCAAAATGTCAACTTGGTTTGATATTTTTTTGATGTTTCGTAGAGTAACTCATGTTACATTTTATGTTTCTACATCTCTTAACCCGGGCAGAAAGTCGCATCATGGGACGAAAAAAAAAATAACTTGAGTTGTTTTTGTGAACATGGCATGATTTTTGTTTGTTCCAAAAACTAAAAAATTGGCCGCCGAAATTCATGATACTTTTTATGTTCCTAAACAGTGTATCATCAAATGTTTTATTTTCATATCTATTTGATATTTTTGGACTTAGCAGAATTTCGAAAATCAATTTATTTGGGACTTTGAAAAAAATTCAACCCGTTTATCATGAGATGATATTTTGATGTTTGATCAAGTTTTCGCTGGACTTAGGAAAATTTCGAAAGCCAATTTATTTTGGGACTTAGAAAAAAATCGACCACTCCATCATAAGATGATATTTTCTAGTTTTATCTTGTTTTCGCTGGACTTAGCAAAATTTCGAATGCCCAATTATTTTGGGACTTAGAAAAAAAACCGACCTGTCAATTATGAGATGATACAATTATTTTTCATTATGTTTTCGTTGGACTTAGCAAAATTTTCACTCCTCCGCAAACTGCCAGTTTTATTAATGGAAATTTTTATTGATTTTTTTTTCACTTTAATTTACTTTAAATACACTAGTTAAACTAATCACATTAAAAAGTATTTTACCGCAAAGTGCAAAAATGAGCCCACGCGCTCGCTCTCTCTCTTCTCTCTTCTTTCGTTCACTGCTCGCACGCAACGCGCGAGACATGTCGTGACAGGAATCGGCAATCGGCAGACAGACAGCTTTTGCGTTCGTGGCGGGCTGGTTTGTTTACGTTTTCGCGCAGTAGTTTTCCGCGGATAAATTGTAGTCCGCGAATCGCCGCGGGTTGTGAGTACGTTCTGTGGCCGAGGGAGTGTGTGTTCGTTCGGTCCGTGGCGTTCGGGAGCCGCGATATATTGTGGTTAAGTGATTGCTTCTGTTTTGGCTGCTGGGGGCAAAGAAAAAGTTCCGCTCAGTGTTGGCGGATGCAAGGAATGTTCAGGCCAAGCAGCTGCACCCAGAAGAGGAATCCTCTTGCCCTCAATGTCACTTGGCCTCCTTCCTCCTCCTCCTCATGCAGGTGCTGTCTTGACACGGATCAACGCCGGAACTATTTCGGTGAATTTGACAGGACACGGGAGTTCTCGGTGAAGGAAAACACAGCTGGTAAAGTTTGTTTTGATTTTGTGTCGCGTGATTGGAATCCTGATTTGTGGGGAACATTGTTTTCGCGAATGCGCGATTGTGTGCGTGTGTGTTTGTTTACGTTTGACGTATTCTTGGTGAACGGGTGATTACAACTGGATGAAACTTTCTTGGTGTTTCCGGAGGGGGTGAGCGAGAAAAAAACTGACAAATTCGCGTTGGTGCTGGCTGCGGCCTGTGATTGTTCATGTGACTGTGCTTTGGGGTTTGTTTACGTTTTTAATTGATTATTGTGAGTGTGTGGCAGGGGCAAGGACGTGACAACGTGACATTGCTTCTATCCTTTAGGGGTGTCCGTGACAGAAGGAAGAACCTTTCTCTGGTTATTTCGGAGGAGGTAATCTATTGGGCGACTCGCGAGCAGTTTCCCGGTGAAGGTGGAAAGTGGAGTCCATCTGAATCGATGGTACAAGCTGGTTCGAAATACTTAGTAGGAAGAAGTATTTCAACGATTTTTGACTCAGATAAGTATTATTTGCTTTCCTTTTTTATTATATCATATTGGATTATTTGATAAAAAAGCCCTGGAAATTCTGTTTGAAAATTGATACTTTGTGATTTGTTTTCTTTAACAGGACCACAACCTGGGCATGTTTCGGGACATTCAGCATCTGGCATTTTGTTTAATTAGACAAATTAGATGCGATGCAACCGTGCTTTGGTTGAATGGATTTGAAGAGGATTAACCAGGTATGTACGAAAAATATTATTTTAAAGTGAACCTATCACTGTTCAAACTTCATTTTGTTACTTTTGCAAATATATTTTTTCAAACCAAATCAATGCTTCGAAAATCTTTTTCTGGGAAGTTACTAGAATATTTTGTGCGAATTATTGTTTCAAAAGACGTTCTCGTAAAGAGATTTTTTAAATTTCACGTTGTTGCAGTATTATATTGGTATAGTAATTGTCCTAAACTGAGATGAGGAGTACTTTAAGAAACTGTTTAATTCAAAGAAAGATTTTGGTTTTGAGCAAATAATTCAACTAAAGAAAGAATATCACCTTTCTTCAATATTTGATTTGCTTTTATTATTTCAGTGTTTTAAAGAATTTGGACATGAATCGCTTTTATGTTTATAAATAGATTTTTTTTAGAAGTAGATTATGTTAAAGTCAATGTAACTTTTGCCAACAAAAAGTTGTTTATATTACATTGAAAAACTGATGATGTATGTAACTTGCAATATCAAATAAAGTGAAATTTTATTTAAATATTTAATAAATCTCTTCAAATATTTTTACATTTAAAAATATTGTTGACTTTCAGTACACAGAAAAAATTATGGTATTATTCATCAGGGAATGGTGACAGATGTTGTGGCAAAATAAATGATTAGTTTTACCACAGAAAATGATGAATTTTCATCAGTTATTGATGAATATTCATCAGGTTCACATTTTTAAACATTTTTATGTAATATATGTCAAAAAGAGGTAATTTTCAACATACCAAATTTTCAACGTTCCAAAATTCAACTTTTTCTGTGTACATCATTTTAATAACTGATTTATTGAAAGTTATTAACAAAACTTTCAAAAAATAGATAAGACTGGTGTCCCTTAAAAAATACACATTGTAACTGAGTTTTGTGGAATTAATATAAAATGAATATTAATGGGAAAAACTCAATATATAAATCGATTCAATTTAAATATCAATGTTGATAATTAATTCAATTTATACGCAATGTTTTTTTCACAGTACGCTTTCACTGTGCGCGCATGTTACGTCTCTCTCTCTTTTTCTGACTATTTTTGTAAACAGTGTGTTGGGCTTACACCCTTACTAAAAATCATGGTTTTCTGAGTTCAATATCCCACTTTTCATACGATTTTTTTGATTTCAGGTACTACAAGCTTAAAAATGGTTAATGGGTTGAACTCAAAAATCGTATGAAAAGTGAGATATTGAACTCAGAAAATCATGTTTTTGGTAAGGGTGTACTCAGTTCAGATAGTGCGATGGACTTTTGCTTAAAAATAAGCCCTTTTAAGTTTTCTATCGAAAGATACCATCTGAAAATAAAAATGTATCATGGGAAGTTGCGAAATATGGATTTGTAAGATTTCTTCACAAATCACAACTTTTCATGATACATTAATGATTCTGGATGACATTTTTACGAACAGTTTTTTTCAGGCAAAAACCTGAACCTGTCTTGATTTTTTTTGTTTCTGGATGATATTTTTTCGCACCATTTTTTTCAGGAAAAAGCAGAATTGGCCATGATTATTTCATGTTCCTGGATGATATTTTTCGGTACCATGACATGATATTTTTAAGTTCAAAATGACAACTTGGTTTGATATTTTTTTGATGTTTCGTAGAGTAACTCATGTTACATTTTATGTTTCTACATCTCTTAAGTCAAGCGTTCTGGAAACATGTCATCTTCATGTTTTTGGCAACATGACAAGTTTACCGTAAGATGTAATTTTCTGCCCGCCCGATCAGAAAATTACATCTTACGGTAAACTTGTCATGTTGCCAAAAACATGAAGATGACATGTTTCCAAAACGCTTGACTTAAGAGATGTAGAAACATAAAAACATGAGTTACTCTACGAAACATCAAAAATATCAAACCAAGTTGTCATTTTGAACTTAAAATATGTCATGTACCGAAAATATCATCCAGGAACATGAAATAATCATGGCCAATTCTGCTTTTTCCTGAAAAATTGGTGCGAAAATATTTTATCCAGAAACATAAAAATCAAGACAGGTTCAGGTTTTGCCTGAAAAACTGTTCGTAAAAATTTCAGAATCATTAATGTATCATGAAAGTTGTGATTTGTGAAGAAATCTTACAAATCCATATTTCGCAACTTCCCATGATACAATTTTATTTTCAGATGGTATCTTTCGACAGAAAACTTAAAAGGACTTATTTTTAAGCAAAAGTCCATCGCACTATCTGAACTGAGTACACCCTTACCAAAAAACATGATTTTCTGAGTTCAATATCTCACTTTTCATACGATTTTGAGTTCAACCCATATAACCATTTTTAAGCTTGTAGTACCTGAACTCAAAAAATCGTATGAAAAGTGAGCTATTGAACTCAGAAACCATGATTTTTAGTAAGTGTAAGCCCAATACACTGTTTACAAAAATAGTCAGAAAAGAGAGAGAGGCGTAACATGCGCACAGTGAAAGCGTACTGTGAAAAACATTGCGTATAAATTGAATTAATTATCAACATTGAATCGATATATATATTGAGTTTTTCCCATTAATATTCATTTTATATTAATTCCACAAAACTCAGTTACAATGTGTATTTTTAAGGACACCAGTCTTATCTATTTTGAAAGTTATTAAAATGATGTACACAGAAAAAGTTGAATTTTGGAACGTTGAAAATTTGGTATGTTGAAAATTACCTCTTTTTGACATATATTACATAAAAATGTTTAAAAATGTGAACCTGATGAATATTCATCAATAACTGATGAAAATTCATCATTTTCTGTGGTAAAACTAATAATTTATTTTGCCACAAAATCTGTCACCATTCCTGATGAATATTACCATCATTTTTTCTGTGTACTGAAAGTCAACCATATTTTTAAATGTAAAAATATTTGAAGAGATTTATTAAATATTTAAATAAAATTTCACTTTATTTGATATTGCAAGTTATAGATCATCAGTTTTTCAATATAATATAAACAACTTTGTTGGCAAAAGTTACATTGAAACATAATCTACTTCTAAAAAAACTATATACATAACATAACTTATAAACATAAAAACGATTCATGTCCAAATTCTTTAAAACACTGAAATAATAAAAGCAAATCAAATATTGAAGAAAGGTGATGTTCTTTCTTTAGTTGAATTATTTGCTCAAACCAAAATCTTTCTTTGAATTAAACAGTTTCTTAAAGTACTCCTCATCTTTTAGGACAATTACTATACCAATATAATACTGCAACAACGTGAAATTAAAAAAATCTCTTTACGAGAACGTCTTTGAAAATATTGAAACAATAATTCGCACAAAATATTCTAGTAACTTCCCAGAAAAAGATTTTCGAAGCATTGATTTGGTTTGAAAAATATATAAAAGTAACAAAATGAAGTTTGAACAGTGATAGGTTCACTTTAAAATAATTTTCTGGTTATCTCTTCAAATCCATCCAACCAAGCACGCATCGTTTTGTCGTATTAAACAAAATACCAGATGCTGAATGTCCTGAAACTTGTTGTGGTGTTAAAACAAACAAAAGTATCAATTTTCAAACATAATTTCAGGGTTTTTATCAAATAATCCAATATGATATAGTAAAAAAAAAGAAAGAAATAATATTATCTGAGTCAAAATCGTTGAAATACTTCTTCCTACTAAGTATTTCGAACCAGCTTACGATTCAGATGGACTCCCTTTTCACCGGCTCGCAGTCGCCCAATAGATTCCTCCGAAATAACCAGAGAAGTTCTTCCTTCTGTCACGGACACCCAAGGATAGAAGCATGTCACATTGTTTGCCACACCACACAATCAATAAAACCGTAAAACCCCAAAGCACAGTCACATGAACAATCACAGGGCAGCCAGCACCAACGCGAATTTGTCGTTTTTCGCTCACCTCGAAACATCAAGTTGTCACCCGTTCACCAGAATACGTCAAACGGCACACAATCGCGCATTCGCGAAAAAATGTTCCCACCCCACACAACAAACAAACCCAGCTGTGTTTTCCTTCACCGTGTCAAATGACCGGCGTTGATCCGTGTCAAGACAGCACCTGCAGGAAGGAGGAAGGAGACATTGAGGGCAGATTCTCTTCTGGGGACAGCTGCTTGCTTCGCATCCGCCAACACTGAGCGAAACTTTTCTTCGCAGCCACAAAACACAAACAATCACTTAAACACAACATATCACGGCTCCCGAACGGACGGTCACGAACGCCACAGCCATTCGGACTACAATTTATCCGCGGAAATTGCGCCACGAAACGCGTTTCTTGCCGATGCCGATGCGACATGTCGTTGCGTGCGAACAACGAAGAAGAGAGAGAGAGCGAGTGGATTTTGCTTTGCGATTTTATTTGCGGTAAAATATTTTAATGTGATTAGTTTAACTAGTGTATTTAAAGTAAATTAAAGTGAAGAAAATCAATAAAAATTTCCATTAATAAAACTGGCAGTTTGCGGAGGAAAATTTTGCTAAGTCCAACGAAAACATAATGAAAAATAATTGTATCATCTCATTGACAGGTCGGTTTTGTCCCAAAATAATTGGGCATTCGAATTTTTAAGTCCAGCGAAAACAAGATAAAACTATAAAATATCATCTCATGATGGAGTTTTCGATTTTTTAAGTCCTTGTTTTCTAAGTCCAGCGAAAACTTGATCAAACATCAAATCATCTCATGATAAACGGGTTGAAATTTTTCAAAGTCCCAAATAAATTGATTTTTCTGCTAAGTCCAAAATATCAAATAGAAATGAAAATAAAACATTTGATGATACACTGTTTAGGAACATAAAAGTATCATGAATTTCGGCGGCCAATTTTTTAGTTTTTGGAACAAACAAAAATCATGCCATGTTCACAAAAACAATCCATGATATTTTTGTGTTCCTTCTAAGATGCGATTTTCTGCCCGGGCCGGCCCGGGCAGAAAGTCGCATCTTAGGATGAACTTAAAAATATCATGGACTGTTTTTGTGAACATGGCATGATTTTTGTTTGTTCCAAAAACTAAAAAATTTGCCGCCGAAATTCATGATACTTTTATGTTCCTAGACAGTGTATCATCAAATGTTTTATTTTCATTTCTATGTGATATTTTGGACTTAGCAGAATTTCGAAAATTAATTTATTTGGGACTTTGAAAAATTTCGACCCGTCTATCATGAGATGATATTTTGATGTTTAATCAAGTTTTCGCTGGACTTAGAAAAATTTCGAAAGCCAAATTATTTTGGGACTTAGAAAAAATCGACCTCTTCATCATGAGATGATATTTTCTAGTTTTATCTTGTTTTCGCTGGACTTAGCAAAATTTTCAATGTCCAATTATTTTGGGACTTAGAAAAAAAATCGACCTGTCAATCATGAGATGATACAATTATTTTCCATCATGTTGGACTTAGCAAAATTTTCACTCCTCGGCAAAATGCCACTTTTGTTAATGGAAATTTTTAGTGAGTTTTTTTTCACTTTAATTTACTTTAAATACACTAGTTAAACTAATCACATTAAAAAGTATTTTAACGCAAATAAAATTTCATCGCAAAGCGTAAAAATGAGCCCACGCGCTCGCTCACTCTCTCTTCTCTCTTCTTTCGTTCACTGCTCGCACGCAACGCGCGCGACATGTCGTGACAGGAATCGGCAATCGGCAGACAGACAGCTTTTGCGTTCGTGGCGGGCTGGTTTGTTTACGTTTTCACGCAGTAGTTTTCCGCGGATAAATTGTAGTCCGCGAATCGCCGCGGGTTGTGAGTACGTTCTGTGACCGAGGGAGTGTGTGTTCGTCCGTTCCGTGGCGTTTGGGAGCCGCGATATGTTGTGGTTAAGTGATTGCTTCTGTTTTGGTGGCTGGGGCGAAGAAAAAGTTCCGCTCAGTGTAGGCGGATGCAAGGAATGTTCAGGCCAAGCAGCTGACCCCAGAAGAGGAATCCTCTTGCCCTCAATGTCACTTGGCCTCCTTCCTCCTCCTCCTGCAGGTGCTGTCTTGACACGGATCAACGCCGGAACTATTTCGGTGAATTTGACAGGACACGGGAGTTCTCGGTGAAGGAAAACACAGCTGGTTAAGTTTGTTTTGGTTTTGGTGTCGCGTGATTGAAATCCTGGTTTGTGGGGGAACATTGTTTTTGCGAATGCGCGATTGTGTGCGTGTGTGTTTGTTTACGTTTGACGTATTCTTGGTGAACGGGTGATTACAACTGGATGAAACTTTCTTGGTGTTTCCGGAGGGTGAGCGAGAGAAAACTGACAAATCCGCGTTGGTGCTGGCTGCGGCCTGCGATTGTTCATGTGACTGTGCTTTGGGGTTTGTTTACGTTTTTAATTGATTATTGTGAGTGTGTGGCAGGGGCAGGGACGTGACAATGTGACATTGCTTCTATCCTTTAGGGGTGTCCGTGACAGAAGGAAGAACCTTTCTCTCGTTATTTCGGAGGAGGTAATCTATTGGGCGACTCGCGAGCAGTTTCCCGGTGAAGGTGGAGAGTGGAGTCCATCTGAATCGATGGTACATGCTGGTTCTAAATACTTAGTAGGAAGAAGTATTTCAACGATTGTTTGACTCAGATAAGTATTATTTGCATTCCTTTTCTATTTTTATAATATCATGTCAAATTATTTGATAAAAATCTCTGGACATTCTGTTTGAGAATTGATACTTTGTGTTTTGTTTTCTTTAACAGGACCACAACCTGGGCATGTTTCAGGACATTCAGCATCTGGCATTTTGTTTAATTAGACAAATTAGCTGCGATGCAATCGTGCTTTGGTTGGATGGATTTGAAGAGGATTAACCAGGTATGTACGAAAAATATTATTTTAAAGTGAACCTATCACTGTTCGAACTTCATTTTGTTACTTTTGCGAATATACATTTTTTCAAACTAAATCAATGTAGTCATAAATTTTATATTAATTGATCACAGATGGTTTCGAAAATCTTTTTCTGGGAAGTCACTAGAATATTTTGTGCGAATTATTGTTTTAATATTTTTTAAAGACGTTCTCGTAAAGAGATTTTTTTTTTAATTTCACGTTGTTGCAGTATTATATTGGTATAGTAGTTGTCCTAAACTGAGATGAGGAGTACCTTAAGAAACTGTTTAATTCAAAGAAAGATTTTGGTTTTGAGCGAATAAATCAACTGAAGCAAGAACATCACCTTTCTTCAATATTTGATTTGCTTTTATTATTTCAGTGTTTTAAAGAATTTGGGCATGAATCGTTTTTAAGTTTATAAATAGATTTTTTTAGAAGTAGATTATGTTAAAGTCAATGTAACTTTTTCCAACAAAAAGTTGTTTATATTACATTGAAAAACTGATGATCTATGTAACTTGCAATATCAAATACAGTAGTTGTTCGGTAACTGGGCTGAGAACGTAGCCAAGTCACCGAATGTTGCTCGTTAAGTGTAATTTTATTTAAATATTTAATGAACCTCTTTAAATATTTTTTACATTTAAAAATATTGTTGACTTTCAGTACACAGAAAAAAAAATTATTAACCATTTTTATGGTTGTAGTACCTGAACTCAAAAAATCGTATGAAAAGTGGGATATTGAACTCAGAAAATCATGATTTTGGTAAGGGTGTAAGCCCAATGCACTGTTTACAAAAAAAATAGTCAGAAGAAGTTTTTTTCATGTCAAAAATTGTCACCTGAAAACATAAAAGAGCTATGAAAACAAGTGATATGATGGTGTTTTTTTTCTGAAAATATATAAATGTACTAGAGTCTAACTTATTTACATAAAATTATACTTATTGAACTCAGAAAATCATGTTTTTTGGTAAGGGTGTACTCAGTTCAGATAACGTGATGCACTTTTACTTAAAAAAATAAGCCCTTTTAAGTTTTCTGTCGAAAAATACCATCTGAAAATAAAAATGTATCATGGGAAGTTGCGAATTATGGATTTGTAAGATTTCTTCACAAATCACAACTTTTCATGATACATTAATGTTTCTGGATGATATTTTTACGAACAGTTTTTTTCAGGCAAAAACTTGAACCTGTCTTGATTTTTATGTTTCTGGATGATATTTTTCGCACCAATTTTTTCAGGAAAAAGCAGAATTGGCCATGATTATTTCATGTTCCTGGATGATATTTTTCGGTACCATGACATGATATTTTTAAGTTCAAAATGTCAACTTGGTTTGATATTTTTTTGATGTTTCGTAGAGTAACTCATGTTACATTTTATGTTTCTACATCTCTTAAGTCAAGCGTTCTGGAAACATGTCATCTTCATGTTTTTGGCAACATGACAAGTTTACCGTAAGATGTAATTTTCTGATCGGGGGGCAGAAAGTTGCATCTTGGAAAAATCTACCCATGTTCGTAAAAACACGAACAAGTCAAGTTCACCCCAGGGTATGGTTAAGAGATAACCGAACATGGCCACGAACATAAATTGTTCGAGGCGTATCTGCGAAAAATCTTGTTGAGTTTATTTGACCAACAATGCCACATCAAGTTGAGTTTATAGTAGCAAACAACTGAAATCTTCCAAAAATCATATCAAGTTCATAAAGTAGATTTTGATCCCAAAAATAATTTTATTGGTTTTTAATGCACCCCGCCACAATTCAGACCCCCCCCCCCTTCTTCCTCTTCACAAATATGAGTAATATTGCAGGAATATACGCACTTACATCAAAACAAGATTTTTCAAAGTTGAAAAATTATTTTACTTTAAAAACTCATTAAAAAATTGTGGAGAAAGCGTTGAATTGCCAAAATGTTATAATAATTTTCCAAATCACAAAAAATCCAAAGTCTCTATATTCATTTTTTTTAAATTAAAAATAACAGTTTATGAAAATATTCCTAAAATTGCATAAGTCCAAAAATCAACAGTAAAATTCCAAAAAGCCTGGTTATGTTTCTTATCAAAATAATTTTTCAAAATGTTGAAAAATATTCAACTGGCTGTGAGCAAAAATTTCGCAATGTCCTGAAAATCTAAAAAAAATCTACCAAAAATCTTATCGTGATACTGATCCCGTAAATTTTCTAAGTGCTGGAACGATTTTTGTAGGGGGTATATCAATAATTATTAAAAACCAACTTTCGAATTTCAAAATTTCAATGAAGACGTTTTGTTAGGGACATTATTTTAGGAACAAACTGATGTTTTTGTAAAAATTTCCTGTAATTTCGACGATTTTTCCGAAATTTTACTGGCTAAAAGCCAAAATTTTGCTAAGTCCAAAAAATCAAATAAATTATACCGAAAATCTTGTCGTGATACGGATCCCGTAAATTTTCTAAGGGCCGGAACGATTTTTGTAGGGGGTATATCAATAATTATTAAAAACCAACTTTCGAATTTCAAAATTTCAATGAAGACGTTTTGTTAGGGACATTATTTTAGGAACAAACTGATGTTTTTGTAAAAATCGGACGAAAATTTCCTGTAATTTCTACGATTTTTCCGAAATTTTACTTGCTAAAAGCCAAAATTTTGCTAAGTCCAAAAAATCAAATAAATTCTACCGAAAATCTTGTCGTGATACGGATCCCGTAAATTTTCTAAGTGCCGGAACGATTTTTGTAGGGGGTATATCAATAATTATTAAAAACCAACTTTCGAATTTCAAAATTTCAATGAAGAAGTTTTGTTAGGGACATTATTTTAGGAACAAACTGATGTTTTTGTAAAAATCGGACAAAAATTTCCTGTAATTTCGTCGATTTTTCCGAAATTTTGGTTCAAAGCAAAAATAAATATCAAAATAATTTATCATGTTTCCAAACTCCCGAAAATTTTCGAAGTCTCAAAAAAATGCTTTTTCTGTAAAAAGTAAAGAATTAAAAAATATACGCAAAAATTTCTAAGTCCAGCATAAATAAAATCAAACTTTAAAATATCAGCTCATGAAAATTATTCTAAGTATCGGAAATTGAAACTTCGGTCAGTGACTGCAAAGTCCAGCATAAATTTGAAACAAAGTCAAAATAATCATTTCATGATGTTCGGGTAAAATTTTTGAAAAAAAAATAATTTTCGAAATTTTTGCTAAGTCTAAAAAAACTACCACTAACAGCTCAATATCAACTGTAGATAATGCAGTATGATCATAGAATATACTTTCCATGATACGCAGTCGGTTTCAAAAGTCGTCATAACTCGAGGAGTTTACAACAAGATGCAAATAAACAAGCCAAGAAAGTTCGAAGTTGTCGCAACCAACTCACTTTCCGCCCGGGTTTAAAAACAGGAAAATTGATGTTTTCTAAGTCTCACCCAAACAACCCACCATTTTTTAATGTCGATATCTCAGCAACTAATGGTCCGATTTTCAATCTTAATACATCAAGCATTTGTGAAATTTTCCGATCTTTTCGAAAACATTATTTTCAAAATTTTCAAATCAAGACTAACATTTTAAAAGGGTGTAATATTGAATGAAGGCTGGAATTGGCTCTAGTCTCCGACGGGTTTGTGGGCGTCCTCATGTGCACAACGTGGTCAGCGGCCAGGTGCTATCCGACGCTACGGATGATCACGTACTCCGGAAGATGCTGTCCGGAGTTCGGTTGCTTTTCATAGAGGTTTTCATCTGACTGATGAACACTGGTGATAAATTGGTGTAATTTTAAAACTATCGAGATGATACCCGCACTATGCTTGGCTAAACGCCTGCCTTGCCCGACGGTTTATACTCGCGCACGAGTCAAATGCAATTGATTCTTGATCTTCATTTCTAACGTACCTCGAGCCTTTTCGTCTCGGTCGATCTTAGAAGATCGACGTGTTGTCCAATTATGATTGGTTCTTGTATCACAGAGTCAGGCCACAAAGTTAAAATATATTTGATATCAAGAATAAGCCTATAATCGTGGTAGGATATCAGAACTCCCAAATACGCGGCCCGGTAGCTTTCTTCCTCTGGACTCGCAACCCAGGGGCGAAGGTGCATGTTCCGAGGCGGGTGTTTTCTAACGGTAAGAGGATAACAGAACAATTTGGATTGCTTGCCGAATAGGTCTAATCTACGAACACCACGATACTAAACTAACTGGGTGAGGGTGTGAGAACTAACTAAAGGAACAAGAGGATCTACGCAGGTTCGTGTTTTGTTCTTAAGCAGTCTGGTCAGAAGAAAGGCTTTATTGAGAATTAATATTAACTCACATTGCTGGCCGGAGTCGGCGGTGTGGTAGCAGGTGTGGTTGCTTCTCACCCTTGTTGGCCTAGGATCTATACCAATAGACCTCAGTTAGTGTCTCTTTCGAAGAGAAACCCTTGATCACATCTATCGTCGAATGGGAAAGAAAATGTTGGGCGCTGCCCGGATGTTAAGTCAAATGTAAAATCGTCTCCCTAGAGTTTGGTACAGCTAGGTGTTGGAAGAGGTTCATGGTGCTCTCTCCGTCCGTTAGCGTTGAGACGAGAGGATCCAATCCCGAGCTTCGAACGAGGATTTATCAAATAATATTTTGCAGAGTTAGGTAGTTGTGTTTTGGCCTTGGGGCAGCGAAGAGAGAAACCGTGAGAGAAGTGTTGTTTTCTATCCAAGAGTACTTATTTATAAAAAAGAATATTCTAAACAGGCTGAAACTGTCGGGAGAAATGAAAAGGATTTCATAAATTAAACATTTATTTATGTCAAAACTTTAACCCAAATTCACGCTTATTGGATATTTGACACCTTTTTTTATTAGGGGATCTTATTTTCTTTTTTTTTCTTGAGTAGAGGGAGGATGTGTAGTATGCATATGTTGGATGCAACTTATCTGGCCAGTCTGTATATTTAGGGTCTCTAGGCTACACGCTGTTATAGCGTGCTTGTCGGCATAATATTATACCGACAATCCTCCTCGGCAGAATGACAGCTACGTACAGGGTTACCAGGTCAATATTTGAAAAATCTGGCCAATAATCGATTAAAAATCTGGAAAAATCTGGCAGACGATAATCTAACAATCTTGAATGGAGGGTGGATCTGAATTCGTTCAAAAAAATAGAATTCAGATGATTTAACTGATTTTATGTTTCAAAAATTTTAAATTTAATTTTTTTTAAGAAAAACACTTTTTAATTTATTCGATTTTCACTTAAATTCGTTCGTTTTAATCAAGAATTCTTTCAAAATTAGCATAAAGTGAAAAATCTGGCAAAATCTGTCAATATCCGGCACAGAAAAGGGCGAATCTTTATTCAGGCTAACACTTGAAAATTCTGGCATTCCCAGATTTATCTGGCAACCTGGCAACCCTGGAAGTTTACAATTAATCAACATCCCCGTTGGACCAGCTCAGCCGAACCAAAATAGTCGACTGAAATTGTGCTAGGACTGTTGGATGTTGCTTCCATCCTAACAACACTGGGCCTATGCGAACTTTAACCCGGTGGCCATGAACGGCAGCGGTGGAAAACTGCAGGCACTGGGTCAATGTTTTAATTCATCCCAGTATGAGAACTATAAATTAAAGAATGCTAAAAGCAAAAAGCTTCCATCACATATATTTCTGGTATGGTCCGTCACTCCCCAAAGAAATTAATTAGAAATATTACATTGTTAAATTCGACAATCTGCTCTTTTTGTTCACGACAAAGCATTCGGTCACAACGGTAAACTGTATGTTCCGACTTTAACGCACTGTAAACCGCAACAGCTCCAGAAATCTTCTTCAACATATTCGTACACACAGTCAACGTCCTGAAATTACCATATGCATTATTTCGATTTATTTTAGAGCCATCAGTAAATTCACATTGTTGATTTTGGAAATGTGAAAAAATTGACAGCTTATAGAAAAGTCATCAGAACCTAAGAGCCCTTAGATCTGAACGCTTGGAAAAAGTAACGCTCAAATGTCACTTTGCTTTGAGCGTTACGGCAACCAAAAGTTTTGCTGAACGGGGGATGTACCACGATGTACCGCGTAACGCAACCATAAATAAAATGCTAGTGCTCCCTCACCGGAAAACAATTGACAAGTTTTTCGCTTCGCAACCCAAAGTTTGCTGCGATTTATTTGGCGGGTTTTAAAATCATGCATGTCAAACGGCGGGGTATAAAAGTCATTGTTTACGTTTTTGACATTAGTTTACATGAAGAATAGCTGGTTATCAAGAAAAAATAAATTTCAATCGAGTCTTCATTTTGCATCTTTCTGTAATCTGATGATTCTCTTCCTCGACAGTCCCTTGAATATTGACAACCAGAGAGTCGACTGTAGTATAATTTTTGTTAATTAAAGTTTAAAGTTGACATAATTGCTTTAATATGCTCAAGGTAAATCTCCAATGGAACAATACAAAAACATGTTGTTTTACTAGAAATGAATTGATTTTCGTATAGAGCAATTCCAGCTCAAATCAGGATTTTTTCTGGTACTTTTGTACCCGACCCTCTCCGATTTCAATGAAACTATTCAGACATGTTATCCTAGGCCTATATAAGCCATTTTTGTGTATATGGAGCCAATTGTACTCGAAAATGACACTTGGGAAGGGCGTGAGGTTTTTAAATATTTTTGTATTTTGCAATTTCAAAATTACTGTATCTCGAAGCCGTTGCATCGTATCAAAAAGTGGTCAAAGACAAACTTGTAGGAAATTGGACGGGCTTTTTGAAAAAAATACACTGAAACAAAAATACAAGCCACTTCTATGAGATTTTTTTATTTTTAAGTTTAAAAGTTAAATTTCAAGGTGATGTCACGATTTTTTTTCGCTCAAAATTTTTGAGGAAATAGCCTAAAATGTTACAAAAAGACTCACGAAAAATGCAGGATGGTATGTCTCTCCTAAAAAAATACAAAAATCATTCACTAAAACTGTTTTTTTTGAAAAGTGGTCTAAACGTCAAAATTTTCAAAAATCGATAGTGGGAATCGATTTCTCAGACAATTTTACATAAAAGTCTCCATATTGACCATTGTCCTAAGTCCAATCCTTGAGAAGATACAGCGGTTTTTAAATAAAAATGGTGAAAAAAACTGTTTTTTTTTTTGTGGTTTTTGGCAATTTCTATATGACAGACTTGGTTGTTTAGTCTCGTAAATATTTTTACCGGAAAGCTCGTCCAATTTCTCATAAGTTTGTCTTTGACAGCATTTCAATACATCCAGCCTTACAAATATAAGTTAAATTACATTGCTCATAACTGTAAATAGAATATTTTTTCAGTGTGGTAGAAACCTGGATAGTGAATAAGGTTACGTAAATATTAAAACGAGTCAAATTGAAAAGCTGTCAGAGGCAAACTTATGGGAAATTGGACGAGCTTTCCGGTAAAAATATTTTCGAGACTAAAAAACCAAGTCTGTCATATAGAAATTGCAAAAAACTACAAAAAAACAGTTTTTTTCATCATTTTTATTTTTAAAACCGCTGTATCTTGTAGACATTCCTACAAACCACTTGAAACAAGAATCGTCCCGATTGGTTGAGTTTTGCCCGAGAACCAGCGAGTTGAAATTACCGTTCCACCTTTTTTGGGAGGCTTGGGCGTCCGTGTAAGTTGGACATGCGTTGGGCGTTCCAGTGTTAATGGAATTAAAAACTAATCTATATCGACGTCGTCGTGCTATCTTGTCACACCCGCCATTTCGACGTTCTGAGAAAAACGCGTTTTAATGTTTGACCTTGAATATACAAAAACGAGAGCACGCAATGTAAACAATAACAACCACGTTTTGTTTGACTGACCATTCTGTGCATTGTCCCAAAGTTTGGTTGAAGTTGGTTGCTGGAGTCCCGAGTTTTAATTACAAATGTTTACGGTAGTCTAGCTTGTACGTGCGACAAACGCATCCTGACTTTCCTGGCCTGAAATCCCTTTGGCCTTTTGTCGCACTTACATAAATTTCCATGGAGTGACAAGATAGCACGACAAGATTGAAACTACTTTCATATATAAAGTGACAAAAATGCACGGAGTTTTTTCGGTTTTTGTTGAATATCTCAGGATTGAAATCGAATTTTGGGGATCTGTGACGGTTAAAAGGTGAGGCATTGTGAGCTGCACAATATGGCGTTCTTAACTCAATTTGGCCCAAAATGCACGTATACCATTTCTCAGCCTATTTCTATTATCGGCCTATCAGCACTTTGATCATGAATTGCAGCTTTCATAAAGTGTTTTTGACTGTTCCAAAGTAATAAATAGCTCAAACAAAAGTGAGCAAGCAACTCTCCACTGTTGATACATCTGAAAATGTTGATTTAATAGCGCAAAACGGCAAAAGTGATGAGAATTGGACGAACGGCTTAGACTGATTAAAATGGGCATATTTCCCCTACCCTGTGGGTCTCGTGGTGCAGGGGTAGCGGCTTCGGCTGCCGATCCCGATGATGCTATGAGACGCGGGTTCGATTCCCGCCTTATCCACTGAGCTTCTATCGGATGGTGAAGTAAAACGTCGGTCCCGGTTTCTCCTGTCTCGTCAGAGGCGCTGGAGCAGAAATCCCACGTTAGAGGAAGGCCATGCCCCGGGGGGCGTAGTGCCAATAGTTTCGTTTCCCCTACGACAAGTTAGCACGATGGCGATATGTAACATCACAAAACACAACAAAAGCACTTCAAAGCGACTCAAACTCACCACTCCCTCGCCGATGTGGTGTATCCGACAAGGTATGTGTGCGGTCGACCCAACTTGCGATATCGAAACCGTAGAGTTTTCCGTCCCAAACTGCATCGGTGTTTTGTAATATTTTAGCAAGTCCTCACTTTCACTGTCGAGATCAAACACCACACTGTCGTCGGATGCTACGTTGCTATCACTACTGCTGACACCATTTTGATTATCACTGCTGCTTTCTTGGCTTGATTTTGCTTGCAACGAGTTTTTATAACCCGGCGTGTGTGGGGTGAGCAGGTAGAACATTGTTCGTAGAATCATATCTCTGTTCTCTTTGATGGATATCATTCCTGAAAAAAATAAAGAAAAAGAGATACATAGACCTATTGTTAGTGCACGTGAATATCCTACAATTTGTGTTTTGTTACATCGTACAATTGTGATGATCTTGTATATGAAAGGAAATGTTATATTACCCTATCTAACAGTTCAGATACAATCTAAATTATAGTTGTATTCGTTTTCATTTTTTCATTTACAATCATTTTGTTCTATTTTTTAAATACATTTGTGTAGTCTCATTAATGGTTTCAGTTAAATTTAGTAAGATAAACATAGAAAATCATGCTTTGACACAGAAATTCTACACCACTACTAGTGCTTCCTTTTAATTTACATAACCAAATACAAAATTTAAACTGTTGCGACACTTTGCTACACTAGCGAACATTTCATGTCTCCTGGTTTTGAACTGAACGAAACAAAAACATTGCCATCTCCCAAGTTTCTAGAGAGGATATAAATGGGTTTTCAGGAAAACAGGCTCCCACTGAAGTAATTACTTCCCAACGAAACAAGTTCATCCTCGTGGTTTGTAAACTTTTTTGCGGCATGATAATTTGCCAATATTTCGAGAGTGAATATGTTTTTGACACTGTGCTGAGTTTCGTTTCAAAGTTTGAGCAACATAGGATGTTGAATGGTGCTGGCGTTGGCACGTAGAATTTTCTTAATTGTTTGGTAAAATAAATAATCGAGTTCGTTCTTGTCAAAATGTTTCACTTCGAATCAGTAGCGTGACCAGGAATTGTTAGAAGGGGGCACACACATGGTTTTTTTTATTACGGTGTTTGTGAATGACCCCTCGGGCAAATCTCCACCAGCCCCCCCCCCCCCCCCTGGTACCGCCAGTGCTTCGAATGTTAGAAATGTTAGAGTTATCAGAATATCGTTTTTTTTTGCATCTGAGCAGAAAAGTTCATCACAGCACTTATTGGAGTGTTGAAAAAATATTTTTTTAGCAATTGTTTCGAAAAGTAAATTCTTGTCGACACTGTTTTGATTTTCTAGTTGACCAAACACACGGACACCACACTAAAGTGGGGAAACAAACAAATCACTAAAAATCCCTTTTGAAAATGTATTTGTTTTATGCAACTCAATGGAAAACTCGATTGTGTTCAGCACTCATCTTATTTATCTACAGTGAGTCAAATATTTGTCCGTACCCCCCGTACGGAAAATGTTTGTGATATAAAAATACATAAAATTCGACTAAAGTACGATGTTTTATACATCAATCGCCGCGGCAAAATGTACTCTTTAAAGCGGTATACGCACTTCGGAAAGAACCGGTCAAGAGAAAAAATCAAATGGGCAGCAGCGGCAGCGCAAGCAAGTCAGAGAGGGTGAAGAAAAGCCCCAAGAAATCGCTCCCTCTCTTTTGTTCTGCTGTTCGTAAAGCTGTTTCTTGACCCCTTTCCTTCTAATCTACATACTAGCCTTAAGACACTGCCATTGAATTTGCAAAAAACTTTTCTAAAAAAAAAAATAACAAAAATAGTTCACTGAAAAAGTACAAAAAGAGGTCAAATAATTGTCCGTACCCCTAATAAAAGCACAAAATCTGATCGATTTAAGTGAATTTATTTATGAAATGTTGTTTCCGTGTCAAATACTATAGTTACCTCTAGCCAGTTTGTGACAACATTGAACTTTTGATTACTTTGTTTAGCTATATTAAAAGTTGGTTGAAATTTAGTTTTTTTAAGTAAAACTTATCAAAACATTAGTTTATAATCAACTATTTTTATAAAATTGCTATTTTATGTTGTAAGAGTCTCTATTGAACAAGTTTCAATATTTGTTCAAAAATACATTGTTTTCATATTTTTTTTATTGACATTTTTCGACCAAAAAAACTGTTTCGGAACAATATCATTCAACAATCCGGATTGTCCCGGAACCGGTTTAACCCGGTTTTTAGAGGACAAAAAACCAACATCTTGCAATTTGAAGCATCCAATTACGTCCACTACAGCCCGAATACGAGTCCCTAGTCTGAAATTTGAAATTTTCAAATTCCCCAAGCAAAACATTCTTACCGAGGCCGGTAAAGAAATTCTCATTACGAAAAGTGAAAAGTGAACTAGCTATCGTCCTATTTTTCGTCTAAAATTTAAAAAACTTTAGTTATTTACGTAATTTTGCCCAAAACTGCAATCAAAAACTCGAGTCGCGCAGTGTCTTCCCGTTTCACCCATCTAGATTTTTTTCAAATGTCCCATAATCTATTGTATTTCATATGTTTATATGCATAAGGATTATTTAAAAACACTCCATGTTGAATTTAATAAATTCTAGGAATGATTAATGTTCAGAAAAGGAAAAAAACCATTCGTTAGTCTTCGACATTTTTTTTTTGCTCCAGCTATTTTAAATACACATATTGTGCCCCAAAGTACCGTTTCTAGATGATAGAGAATAAATTATATTCTGTCAGAAACTGTCAGCTTCAATAACCCGGTCGTCTCAAGAAGAAAATAAATGAAAACGAAAAGAGCTTCGTCCCACACAACAAAACAGCAGCAACAGCAGTAGCAGGAAGCAGAGGACAATGCGAAATGCGTTGTCAAGAAGATGCGCTCAGGAATGTGAACTATTTGAGTAAACGTGCAAGCGAGCGAATGTGTTTGTGTGTGTGTGTGTGTGTGGGAGGGGGGGGGGGGGGTAACTGTGCGCTGGCACAGTTCAAAGCACCTTGACATGCATTCCTCATCTTCCTCAACTTCCAGGCTCAATTGATTTTTTTTTGTTTTCCAGCTTAAGAACTGTAGCTGGACTATACCATCACTTGCAGTCACTTGGATGATATCAGGAAGCACGGTGTGTCTGATGAGAAATTCTTAACAGTCAGATAATGGCACGGTGCGGAAAATATGAAACTTTTCTTTGTGCATCACACTGGAAACATGTTGAGCATGAATTAAAGGACGACTTTTCAGAATAAAAAGATCTCAAAGTGACACTCCACCCCGAATGCTTACATTAGAATGCACTACAGAATTAAATGTTTTTGAAATGCCAACTGAATCTGAATCAGTGCCTGAACAGTCAATTTTCATTTTTGGCACATTCTCTCAATTTAAACTCTGTCTTTGACTCCGACCTCTGTCTGACGGTACTTTTTGTGCAATAATTTGTATAGGTTTATCTCAGTTTATAAAATTTGCCCTCAGTCATTCCGTGGTTTACCATCGAGGATGCAGAAGGAATTTTCATGAAGCTGGCACAGTATGGCAGAAGGGAGAGGTGGAATCGTTTCTCTTTCCATCTGTACAAACAGTAGTGGTCAAATGTGATTGACACAATTACCGTCTTAAAATTTAGTTCAGATCTTAATTTTTAAACACAATATTACGCTAAATGCATTTGTAGTAAACTCACGGCCAAAACTAAAAAATGTCGTCAAACGACCGTTCACTGCAAATTTGCAAACAAGACTAAAGCTACTCTACGCGATCTTTCTAAGAGCGCACACACACATGCGACTATTTCATTTCATCTCTCTCACGCCGCGCGATCGCGATTAACACTCAAACGCTCGGGTAGTCATTTGACCCCTATTTTTTTTCTTAGAAATCCCATAACTTTTGATAGAATTGACCAATTTGGATGCTTTCGGTTGCAAAAGATCCAGATTTGTCTATATTTTGAACTGCCAGATGGGGGACAAATGTGGTCCATTTTTACCGGAGATATTCCGGATTCTGTTGGGGTACCTCGGCCCTCCTATATGGGTATTTGGCCAATATAATAAAAACTTTTCAACAGAAAAATTTCTGAAATGGTGCAAAACTACAAGGCATCATCCTAATACATCATCCAAATTTACTTACAAATCCAAATTTACTTACAAAACTGTTCTTTTCAAAATGCCTCTAAAACTGAAGATATTTTTTGATTTCTGTTTCCATAACGTATAAAACTTGTAACCTAGAAACTTTTTTCCGTTTATTTACTTTACTTTACTTTTACTTAACTTATTTTTCTTGAGAAAAACATGACGCTTAGAGAGTTTTTAAATAATCCTCTTTATCAATGTTTAAAAAATAATTACCTAATAATAGTTATCTAACTTTTGAAACATTTAAAAATATGTGGAGTTGGAGTCGGAGTCGGAGCCAACCATTTGTCCAAAGCCGGAGCCGGAGTTGGAGTCGGAGTCAGCTAATCTGAGAAAGCCGGAGTCGGAGTCGGAGTCGGAGTCGTTTGAAATATGACCCGACTCCGCAGCCCTGGTTATACCCACTCCAAAATGTTTATTTAGCAATTGTATGGTAATATTTTGACAGTTAGTTGAATTACAAGTTTGCAAAATTAAGTTTAGATAAATTTTATATAGAATTTCCAGAGTTATATAAACTTTTATACTAAGTAGTTAGTAAACATTATATTCAACGGTAGCAAGAAGGTTAAGAGAGCGAAAAGAAGAACTAGATTAGAGGCGTGGTTGTGCGATCAAATCTACATCTGAACACTACTTTGGTGTCTTGGGACAACTAGAATCCCAAGGATCACGGTGACTTAAGGGTAGAGTACCCCGCTAGAGACGTGGGTGGTACGGGTTCGAATCCCGTCTGTGATCTGGTGATTTTTTTCGCTTCTTAACCACTTGATACTACCAGTTGTCGTTTTTCTTCGAATATCGTCTTCCAAGTAAAAAGAGTCATGGCCTAACTCAGGGTCAATAATAAAAAGTAACAAACAATTCTGTATACCAAGATACAAGCCTGTACTGAGCAGGAACAGGAGTCCACGCTTTGAGAGGGCTCATGAGTAGCAATCCTTACTACCAACTACCCTCGATAAAGCAAATGGCCTATCAAACACTGCTCAGCGATGTTCACCAAGAAGAAAGCGACAATAACGACGGTAGCAAGAAGGTTAAGAGAGCGAAAAGAAGAACTAGATTAGAGGCGTGGTTGTGCGATCAAATCTACAGCTGAACACTACTTTGGTGTCTTGGGACAACTAGAATCCCAAGGATCACGGTGGCTTAAGGGTCCCACATAGAAAAATGGGCGGAAAACGGCCAAAAAGCGGGGACGTTTTGCCTGAAAGCGGGCCCGATTTTCAGCCCGTTTTTTTCCCCTCGTTGTGGCCCATTGCGTGCCAGAATGCAACATTTAGGCGGGCGTTACGCATTTTGGCCGCTGTGTTACGCCCGTCTGTGGCACGCTTTTGGGCCCGTTTTGACCACGATAACGGGCCTATAAACGGGGGACTGACGTGCCGGAAACCGGGGGGATTCTCCTTCCTGTTTACTTCGGATTTCAAGTTTGGGCGATTAAATAAAATAGGGTGACAAATAAACACGACAGATTATTTTTTTATTTAAAAAAATATTGAATTAACAACAAACAACCTTAAACTAATTACCTAACTAGCTAAAAGATATAAGTTAGGTTAGTATGTTAACAGGACTTTAAATTGATTTTATTGGTAATTTGGTCAAATTTAGTTTATTTTAGTTAGATTTACTTAAATTTAGTTATGTTCAGTTAAACTTAGTTAAATGTAGTTGAATTTAGTTAGATTTAGTTTAATTTAAGTAGATTTAGTAAAATTTAGTTAAATTAAGTTACATTTAATTAAATTTAGTTTAATTTAGTTACATTTAGTCAAAATAAGTGAAATTTAGTTAGATTAAGTATAATTTACTCAAGTTTCGTAAAATTTCGCTAAAATTATTTCAATTAAGTTAAATTTAGTTAAACTTAGAAAATTAAGTTAAATTAAGTTAAATTTAGTTAAATTTAATTAAATTTATTTAAATTTATTTAAATTATGTTAGATTTAATTAAATTTAGTTAAATTTAGTAAAATTTAGTAAAATTTAGTTAAATTTAGTATTTTTTAGTAAAATTTAGTAAAATTTCGTAAAATTCAGTAAAATTTAGTAAAATTTCGTAAAATTTAGTGAAATTCAGTAAAATTAAGTTATATCTAGTAAAATTTAATTAAATTTTGCAAAATTTAGTCAAATTTTGGTAAATTTAGTAAAATTTAGTTAAATTTAGTAAAATTAAGTTGATTTTAGTAAGATTTGGTTAAATTCAATAAAATTCAGTTTTACTCAAAATTTACTCAAAATTAGTTAAGTTTAGTTAGATTAAGTTAAATTCAATAAAATTTCGTAAAATTTAGCTTAATTTATTTCAATTAAGATTTATTAAGTTAAACTTAGTTAAACTTGGTTAAGTTTAGTTAAATTTAGAAAAATATAGTACAGTTAAGTGAAATTGAGTTTTATTTAGTTATGTTTAGTTAAACTTAATTAAATGTAGTTGAATTTAGATAAATTCAGTTGAAATTAGTTAGATTTAGTTAAATTTAGTTAGATTCAGTCAAATTTTGTTAAATTTAGTAAGATTTTATTAAATTTAGTTGAATTAATTACATTTAGGCAAAATAAGTAAAACTTAGTAAGATTAAGTATTAGGATTCGAAAATTTTGATTTATTTATTTCAATTTAGTTAAATTAAGTTAAACTTAGTAAAGCTTAGCTTAACTTAGTTAAATTTAGTTGAATTTAGTTAAATTTAGTGAAATTTAGTTTAATTTAGTAAAATTTTGGTCAAATTAGGTAAATTTAGTAAAATTCAATTGAATTTTGTTTGATTTAGTTAAATTTAGTTAGATTTAGTCAAATTTAGTTAAATTTAGTATGATTTAATTAAATTTAGTTATATTTAGTTAAATTTAGTTAAATGTAGTCAAATTGAGTTATATTTAATTAAATTTAGATATATTTAGTTAAATTTGGTTATATTTAGTTGAATTTAGTTAAATTTAGTTAAATTTAGTCGAATTTAGTTACATTTAGTAGCAATAAGTAAAATTTAGTTAGGTTAAGTAAAATTTTATAAAGTTTCGTAAAACTTCACATAATTTACTTGAATTTAGTTTACTTTGGCTAAATTAAGCTATACAGGGTTGTTACGGAAAAGTCGAAAAAAAATCCGCGCCAGATCCGCGCCGACCCCAAAACCCAATCCGCGCGAAATACGCGCCATATAAAAAAAAAATTGCGACAAACATAAAAGAGAGTAACATAATGAATAAAATTTCAAACGGAAATAGAAAATAACAGAAAGCATTTGGTTCAGTACCGTTGATCAGTTGTGGATTCCTTCCCTGGACCAAGTGGAACCTTTTTTGCCATTTCTGAAACAATATTAGCATTTTTTGTAACGCTTTAAATATCGTTGCTTTTAAAACAAATTCAGGAAAAAAAATAAATTCAAAAATTTAAACCCATAAAATAAATTACCAGATTATAAAATATAGGAATTTTGTACTTGATAATTCTCGCCAAAATTTTACTCTGGAATAAGTATTTAATAATTTAATGATTTAATAATTTAATAATTTAATAATTTAATAATTTAATAATTTAATAATTTAATAATTTAATAATTTAATAATTTAATAATTTAATAATTTAATAATTTAATAATTTAATAATTTAATAATTTAATAATTTAATAATTTAATAATTTAATAATTTAATAAATTAATAATTTAATAATCTAATAATTTAATAATTTAATAATTTAATAATTTAATAATTTAATAATTTAATAATTTAATAATTTAATAATTTAATAATTTAATAATTTAATAATTTAATAATTTAATAATTTAATAATTTAATAATTTAATAATTTAATAATTTAATAATTTAATAATTTAATAATTTAATAATTTAATAATTTAATAATTTAATAATTAAATAATTTAATAATTTAATAATTTAATAATTTAATAATTTAATAATTTAATAATTTAATAATTTAATAATTTAATAATTTAATAATTTAATAATTTAATAATTTAATAATTTAATAATTTAATAATTTAATAATGTAATAATTTAATAATTTAATAATTTAATAATTTAATAATTTAATAATTTAATAATTTAATAATTTAATAATTTAATAATTTAATAATTTAATAATTTAATAATTTAATAATTTAATAATTTAATAATTTAATAATTTAATAATTTAATAATTTAATAATTTAATAATTTAAATAATTTAATAATTTAATAATTTAATAATTTAATAATTTAATAATTTAATAATTTAATAATTTAATAATTTAATAATTTAATAATTTAATAATTTAATAATTTAATAATTTAATAATTTAATAATTTAATAATTTAATAATTTAATAATTTAATAATTTAATAATTTAATAATTTAATAATTTAATAATTTAATAATTTAATAATTTAATAATTTAATAATTTAATAATTTAATAATTTAATAATTTAATAATTTAATAATTTAATAATTTAATAATTTAATAATTTAATAATTTAATAATTTAATAATTTAATAATTTAATAATTTAATAATTTAATAATTTAATAATTTAATAATTTAATAATTTAATAATTTAATAATTTAATAATTTAATAATTTAATAATTTAATAATTTAATAATTTAATAATTTAATAATTTAATAATTTAATAATTTAATAATTTAATAATTTAATAATTTAATAATTTAATAATCTAATAATTTATTAATTTAATAATTTAATAATTTAATAATTTAATAATTTAATAATTTAATAATTTAATAATTTAATAATTTAATAATTTGATAATTTAATAATTTAATAATTTAATAATTTGATAATTTAATAATTTAATAATTTAATAATTTAATAATTTAATAATTTAATAATTTAATAATTTAATAATTTAATAATTTAATAATTTAATAATTTAATAATTTAATAATTTAATAATTTAATAATTTAATAATTTAATAATTTAATAATTTAATAATTTAATAATTTAATAATTTAATAATTTAATAATTTAATAATTTAATAATTTAATAATTTAAAAATTTAATGATTTAATAATTTAATAATTTAATAATTTAATAATTTAATAATTTAATAATTTAATAATTTAATAAATTAATAATTTAAAAATTTAAAAATTTAAAAATTTAATAATTTAATAATTTAATAATTTAATAATTTAATAATTTAATAATTTAATAATTTAATAATTTAATTATTTGATAATTTAATAATTTAATAATTTAATAATTTAATAATTTAATAATTTAATAATTTAATAATTTAATAATTTAATAATTTAATAATTTAATAATTTAATAATTTAATAATTTAATAATTTAATAATTTAATAATTTAATAATTTAATAATTTAATAATTTAATAATTTAATAATTTAATAATTTAATAATTTAATAATTTAATAATTTAATAATTTAATAATTTAATAATTTAATAATTTAATAATTTAATAATTTAATAATTTAATAATTTAATAATTTAATAATTTAATAATTTAATAATTTAATAATTTAATAATTTAATAATTTAATAATTTAATAATTTAATAATTTAATAATTTAATAATTTAATAATTTAATAATTTAATAATTTAATAATTTAATAATTTAATAATTTAATAATTTAATAATTTAATAATTTAATAATTTAATAATTTAATAATTTAATAATTTAATAATTTAATAATTTAATAATTTAATAATTTAATAATTTAATAATTTAATTATTTAATTATTTAATAATTTAATAATTTAATAATTTAATAATTTAATAATTTAATAATTTAATAATTTAATAATTTAATAATTTAATAATTTAATAATTTAATAATTTAATAATTTAATAATTTAATAATTTAATTATTTAATAATTTAATAATTTAATAATTTAATAATTTAATAATTTAATAATTTAATAATTTAATAATTTAATAATTTAATAATTTAATAATTTAATAATTTAATAATTTAATAATTTAATAATTTAATAATTTAATAATTTAATAATTTAATAATTTAATAATTTAATAATTTAATAATTTAATAATTTAATAATTTAATAATTTAATAATTTAATAATTTAATAATTTAATAATTTAATAATTTAATAATTTAATAATTTAATAATTTAATAATTTAATAATTTAATAATTTAATAATTTAATAATTTAATAATTTAAAAATTTATTAATTTAATAATTTAATAATTTAAAAATTAAAAATTAAGTAATTTAATAATTTAAAAATTTAATAATTTAATAATTCAATAATTCAATAATTCAATAATTCAATAATTCAATAATTCAATAATTCAATAATTCAATAATTCAATAATTCAATAATTCAATAATTTAAAAATTTAATAATTTGATAACTTAAGAACTTTCTCATAAAAATAAAAAATAAATAAAAAAAAAACAATTGTAATATGTTTGTAATTTTTCAACTAAATGATTCGTACTTTTTTACGTTTTTTGAGTCTGTAAGTTTTGGCAATTTCAAATTATGAATTCTATTTTTTTATTATTTGATTATGTAAATTCTGAAATTCCAAATTGCTGAATTCCAGATTTCCTATTTTTTTAATTTTAACATTACATTTCGCTTTTAGATTTTAGCAGGTTGTTTTTTCAATAAACCAAAAATTTAAAAATTTTAATAATTTTTAATAATTTTTATATTGAAAAAACTTAGAAAATCTAAAAAGTTTCATAGCTTAAATTTTTTAAATTCTGTAATTTTTCGAATTTTGTTATTTTGATTTTAATAAAATTGTTATTAATATGAATTTTAAGCAGATGTTTTAAAATAATGAGTTGTAATGTTATGTTAAATTTATATAACAAATCTCAATATATTTAATAAAAATCGTTCCTTGAAGATTATTTCAAAGTTTCGTATTAAGAAAAAAATCAATAATTTTTAGAAGAAAATTTTCTTCATTAATAACTTTTAGAGATTGGTGTTTTTGCACTCAACGAAAAGATTGAATTTATTTAATTCCTAATAATATTTTCCTTTGTAATTTGAAAGAAATTCTATCGTTCTCAATTATGTTGTTTATCAAAATTGCTATCCGCGCGAAATCCGCGCCTAAGCAAAATTAGCCAGCAAATCCGCGCCAGATCCGCGCTATTCGCGCCATCCGCGCCATCCGCGCGATCCGCGCCGACCGTAACAACCCTGGCTATATTAAGTTAAATTTAGTAAAATTATGTTAAATTTAGTTTAATTGAGTTATATTTAGATACATTTAGTTAAATTTAGTTAAACTTAGTTGAATTAAGAAAAATTTAGTTATGTTTAGTTTAGTTCATGTAAATTTAGATGAATTTAGTTGAATTTGAATAGATTTAATTCAATTTAGTTGAATTTAGTAACATTTAGTTTAAATTAATTAAATTTATTCAACTTTAGCTAAATTTATTCAAATTTAGTTAAATTTATTTATATTTAGTTGAATTTAATTAAATTGAGTAATAAAAATAAAATTAAGTACGATTCAGTAAAATTTTATAAATTTAATTAATTAAATTTATTTAATTTATTTCAATTAAGCTAAATTTGGCTAAATTAAGTTATATTAACTTAAAATAAAGTAAAATCAGTTATATTCAGCTGAATTTAGTCAAGTTCGGTTAAATTAAGTTCAATATAGTTAAATTTAGTTGAATTTAATTAAATTTAGTAAAAATAAGTAAAATTTATTTAAGTTCATTGAAATTCAAATTGGATAAATTTAGTTAGATTTAGATTGATTTCGTTGCATTTACTCAAATTGAGTTAAAATCATAAAAATTTGGCTTAATTTTAATGAAATCAGTTTAAAGAAAGTTATTTATTGAAATAAGTCGAATTTTATTAAATTTAGAAAAATTAGGTTAAATTTAGTAAAATTTTGTTGAAATAAGTTAAATTTACCTTAATTTAGCAAAATTATGTTTAATTTTCCTAAATGTGTTTAAACTTAGTTGAATTCAACTAAGTTAAATAAAGTTTGGCTGAATTTACTTAAATTTTGCTTAATTTATTTAAATTAATATAAAATTTGTTGAATTTAATCAAATTTAGATAAAATTTATGAAATGAAGTATAATTTAGTTCAATATGTCTGAATTTATTGAAATTATTTTAATTTGGCTGAATTTAGGTAAATTACGTTAAATTAGATACATTTAGTGAAGTTTAGTTAATCTATGTTTGATTTTGTTGAATTCAATTAAGTTTAATATTTTGTTATAATCTTTGTTAAATTTAGTAAATTTAAGTAAAATTAAGTAAAATTTGATTAAATTAAGATAAACTTAGTTAAAATTGGTAGAAACAAGTGAAATAGAGTCAAATTTGGTTTAATTACGTTATATTTAGTATGATTGAATTGAATTTGGCAGAACTTAAGTCAATTAATTTAAATTAAGGTAAATTGAGTTGAATTAGGTAAAATTTCGTTTAAAAATGTTAAGTTGAGCGAAATTTCGTATAATTTAGTTTAATTTTGCTAAAATGAGCTAATTCAGTTAAATTAGGTTAAATTACGTAAAATTTGGTTAGATTAAGCAAAATTTATTTATGTTTAGTAAAATTTGGCTTAAGTTTGACTAAATAAAGTGGTATTGACTAGGGGTTAATCACTTCGAGTATACTGCATACGCGTATCATACGCACATAATATTCTCATTGTCTGCATACCGTATTGACGATATAGACCCCATATTCGTCGTATTTGAGGTCGTATCTACCCAAATATCAGCGTGAATATCATACGCGCATAATACTCGCGCAGTCTTCCTTGGCTGCATACCGTATCGACTCCAATATTGGCTTCATATTGGTGCAATATCAGAAGTGAATTGCCCTTTGGGTATTGAGCTTAATTAGCAGAATTCACTTAAATTTTGACTAATTGAGTTAAATTTACTTAAATTTGGCTAAATTTGTTTTTTAAACTAGTTAAATAGAGTTTAATTACTTTCAATTCAGTCAAATTAAATTAAATTAAGTAAAACTAAGTAGAATATAGTTACATCATGTTAAATCTACTGAAATTAAGTTGAATTATGGTTAATTCAGCTAAATTTTGGTAAATTTTAGTTCAATTTGCCTAATTTTAGTTAAATTTGGCTAAATTAAGTTATATTGTTCTAAATTTTGTTGTTTGTTTGTTGAGTTTATTAATTTAACTAGGTAAATTTTATTAAGCTTGGTTATTTTTTATTGAATTCCATTGAATTCAGTTAAGTTAAATAAATTTTATTAAACTTCGCAAAATTTATTTAAATTAGGTTAAATTGAGTTGAATAAAGTTAAATTGGGTTAAATTCAAATAAACTTAGTTGAAATTTGTAGAATCAACTGGAAAAAGTTAAATTTCGTTAAATTAAGTTATATTTAGTAAAGTTGAATCAAATTTAAATCAATTAAATAAAATTAAGGTAAATTCAGTTAAATTTAGTTAAAGTATGTCAAGTTTAGCAAAATTTGGTAAAATTCAGTTCAAATTGGCTAAAATGAGTAAAATTTTGTAAATTAAGTTAAATGTGGCTGAATTCAGTTTAATTTAAATCATTTTGCCTATTTTTAAATAATATTGGGTTGTATTGTATTTTTGTATTTTCAGTATTTCATTTTTGTGTTTTTGTACTTTTTGCATTTTGTATTTTTTTTTTTGTTTTTTTGTTTTTGTATTTTTGAATTTTTGTATTTTTGAATTTTTGAATTTGTATTTGCATTTGCACTTTGTACTTCATTTTTTTTTGCACCTATTTTTGTATCCTTGGTATTTTGTATTTAAGTACTTCATTTCACTCACTTGTATTTTTGTATTTTATTTTTGTACTTGTACTTTTGTATTTCACTATTTTTGCATTTTGCATTTTTGCACTTATTTTTGTATTTTTGTATTTTGCATTTTCACTTTTTGTACTTTGTACCCCCATTTTGTATTTTGTATTTTTGCACTTTTTGATTTTTGCATTTGTATTTTTGTTAATTTTCACATTTTCACATTTTACACTTGTACTTTGCTTTTTCTTGCACTTTACACCCCCTAACTTTTACATTTTTACATTTTACATTTTGTACCTTTACACCTTGTTTTCCCTCAAGCATTTGCACCCCCACTCCTCATTTTTGCACTTTTGCATTCCCGCACTTGCATTTTTGCATTTTGCATTTTGTACTTTTGCACCCTCACTTGTACTTCATTGTATTTTTGCACCCCACTTTTTTTACACTATTTTGTATTTTCACTTGTATTTTTTTGCATTTTCATTTTGCACTTTTGTTTTTTCTTAAGCACCCATTTTGAATTTTTGTATTTTAAACCCCAGTCCTTGTCTTTTTGTATTTTTGCAATTGTATTTTCATTTTTTACATTTTTATTTTTGCACCTGTACTTTTTGCACTTGTATTTCATTTTTTACTTTCAAGCATTTTGTATTTTTGCATTTTTGTACTTTTCATTTTGTATTTTTATTTTGTATTTTTGTACTTGCACTCCCTGCACTTTGTATTTTTCACTTTGCATTTTTGCATTTTTATGTATTTTTGTATTTTGTATTTTTGTATTTTGCATTTTTGTATTTAAGCACTTGTACTTTGCACTTGTATTTTCACCTCATTTTTTTGCATTTGCATTTTGTATTTTTGTATTTGTATTTTTTTGTACCCATTTGCATTTCATTTTGTATTTTTGTATTTTCAATTTTTTTCATTTTATTTTTGTATTTTTTACTTTTATTTTCATCTTACCCCATTTTTTACTTTTTTGCACCTTAAGTACTTGGCCTCTCTTTGCACCCTCACTTTTGAACCCCATTTTTGCACCCCACCCACTTCACTTTTGCATTTTTGCATTTGCATTTGTATTTTTGCACCTTATTGTATTTTGTACCCTGTACTTGCAATTAATCTACCCTTTGCACCCTTGCATTTTGCACCCCTGTGCACTTTTTTGTATTTTTGCACTCTTGCACTTTTGTATTTTACACCCACCCACTTGTACCTCACCCTCATTTCCATTTTCACTTTATTTTTGCATTTTTACTTTCATTTGTATTTTTGCATTTTTGTATTTTGTATTTGTATTTGTACTTGTATTTTCATTTTTTGTATTTTTTGCATTTGTATTTTGTATTTTTTACACTTTGTATTTTCACTGGGCTTGCACTTCTGGCACTTGTATTTTGCACCCCACCTTTTGCACTTGTATTTGTACCCTGTTTGTACTTTTACCCCCATTTTCAGCACTGTATTTTTGTACCCACTTTTGCACTTGTACCCTATTTGTACTTTTTGCACTTTGTACCCCATTTTGGCTTTTTTTGTATTTTTGTATTTTTGAATTTTCATTTTTAAATTTTTACATTTTGTACTTTCATCTTTGTATTTTGTATTTTGTATTTTTGTTTGCATTTTTGCATTTTTGTTTTTTTGTATTTTTGTACTTGTATTTTCTACTTTTTGCATTTCTTGTACTTTATTTTGTTTTTTTTGTATTTTTGTATTTTTGAATTTTTGTATTTTTAAATTTTTGTATTTTTGTTTTTTTGTATTTTTGTATTTTTGTATTTTTGTATTTTTTTTTGTATTTTTGTATTTTTGTTATTTTGTATTTTGTATTTTTGTATTTTTTTAACAATTCAGAAATTTGAACAGAACAAGAAAAACTGCTTTCCTGCAAGAAGTTAATTCTCTCTCGGAAAATGAAGGAACAAATGCGCAGCACTCTAAGCTGGTCAGTTGAGGTTCCAGGTGACGGACCACGGCTGGCTCCGGCGGCATGACGTCCCAGGGGTTGCTAGAGATGCATCCTCTGCTGCAGCGAGTTGGACAGCTCGGCTGCGGTTGATCCGCCGGGGAACATTGGGTTAGCAGCCGACGGCGCGGTAAATTTGTTTGCTCCGGAGGTTGGAACTGCCCCGACGAAAGGACTGGATAAATTGGCAGCGGTCAGTTCGACGGCCTACTCGTACAGCATCCCGCGCTGGTCTAGCAGCAGCACGTTCTGTGTGTTTTCTAAATGGGGAACTGCAGCTCTTGCGGATCGGAATGCGCGGCTGTTGACTTGCCAGCTGCTGTTTTAGTTGGTTTGTGTCGGCCTCGGCGTTCTTCATGCGGCGCAAGATCTCGCTCTGCTGGTTCTTGTTGAGCAGCTGGGTCAGCAGATAGTAGCTGGAATGGTTTTGGGCCACTGTGTCGACTAGGCACTTGAACGCCGTACTAGACGTTTGTTCTGCTGCTGGGGAAGCGACTGTTGCCGAAGGGAGAAAGTTCACTCGCTTGACCGTTTGTGCGAATTCGCACCACGGCAGAACCATTTGCGGAAGTGCGATCCGGATAGAGCGCCACTGGTGCCGGTGCAGCAATCGGTCCTGAAAATCGAAACAAACTCAGGTTGTGTTCAAGTTGACCTCATCCCGCTGGACTTACCTCTGCTTCTCATCCTCCTTTGGCAGCCATCCGCGCTGGATCCTCCTTGATGACCGTGCCCTGGAGGACGAACCATTCTTCCTCCTTGGTTTGGCCAGGGCCTCGGTTGTTGTTTGGTCTTCGGGGATGCCAGCGGTGCGCCGCTTGGAAGAGGTGGCGGAGGAGGAAGCTGCAAAGGAAATAAACAAAACCTGTTGCCGCGAAATTGCTTAAATGGCTTGAATGACTAATTAATGTAATCACTTACCTTCATTTTCACGAAAAACGAAAAAAAAAACGCGCAAGCAACAAACTATTTTAAAACCTTTTGCAAAAGCAAACAAACATGTTTGACATTGTTATCCGAGCATTCGTTGGTGAAGGTTGTCTGAATCAACATGACTCGTCGCGTCCCGGCGCAAAACGCCGGCAATATTGCCCTACCTGCGGCTCAAGCAGGCAAAAAAGTGGGAATTTCCAAAGGAAGGTTGAGGCCTCAACTGATGGCCAAAAACCGGGATTTCCAAAAGGAAGGTGCTTTTGGAAGTGACATCGAACAGCAAAAAGACGAAAAAGAGCGACGGTACTGTACCGATGGATGAGGAGGAGGAGAACTCTTCATCGCACGAGGAGCAGCTTTTGAAGAACAACAAGTTTGCTGGACTGCCTGACGAGGACCAGGTAGCGGAAGCAAAGGAGAATGAAGTGAAACAGCGAAAGGAGAAACTGCCTCCTTTTATGTGAGGCAATCAGCAGCAACGATCGACTTTCGAGCGGGGCTGGTTGAACTCATCAAGTCTGGGAAAGTCCAAGGCAACATTCGTCTGTGTCAGGACGGATTTAAGGTGCTGGTGCAATCCAGGCAGCACTATCAACTGGTCAAGGATTACTTGACCGAAAACGAGGCGGAGTACTTTACCCATGATGTCGTCATGGATAAGCCGTACAAAATCGTCGTCAGAGGTCTGTACGACATGCCAGTGGAGGAATTAGCTGCCGAGCTAAAAGTTTTGAAACTGGATGTGTTGGCCGTGCACAAAATGAGCCGACGCAACAAAGACATCAAGTACCGTGACCAGCTCTACCTGCTGCATTTGGCTAAGGGATCGACGACGCTTCCTGAGCTGAAGGCAATTCGAGCGGTTTTCAACATTATCGTGTCGTGGGAGCGATACCGACCAGTGCATCGTGACGTCACACAATGCTTCAACTGCCTGGGTTTCGGGCACGGAGGTAAGAACTGCCACCTGAAGCGTCGTTGCGCCAAATGTGGTACCGATGCGCACATCACATCCCAGTGCATCCAAGATTCGCTGGTGAAGTGCCTCAACTGCAACGGTGAGCACTCGTCAACCGACCGAAAGTGCCCCAAGAGAGCTGAGTTCGTGAAAATTCGGCAGCAAGCATCGACGAAGAATCAGCCTCAGCGTCGTAGAACTCCTCCAGCCCTGGTGGAGCAAAATTTTCCACCTCTTCAACCGCGACGCCAGGTCCCGAACTTGGCACCGTTGCCGTTGGATCCCAGGAAGAGAGCTGAGATGAATCATCCACGGCCGGGTTCCAGCCAGGAGCCGAGACCGCCACCACCGGGCTTCAGCCAGGAGCCAAGACCAACCCAAGAACCAGCAGTTGAGGAAAATGGTAATGATCTTTACACCTCAACCGAACTCCTCAATATTTTCAAACAGATGTCCGCTGCACTGCGTGGATGCAAAACCAAGACCCAGCAGATTGAAGTGCTGACCTCGTTCGTCATCCAGTATGGATCGTAGGTCCCTCAAGCTGCTGAATTGGAACGCTTGCTCCATTAGGAGGAAGAATTTAGAGCTGGTGGATTTTCTTCGCGAGAAGGAGATCGACGTAGCTGCCATCACGGAAACTCATCTGAAGCCCGGTGAAAAAGTTTATCTGCAAAACTACAAGATCGCGACGCAGCTCGATAGGACCACCTCTGGAGGAGGAGGTGTGCTTGTCGCTGTTCATCGTGATCTCAAGCCACGCCGGCTGCCACACTTTAAGCTGGACATCATCGAGGCCGTTGGTGGAAATTCCCACTTCGGTTGGCCCAGTACTCTTCATTGCTGCATACTGCCCACGTCAGGTGAATTCCAGAGATGGTTCAGCAGCAAAACTGAAGAGCGATATCCAGAAGCTGACACGGCGGAGCGCAAAGTACATCATCGCTGGTGACCTCAACGCGAAGCATGAAGTTTGGGGCAACAGCAGGAGGAATCGGAACGGAGTGATTCTGCACAACGATCTGCAAAACGGATACTACAACGTTGTGAGTCCGGATCGTCCAACGAGGGTGGCTCGGTCTGGGAATCACTCAATCATCGACTTCTTCATTACCAATATGGCTGAGAACGTGGCTCATCCTGAGGTGTTTGAAGAGTTGAGTTCTGATCACTATCCGGTGGTTGTGGAGGTTGGAGCTTCCGTTACTCCGCAGCGGCAACCAACCCGGAAAGATTACCACAACGTTGACTGGCAGCAGTTTCAGCAAGTGGTAGACAGCAACATCGACTATGATCAACACCCGGAAACTTCTGCCGATATTGATCGTTCGCTGGAGGTGATCCAGCAGGCTATCAACCAAGCAGAGGCTGCCAACGTTCGGGAGGTTCCTGTTAATTTTAAGGTAACTGATATTGACGTAGATACTAAACACTTGATTAGACTTAGGAATGTTTATAGGAGACAATATCAACGGACTGGGGACTATGACAAAAGATTTCAGTGAACAATTTGAACAAAATCATACAAGACCGACTTGACAATATCAGAAATCAAGAATTTTCAAAACATGTAAGCCAGCTTGGGAATTATTCAAAACCATTTTGGAAACTTTCAAAAGTTCTTAAAAACAAACCAAAGCCTATTCCTCCTCTTATTGTTGAGGATTCTCCTTTGATTACATCCGAGGAAAAGGCAAATGCACTTGGGCTTCATTTTGTTAGTTCACATAATCTTGGCGCTTCCATGACCAGCCGTAAAGAAACATCAGTTGCCAATAGTATTTCAACAATCAATGACTCTACCTTTGAATTTCCTGCAGATTCCCATGTTTCTGGTGAGGAAGTCAAAGTTGCAGTTAAACAAATGAAAAATATGAAAGCTCCAGGCTTTGATAACATTTTAATCTAGTGTTGAAAAAACAGAGTGATCAGTTCTTTCAACATCTAGCCAATATTTTCAATAAATGTTTGCAACTTGGTTACTTCCCCACCAATTGGAAGCTGGGCAAAGTCATACCAATTTTGAAGCCTCAAAAGATCCAACATCGCCAACAAGTTATCGTCCCATTAGTCTTTTGAGTAGTCTGTCCAAACTCTTTGAGAAGGTCATCTATTCAAGGCTTTTGGATTTTACCAACGATAATAATATAATTTTGAACGAGCAGTTTGGCTTCCGAAAGGGACATAATACTGCTCATCAGCTTACGAGAGTAACTAAAATCATCAAGCAGAACAAGCTTGAGTCTAAATCAACTGCTATGGCTTTGTTGGATGTTGAGAAGGCTTTTGACAATGTTTGGCATGATGGTTTGATACATAAACTGTATTTATACGGTTTTCCAATGTATCTTATCAAAATTATCCAGCACTATCTTTCGGAGAGATCGTTCAAGGTTTTTCTGAATGGGATTGCTTCTGGATTATTCAACATTGATGCTGGGGTTCCCCAAGGAAGTATTCTTGGCCCACTTCTGTACAATATTTTTACATCTGATTTGCCTACTCTTCCTGGTAATGGTGTGTTGTCACTTTTTGCTGATGACACTGCCGTTATTTATAAGGGTAAAATAACCAGATATTTAGTTGGCCGTCTTCAGAAGGGTCTTGACGTTCTTTCCGAATACTTTGGCGACTGGAAAATTCGCATAAATGCAGCCAAAACTCAAACCATCATTTTTCCACTTTCCAAATCGGCCAGATTTGTCCCAAAGGATGATGTTTTGATTAAAATGAATGATGTTTCGATACCCTGGTCAAAGGAAGTTGTCTATTTAGGTCTCATACTTGACTCGAAACTTTTGTTTCGGCAGCATGTAGATAAAATATTGAACAAGTGCAGCATTCTCATCAGGTGTTTGTATCCTTTAATTAACAGAAAATCAAAGCTATCTTTGAAAAATAAGTTAGCAGTTTACAAACAAATAATTTACCCCGTTATTGAGTATGCAGTACCTGTTTGGGAGTGTTGCGCTAGAACTCATAAATTGAAGCTCCAGCGTGTCCAAAACAAGGTACTCAAAATGGTTTTGAATGTTCCTGGCTGGACAAGATCAAGTGAGGTTCATGAATTAGCAGAAGTTAAAATGTTGGATCAGAAGATTCAAGAAAAATGTTTGAAATTCAGGGAAAAATGTGCTATTTCTGAATACCCCTTGATTCAAGGATTGGTTTAGTTTATGGTAAGATTAAGTTAGTTTTAGGTTAGGTTATGTTTTCTTAACATTTTTTTCCTCATTGTACCTAGTGTTACAAAAATGATAAATCATATACTTTTAAAGTTATAAAAATGAACAGTGTTTAAATCACGAAAAGCAAACTAAAGCTGAAGAGCCACAGCTGACCACTTATTATGTAAACCAAATGTAATTATTATAAGAAAGATTCAATAAAGTATATTTAATTCAAAAAAAAAAAAAAAAAAAAACATGTTTGACAGTTTGCGCGTTACGATTATTGAGGCAGTGTGCGTGCTTGCAAGCGCGAATGATATTGGTGTGAGTGAGCAACACAAAACATTAAATTTTTAAGGTGCGTGTCTTTGCTTAAGCGTCTTAACTGGCACTGGCGATGCCCGATTCTCGGCCGCAGCCCCCCTAACGTTAGAGTGGGGTAGAGTACCCCGCTAGAGACGTGGGTGGTACGGGTTCGAATCCCGTCTGTGATCTGGTGATTTTTGACAAAGAACTTTGTCCTAAGGTTTCTATACGTGGTGTCAATCCAAAATTTTCGCGAAGCGAAAACGTTACGTGACGAATTCCCCTCTCGGCAAATTTCCCCTCTTTTTGCTGCACGCTGGTTGGATGAACGAACGTTTCCCAATCAGTCAATCGAGAGACGTGAGATTGATGTATCTAAAATCACCCCCACTCCACCTCATAATTTTCGGATTGTCGACGAGCCAACAAAACTCGGCTCGGTCGGCCCCGAAAATTCATTCTATTGCTGGACGTCGATGAGAACACATCAGAAGCAGATGGCCTGGTGGCCCGGTAGCAGACGGCCTAGAGGTCCGGGAGCAGATGGCTTGGAGGCAAGGACCAGCTAAGACATTCCAGTCGCGGGAGTCGATCATTGGAATTGGACACCACCTGGACTGGCGTGGCCGGAGGCCCCGCGGATGTTCCTATGGGGGGACATTTGCCGAACCGTAAGAGTTGGGGCAATATGGGTATCAAACTTTATGGTTTTTGATACTGGACATGAAATTTGACATTTTGGCAGTAGTGGCCACAATCCGGAGTGGCCGGAGGCCCCGCGGATGTTCCGATGGGGGAACATTTGCCGAACCTTAAGAGTTGGGCAATATGGGTATCAAACTTTATGGTTTTTGATACTGGACATGTTTGACATTTCGGCAGCAGTGGCCACAATCCGGAGTGGCCGGAGGCCCCGCGGATGTTCCGATGGGGGGACATTTGCCGAACCGTAAGAGTTGGGACAATATGGGTATCAAACTTTATGATTTTTGATACTGGACATGAAATTTGACATTTCGGCAGTAGTGGCCAACCGTAAGAGTTGGGCAATATGGGTATCAAACTTTATGGTTTTTGATACTGGACATGAAATCTGACATTTTGGCAGTAGTGGCCACAATCCGGAGTGGCCAGAGGCCCCGCGGATGTTCCGATGTGGGGACATTTGCCGAACCGTAAAAGTTGGGGCAATATGGGTATCAAACTTTATGGTGTTTGATGCTGGACATGAAATTTGACATTTTGGCAGTAGTGGCCACAATCCGGAGTGGCCGGAGGCCCCGCGGATGTTCCGATGGGGGGACATTTGCCGAACCGTACAAGCTGGGGCAATATGGGTATCAAACTTTATGGTTTTTGATACTGGACATGAAATTTAACATTTCGGCAGTAGTGGCCATAATCCGGAGTGGCCGGAGGCCCCGCGGATGTTCCGATGGGGGGACATTTGCCGAACCGTAAGAGTTGGGCAAATATGGGTATCAAACTTTATGGTTTTTGATACTGGACATAAAAAGTTGCGTTTGGCCATTATCTGAAGTTAAGCAGTGAAAATAAATTGCTTATTAGGCAGGAAGTAATAAATAGATTACTGCGATGCACATTTTTTTGTGCCGCTGCGAAAATCGGTTTCTGGAAATTTAGAATAACTATCTCGTAATCAATTAAAGCCCAATAAAGGGCAGTTTTAATGTCAGCTGTTCAAATTTCCTTGCAGCCTTGCAAAAACATTCCCGCATCTTGGTAACTTTCGAGTAGTGAAGGAAAGTCATTTGATTTCACCTCGATTTCTATTTCAACTCCACTTGCCATTTCCGTCCTCTTAGTTCGATAGGACGTTAATTATGAGGGGGGAAATTTGGACCGGACATTCTAATCGAAAATTACAACAATCATCTTGCAAAGTTCTTTGTCATACTGGTCATGTGTAACATAACCACCTGCACCATTTTTTCGCTTCTTAACCACTTGATACTACCAGTTGTCGTTTTTCTTCGAATATCGTCTTCCAAGTAAAAAGAGTCATGGCCTAACTCAGGGTCAATAATAAAAAAGTAACAAACAATTCTGTATACCAAGATACAAGCCTGTACTGAGCAGGAACAGGAGTCAACGCTTTGAAAGGGCTCATGAGTAGCAATCCTTACTACCAACTACCCTCGATAAAGCAAATGGCCTATCAAACACTGCTCAGCGATGTTCACCAAGAAGAAAGCGACAATAACGACGGTAGCAAGAAGGTTAAGAGAGCGAAAAGAAGAACTAGATTAGAGGCGTGGTTGTGCGATCAAATCTACAGCTGAACACTACTTTGGTGTCTTGGGACAACTAGAATCCCAAGGATCACGGTGGCTTAAGGGTAAAGTACCCCGCAAGAGACGTCGGTGGTACGGGTTCGAATCCCGTCTGTGATCTGGTGATTTTTTTCGCTTCTTAACCACTTGATACTACCAGTTGTCGTTTTTCTTCGAATATCGTCTTCCAAGTAAAAAGAGTCATGGCCTAACTCAGGGTCAATAATAAAAAAGTAACATTATATTCAATCCAAACAATTTTTTTAATCAGTCAAGGATGCCTATTTGGAGTTGGGAGACTGGATTCATGGTGATTTGTCAACAAATAACATTATTTATGTTAATTTTTCGAAAGGTGAACAAACTTTTTTTGCACCTTTTTTATTTTCGTAATAGTATTTGTTATATTACTTTTTATAGAAATCATATTTTGATGAGCTATTTGTAGCAAAATGTCTGGCATGAGTTTCTGAACAAAACGTAGTACTAGGTTTCTGTCAAAATTAAATTGTTTAGATGTTTCATCACAATATGTGCATAGTGCCCAAGGGGTGTAAATACTTTTTAACATACTGTACATAACCTAAAACGGCGGAAATTTCAATCGACATTCTTCGCTCTGTTCTGCTACTCAACACTAGGTGTCGCATGTCGTTTGGCTCATGAACGCTAAATGCTCCATAATTCCGGCAGATGGCGCAAAGCATCGAAGAATGACGATTCAAATTTTCGCTGTTCGGTTATATAGGAATGCAAACATAAAATTGAATTTACAGCTCTTGGAAAAACTTTTTAGAAAAAATTCAAGAAGTATGAGTGTAAACTTTTTGCCCTCTATAAATTAACGCAATAAAAAAAAATTGAAAAAAAAATAATTTTGAAAAAATAATAGTGTTTAAAATTATAGAGCATCAAAAGTTAACAAAGTATCAGCTCGAATTTTTTGCACAAAAGTTGTTTTTAACGCTGGAATTTAACAAAATAGAATTCGCATACATAACCTCAAAGGGTGGAAATTTCAATCGACATTCTTCGCTCTGTTCTGCTACTCAACACTAGATGTCGCATGACGTTTAGCTTATGAATGCCAATTCTGATGTTCGTTTTCAGTTAATATTTACTGAAAACTGCATTGCTGACATTTTCAGTTAGTTTTTCCCTGAACATCAGTTAAAATTTGTCTGGAGCTGTCAAAGTTTTCTGAAATTTCAGCAAGTTTTCGTTTACTGAATGGCTAGCTTCTCTGCACCGTGCGGCACATGCGGTTCACTTGTACCTCGGTTTTCTTTACGCCTGCTTTGTTCGGTACAATGATACGATGAACCAAAATACTAACACACAAAAGGGCTCGTACCGCAGCTAGAAAACCAAAACCGCGTTGTGCGTTGTCACTGACGCATGGGAAGCTTGCTATGCTCGCGTTTGTCATAAACCCTTTTTGCCTTCCTCACCTTACTGAGGAAAGGCTATAAAATCACTCGAAAAATGAACTTTCTAATTAGACCTCCTAGACCTACCTTCATTTGTACATATCGACTCAGAATCACCAGCTGAGCAAATGTCTGTGTGTTTGGCTGTATGTAGACATGTGTACCAAATCAATGTCACTGGAATATCTCGTCACAGGCTCAACCGATTTTGGCCGGAATGGTTTTAATCGATCTGTCTTAACGTCCCCTACATTGCTATTTAAAATCAAGAAGTTTGATTAAGTATCTTAAAAGTTATGTTAAAAAAACTGTTTCATATAAACATAAAATTTTGGTAAAAAGGGTGGTTTTTTCAAGAAACCTTCACATACTATATATTTTTAGAAAGCACTTGAGAAGACCTTTCAGGTGGATTGAAAAAAAAAGTGATTAGACTTACCTATCCAAAGTTATGAGCACTTAAATATCAGTTGAGAAGAATAACATAACCTCCTTGTTTTTTTCTACTTTTGTTTTGGTTTTCAAATTCGGATGTACAGGGTGATCCAACTAAAAATTGTGAAATGGAAGTCGATGATCGATGAATAGAGCTGTGCCTTGTATTCAATAAAGTACCCCTCGAGTACCCCAAAGAAGATTACTTTTTAATCATACCCAAATGCGGAATAAAACAAACTACGGAACATTTTTTATTACGCAAAGCAGATTTTTTCGTCTCCTTGCGATCAAGCAAGACCGAATCGGTCCCTAGGGGTGACTTTTCGGTTCAGCCGGAGCTGGAACCTTGAGCTTGGGGCTGAAACCTCGAGCTCGGAGCCAGCACCGAGCTGAAACCGTGTCTGAAACTTTGATTAAAAAGTAGCCGATTTTTGGAAATCAATTTAGCGTGCATCGCACATGAGCTGTCACTGTCAGCCAAAAAAAAGCAAAACAATCCCAACCCGTTATTTTCCTGCGAAGACGCGTTTTTTTTCGGACAACCCGGATGCCAAGCGGTCCCCATCGGATCCCAGCTGCTGACCACGATCTGCAGTGCAGTGTGTAGTGCTCAATCAACTTCAACTGGTGTTTCCTGTGCTGCAAGGGCGGAAGTTTCATCTGCTCAGAAACCTGCCTGACGACGTTCCACCTCTTGTGCCGCCAGTTTAACCAGCCGGAGAGTCGTTACATCTGCGAAGAGTTCGATTCCGGCCGAATGCCGCTGTACGACGAGATCGTCTGGGCCAAATATTCCTTGTTAATGTTCTGGCCCGTGATTGCGATGGCGACTTGGACAGCGTGACGGACCTGAAGCGGTCGGGCATCATGGAGCGGTACAACGGGGCACTGCGCGTGGCACGGCAGATTTTCGAACGGCTGCAGGCAGAAAAAGCTTACACCCAGAAATCGGCCCCGGACGATTTGAGCTTTAAACTGCCGATGTACGTGAAGATCAAGTTCAACAAGAATGTTGCTCCGCTGAGAGGGCGCAACGCGGCCAGATACGAGGAGGTGAGTTTGTCGAGAGGATGGTTTTCCGTATCAATTGTTATATCAGATTCTATTCTATTTCAACAGGAGGACTCGATCTGTGAGTGAACATCGTCGGACACGGACCCGTGCGGGCTGGAATCGTATTGCATTAACCGGGCGCTGCTCGAGGAGTGCAATCCAAAGACTTATCCAGCTGGCGATAGTTGCAAGATCCAGTGCTTCAAACGAAAGCAGTACCCGGCACTGGCGGCCAAACGGATCTGATCGCACAGGAGGACATCCACCAGGGTCAGTTTCTTCCTGACGATGAACACGGAGTTGACAACCGACTCGGGGCCCAAAGGCAACATGGCCCGGTTCATATACCACTCGTGCGAGCCCAACTGCGAGACGCTGTTGTGGAAGGTCGGCGGAAGAAAATACGTGGGGCTGTTTGCCCTCAAGGACCTCAAGGCGGTAAATTCTCAAAATCCCGGTAAAAACACTTCCTACAACTAACTCTTATTACTCGTTTTCACGCCAGGGCCTTCAACTACAACTTTGAGACGTTCGGCGACTTGAAGAAGATCTTCTAGTGTGGTGCGGGCAAGTGTTCCGAGCTGATCGTCAGCCAAGGGAACTGGAGTGAGTAGGCCACAACGGTCTTGCGCGACAGCTCCTCCGCCACCCACGCCTGCGGCAAAGTACCTTGCGGAACCATCCCGCCCAACCTCAAAGACCCTCCCAGCTACGGTTTGCGGGTTCAGATCAGGAGAAAGATATTCTGAGAAATTGCATTAACGGATCCAGAATTAATTCACATCTTACAAGCAAGAGTTTTGTTTTTCGGTTCAAAGAACAGAAATCACTCACTCATCTTAGCCGACTGGAGCACGCAACACGACTTGCTCAATCGCTCCACCCAGCGACACAAATACTTCGTGAATTTCTTTCATTTCTTTTAACACATAAAATCGACAATACAATAATAAAATATGATAACAACAATAAAATAACAATAATAAAATATGATAAGGGGTGAGTGGGGTGGTTGGTCTAAGATGACCAGTGCTGTTAAACGTTTAAATAAACGGCGTTTAACTTAACGGAATCGTTAATCGTTAAAATTAACGTGAACGCGAACGGAGCCTACGTTGATCTGAACGTGAACGTGAACGGAGCACGTTAATTAACGCGTTGATCCTTTTGAGGCCCCGACTTCGAGGGCCTGTATCTCCCAAACGGTAACATCTAGCGGGTTACTTCCAGTTGCATTTCACGGGCATTAACTGTGATTTTGTGTTCCCGGTGAGGTAATTTGTCCAAAGTGGCCACCGGATCCGGCAACCCGGAACATCCGTCAAGCAGGTTTTTTTTAAAGCTTTTGTCATTCAATCGACATTTGAGCTAATGTTATGAAACGTTATTTGTAGTACATAGGTATACTGACTATATTGGGTCAGTTCAGGGTATCTGTGGCCACTCCGGAACCGATTCCATGGTACCACGCAAATGATTCCGATGATTGTGATATTCAAAAGTCGACCTGTTGCTTATCAAACTTCGTAAAATTGAAATCATTAATCATCTATTATCATGCCGGTGTCCTTTGGCCCGATCGGACCACTCCGGAACCGTTTACCGGTGGCCTCGGAGGAAGTGTACTGAGTATAGAAAAAGTTCTATCATGTGATATATCGTCTGGTGGTGAACCAATCCATCGAGGACTCCTCACCCTCCTCGAAACGTGGTGTCCGTACTCCATGACCATAAAACGATGATCGGGGAGATTATCCGCTGGCTCCAGTGGGGTAGCCCCACTGTCCAATGGTGGAGATTACCCTTGTAAGGATGGCAGTGTCACTGGAAAGGATCAGATGTCGTCGATCAGACCGCTGGTTGTACTGATCGGACAGTCCCGGACGCACAATTCGAATAAGCCGCATGATGGTGGGTTCGATCCGGGAGGTAAACGTGGAGAGCATCGGCAAGTTGGTCACGGTTCGAGAAATCATTTAACGGTGCAACGAGATGAAGCAAATGATGACGGTGACCACGTGTCGAGGGAAGTCCTCGCCGGATTGGTTAACCACGAGACAGTCTTCTGGTGGAAACGATAGTCGTGATGGAGGTGGCCGTGATAGGCCTCTTCCACCAGGAAGGTCTTGGTTCTGGGACTGCTGAGTGAGACGTTCCTGGAAGCACACCAGATCGTCTGTTCAGTGTTTGAACAGGTCCGAGGATGCAAGACGAGCTGACTCTCACGAGCTGCCACGGAAAGCAGCCGCCATCGCGTATCAAAACTCTGCACATGTCGCCAATACATCGCACTGTGCAAGTGCAAAATTCCGCTAATCACGCCGGAATGGTAAAAAACATCGGCACCGCGAGGCAACCGACGACCGCGACACGGCGTTCATCGACGTTCAGCGATTGTTTATGCTCCATACGAAAAATATTTGATTTGGAGGGAATTTGTCTTAAGTGGTTAGCGTGGTAGTCTCTCACCCCAGTAAGGCCTGGGTTCAATCCCAGACGGATCCGGTGGCATTCGCCTGATCACGTCTTCTATCGGATGGGGAAGTAAAACATCGGTCCATTTGCGTAAAAAAGGTTTTGGGTGGCTCACCATACATTACCTTCGGAAGCCAATAAATGAGCAGAAACTTGCAACAAAGACCACAAAAGACCCGGAGGTCTTTAAGGTGGATTGCTTTTCTAAGGTGTCGCTCCCACCGAAGAAGCCGAACTGCGAGAGAAGGTAAGGCACTTACGACCGGTGCAACGGAACAGGAAGTGTACGTTGAGGCAACTGAGGATTCCAACCCGCGGTTCGTGTCCACCTGAGAGATGCGGGAAATCAAGCACAATCTGTACGACGAAGGGGAGTCATTCTGCTACAGAGCAATAAATTGAATAAATTCGCTGTGAGAAACAAATTCAAATTTTATTTTTGAGCCTTCTTCAGTTTGCGCTTTTCAAAACACCTTGCTTTTCACTATCTTCTTCAGCACCAACTCGTCCGGCTTTTCCGCCTCGACAAACTTACGCTTTTTGCTCCGGCTCCAGGAAAACTTTCACCACTATCCCAAACCGTTCGCCGTGTTCTTTCAGCATCTTGTCTCTTTTCGCAGCCAATCTTTCCGCTCGACCTTTCGCTGCTCCTGTTCGAGCCCCAATCGTTATCGACGCGACTTAACACGTGACGGATTTAGCGCACGAACGGATCCCGGTTCGGGATGACCGAAAGCAGCCGCAGTTCGGCCGACTCCGAACATCTCCAGTTTGCGGTGTCACTTTCGCCGTTACACTGCAGGAAGAAGCTTAGCTGGGCGGCGACGTTGTGTTGTTGGTTCGCCGCATGGCCATTATCTCCCAGGGCAGATTGCGCACGTAATACACCTGCGACAGGACCGAATCCGTCAGCTTGCTCAGATTCTCCACCTAAAAGTTAAAGGTCGCTTCCGACCGGACCTCGTCGTCCAGATTGTCCTGATCGCTTATGTTCATCTGTTTGGGGACCGGCGGTCACTGCTTCGCCACCACCTCCGTCCGCTGGGTTTACCACTGTCGTCGGGGCCAGCGCCTGCACGTTCAGGGGATCTAACGCGTTATAGAGCTTGCGTATCCATGGCTTCTACGGTCTTATCGTAGTCCATAGCGGCGTTCAAGGCCCCGTCAGCGGTCGGAAGAAATCCCAGCTCGGTGCCGATGTTGGTCCTATGCGGTTCCGGAATCGTACTCCGTGCTTTTTTCCGTCGCCTAAATCCGCTCCCTCCGCCCGTTTCGGGTGTTCTCCGGCTGCATCAGCAGCGGCCCAACACGATTCAAGTCCAGCGAGTGGTCACGGCATCGGAAGAAACGCACAAATTAGTCTAAATAATTGCGAAAAACTCTTGCAACACCTGTCCGTGCTTTTGTTTTGATTTTGTTTATTGACGGTTGCAGCTAGCAGGCGATGCACGCTAAACAGATTTAAAGAAAATGGCTACTTTTCGATCAAAGTTTCAGGCAAGGTTCCAGACCGGTGCTGGCTCCGAGCTCGAGGTTCCAGCCCCGACAAAACCGAAGTGTGAGTGAGATCGGGCTTAGATAACTATATAAATATGTAATAGAGTTATCTAAGCCCGATCTCACGCACACTAGCACGCCATTTGTTTTGCTGGAGGGTACAAAATTTAACCTCAATCTTTTTTGTGTACGTACATGCAATACATGCGCGCGTAGATAACTCTATGTAATGTGTCGAGCTTAATTAAGCTTAATTTTAGAAATCAATTGGGTCCATATTTAAGCTTAAATAGCTAATATTATTTTTCACAACGATAAAGCTTATTTTTCTGAGTACAATGACCCTTTGTACGACCACAAAGAGTTTAAAATGGATTTTTAAATCAATTTTGAAAAATTAACCTCACGGTCCTACTTGACAGAAAAGGTCCTACTAGACAGCTCGTTCCAAGGGGACCATAGTTGATCCATCGAAAAAAATGTTGTCTTGTCAATAACTTTTTTTTGCATACAAATGAAAAAAGTGATCAGAAATGGTTTTTAATCGTGTTTTTCACCGTTGTACATAAAAATTTACATAGGGTTTTAGTACCCAATTGGGTCCTAAAATTAAGCTTTAATTGCTGATACATATTGTTGTTGTAGTTTGGTTGAGAGTTTTAGCAGAATGCATTACTATGAATACAAAGAGACGAGTTGTTCCTTTTAATTCCGCTATATATTTTAATATCTTGACAGATACGTCTTTCGTCTACTACTTGCTGACTTCATCAGTGTTCTGTTCTCGACTTTTGTTTGTTGTTTACAACGATAAAGCTTATTTTGTTGAGTACTATGACCTTTTGAACGGCCACAAAGGATTTGTAATGGATTTTTAAATCCATTTTTTTTTTAAATAGCTTCGTGGTCCTTCTTGACAGAAAAGGTCCTATTTGACAGCTCTTTCCAAGAGAACCATTTTTTTTGCAATGAAATAAAAAAATATCAGAAATGGGTTTCAAGCGAGGTTTCAAGAGTTTTTTTTAACGTCGACATAAAAATTAACGTGGGGCTTTTGGACATTATTGGTGTATATTATTGTTTACAACGATACAGCTTATTTTTCTGAGTACGACCGCAAAGGATTTAAAATTGATTTTTTTTTATTTAATTAAAATAAATTAAGTTCGTAGCCCTTTTTGACAGAAAGCATCCAACTTGACAATTGGGTATTAAAGCCCTTTGTCAATTTTTATGTACTACGGTAAAAACACGATTAAAAACCATTTCTGATCACTTTTTTTCATTTTAATGCAAACATTTTTTTCGACAAGACAACATTTTTTCGATGGATCAACTATGGTCCCCTTGGAACGAGCTGTCAAGCAGGAGCTTTTCTGTCAAGAAGGACCGCGAGGTTAATTTTTCAAAATTGATTTAAAAATCCATTTTAACGTCTTTGTGGTCGTACAAAGGGTCAATGTACTTAGAAAAATAAGCTTTACCGCTGTAAACAATAATATCAGCAATCTAAGCTTCATTTTAGGACCCAATTCTTCCTGAGAGGACCACAGTTGATCCATTGTGAAACGTCTCGTCATTTTAATTTTTATTTTTTGCTTTAAAGTGAAAAAGTGATCAAAAATGGTATTTATCGTGTTTTTCATCGTTGTACATAAAAAAATACAAAGGGCTTAAGGACTCTATTCTAAACCATCCTAATATATGCAAATTTCTCCTAGTTTTTAAAACCAAACTTGTAAAATAAAAAGCTACTTTTTACATGCGCGCTAACACGAACTGTAGTAATTTTTCACCACTTTCCCTATCCCCTGACTTTCGTAACATATCTGATTGAAATCCACTCAAATTTGACAAATACCTCATTTACTCATTTACGAGTCGATTTTGTTATGAGCAAAAAAAAAAGTGATTTTGAACGAGCGTGTAAAGTAGAACGGCACAGCTCTATTGATCGACCATCGACTGTCATTGTTCACTACCCTGTGTTATTCGAACAAAAATAAACAAAAACAAATCTTGAGAAAATTCCAGACTTTTTATCGCGCAACCGATTAAAAACGTAAAGATACGATAAGAATTTTATTGGCACCGGTGTCCATTTAGTGATTTCTTTTAATCCTCCACCAGCAGACGGGGTGATCAAGTTTGTACGAGGATATGCTGAAGCCGGAAAATACTAGTAAGAATCCTGATTCCTTAATCAGGGCAAAGCGTTTCGCTCTTGACTAAATGTTCTGCTGATGACCGTCACTTCTGGCCTACCCAGGAAAGTAATTTCGCCGATGTCTCCGACGTCTTTGATGGTTGAACGTAAAGCTTTCTACTTTCGCTAGCTGTCGGAGTCCATAAGAAGTTTCAGGTAAATAAATTGTTCAAAGCTTATCAGGGCTCGGCGGGGGAAGTGTTTTAATTAGATACCCTAACCAGGGAGGATCGTGGATGTGATTTTGACAAAGTGCGTTTTGCCAGCAAAACTAGGAACTGTTGGTCTGTTGTTCTACGCATGATTTTACGATGTCATTTTTTCGGAAAAATCAAGCAAAACAATGTAAATGGGTCAAAGCCTAAGTGTTAACAAAGAGTCTGTCTGTTCGTTTTAATAGCGGTGTCCACGCGTGGTTAAACTCTGGTTTTGGTCCATTTAATTTTTTGCATGAAATCATTGAAACAACATTAAGTCTGTTTGTTTTATTGTAGTACTTCCACGCATAATTCTCGTCAGGTATTTTCTTGTTAGAAATTATTTTTCATTCTCTAGCAAAATAATGTGATTGGGCCAAGTACGCAAAAAGTGAATTCCGTTCACGTCAGTGGATATTTACGTTAGGAGTGAACAGAATACATAGTCTTGCTATATTTGTTTCGAAAATATATCATTTTTACCAAGAAAAATGTGAACAAATGGAATAATCTGTCGACTGTTTTTAAACACAGACTCAAAACATTATTCAATTATTATTAACAGTCACAATTATTTTGAACAGTTATGTTGAAAAATGGTTAAAAAGATCCTTATTTTCAGCACCATCTGGCATGTTTAGTTTTAAGTAAAAATGCTTTTCTTAAAAATTATATTAGAGTGTTTGGTCTGCGCCAAAAAAAAAAACTGTATTTGTGACAAGCCTGATTACAACAAATGTCGATTGATTAACTCATACACGTATACAGAATTAAACATTTTATTAATTAAAATACAAGAAAAAACGCAAACAATAATGTGAGGAAGGCTCCAACCACCTTATAGGTGGATTAAGTAACGTTTTTGATTAGGAATATGTACGATTACAAATATTCTTTTGGTGAAAAATGCGTTTTTTTATTTCTTTTGGAAAGCATATCATTTATAAAACTTTGCTTTCATCATTAGACTTTCTCTTGTACTGACGTTATAAATAAACAAAGTCGTTGTTATGAATTTAAAGAAGTTCTACTATTTTTATATTCTTTAGTAAGAAAGGCTCTATCTCACCCCAGGTGGGATTAAATCGGGTTTTTAGCATAACTTTTGAAATACGTAACAAAACATAATAATATTAACTAGGGTCAAGACGGATCGAATGAGACCAAAACGATCCAAATCGGTTCAGCCAGTCCGGAAATAAATCGTGTGCATATTTTTCGGTGCACGGACTCACATTCAGATACACGCACAGACATTTGTTTAGAATTTGATTCTGAGCCGATAGGTATACATGAAGGTGAGTCTACGAGGTTGAGATTGAGAAATTCATTTTCCGAGTGATTTTAAAGCCTTTCCTCAGTAAGGTGAGGAAGGCAAAAATATGTTGACTCCATGCCGAAAAAAATACACTGTAAGAAAAAAACACGCCACTTTTATGAGATATTCTGATTTTTAGTTTAAAAGTCAAATTTAAAGATGAGCGCACGATTTTTTTTCGTTCAAAATTTTGTGAAAATAACCTAAGATGTTACAAAAAGACTCACAAAAAATGCAGAATAGAGCAACCCACCTAAAAAATAAAAAAAAATATTTACTGAAAACTTTTTTTGAAAAGTGCTCTAAACGTCAAATCTTTCAAAGACCAAATACAGGAATCGATTTTCTAGACAATTTTACATAAAAGTCTCCATATTGACCACTGTACTAAGTCAAATCCTTGTGAAGTTACAGCGGTTTTAAATCTAAAAATGTTGGAAAAATTGGTTTTTATATGGTTTTCGACAATTTCTACACTCTCTACAGTTCGGCTGAGCTGTAGGGGATTATCTCCAAGTACATCGGCAGGTTCAAGACCTGCAAGACCCGCTTGGACCAAGTAACCCTCGTCAGTTACATGATCTCCAAGTATGGAATTTAAGGATTTTTTTGTTATTATATATTGTTTTACTGATCCTCGGTCCCAACCTGGTCACAGCACCTAAAAGGACCTAATAAAAATAAGTTAAGAAAAACAATTCTACACTCAAACCCCGATGGTTGACACCAATCGTTGTCAAACGAACGGGATCACTTTTTAGCTTGACACTCCTTTTACACGGAGGTCACACACACTACTGAACGTTTGTTTTGATAGTGTGCGTGAGCGCTGTATAAAAAGTGACAGTTCGTTTGACTTTGACCAACCAACAAAAAAAGTGTCAAACGAAAAAGTGACCAACCAGTGTATATGAAAAAAATAGTTTTTGGATGGTTTTCGACAATTTCTTTATGACAGACTTGATTTTTCAGTCTCGTAAATATTTTTACCTGAAAGCTCGGCCAACTTCCCATTAGATTGTCTAGTTGTTAAGGCAAGATGGCCGATTCGCAGAACGTGTGCAATTTTGTTTCCAAATCAACAAGTTTGTAAATATTTTTCTGTGGTTTAATCTCTTAAACATTAAAACAAGCAACTTTCCTTTTTCACAAGAATTGCTCTGCTGAAGGGTGCATCAAAACATTTGCAGCCAAAGATTCTGCTAATTTGGTTCGATCCGGATCAAGATGGAACAAACAGTCAAGTGTTCGGATCTCTTCAAACTTTTCGATTTTTTCACCGTAATTCACCGTGATCACCCGCGAGTTTGCTCCTCCAGCATGCCAAGGGCCGACCGTGGCCGAGGCAGCTCGAGTGCGGCTCGAAAAACCCACGAAGTTCATCTACCGACAGAGACCGCATCGACCGCCATTGCGCACGGGAGCGTGCCCGGTGACTTCACCGATCCTTCATTTTTACACGTGTCATACCGCCCACGTGAGTCCCCAGTACGGACGAGACAATCGACCCGGGTATCCGGAAGCACTTCCGGCCAGCAACAGCAGCAGTCCACCAGCACTACGGCAACAACCACTTCCAACGTTCCCACCAGCAACGAATTCGAGATGCTGAGTGGAGATGAAAACAACACCGACAGTGACAGCAGCAGTGCTGGCGACGACGATGACGATGATGAACTTGCGCGCAAGCAAGGAAATCTAATCTAATCTAATTTAATCAGACCCTAGCGCAGCCAATCTTTCGAAGGGATCCTGGATAGTGCCTTAGGTTAGATGACGCCTAGCATTCTTCTTGTCATTTATTAACATTTGTAGTGCGCCATTGCATCGGAATGCTTTGAAACATCACAAGTGTTAAAGCGGCCAGGCCTACTGCGTAAAGCCGTATCGCAGAGATGACTCGTAATAGGGACGTGGCGTTACATCGTGCCGCCATCTGGTTTTTCTAAGCGCAAGAGTGGAAAAGTGCTGAGTCATCGTCTAAAAATAGACGACGTCCTATCTCGCCCAGCAAAATGAAGTCGATAAAGTAGTCGGTTTCGATGAGAAAAAGTGGAAAATGTGGTCTAAAAATAGCGACGCCATCCCCCTATTGGGTTGAGTTTGAGCACTGAGTGTTCGAACAACAACACAATTCTGAATCGACAGGGGAGGAAGAAGCGTGGGGACACACCACCATACGCTCCGAGATTTTGACTGTATTCGTTGGAAGCACCATGCTAAGAAGGTTTGGTACTCCGGGGCCCTCTGGGACGGGACATTGTATTTCCACGAATGCCCTGGACACTATTTGCCGTGGTTATAGCGCCACAACTCGCTCTCTGTAACAGTATTTCTAATTCCAGTCCAAGCTCACCAAGTCGTCATGGCCTAGTGGTTAGCATTTTTGCTTACCAATCCAAAGGACGGAGGATCGAACCCCGCTTCGAGCGACTTTGATTTTTCGTTCATATTCATCATTTCAAATTTCTGTGTTCTAAACTTTCTCGTTGGGAGCAGATGGGCATCGAACCCAGAACCATTCGCTTACAAAGCAAACACCGTAACCAGTCAGCCACGGCCGCTCCTGAACTTGCGCGCAAGCAAGGAAAGCAGAAAAACGGTAACTCTCTGAAGGAACGACGACCACCTCCAATTTTTGTTTTGGATACGTTGGCTGACGATGTTGACGAGTTACTTCCCAGTTAACTCAATCGGAATTCAATTCGAATCGTTTACGTGTTCCGTTTCAAACGCAACAACCGGTACGTACATGGAATCGGTTGTTGCATTTGAAACGGAATACGTGAACGATTCAGATTGAATTCCGTTTCAGAATTCCGATTGAGTTAACTGGGTTGAGGGACTCCAATATTGTCTCAAAATTAGTAAAACTTCTGTGCAAGTGATTACACACAAAAAGCTGAATTTCGACTTTGTGGTGAAGAAGTTGAAGTTGCGAAACTTCAAATGTTTTACATTTGACCCTGCAGAGAAGGTCCCAGTGAAGATCGTCCTTCAGGGATATCCGGATCACCCGATCTCCAACCTGGAAGAACACCTGACGGGCGTCAAGGTAAAGCCTCGAGAGATAAAGGTGCTCTCAAAATCGACTACGGTGACAGGTACGTACACCTTGTACCTCCTGTACTTCGATCGCAGGTCCGTCAAAATCCAGGACCTACGGCGGATTAAAGCACTGGACGGCTTCTTTGTCACGTGGCGATTCTACACGAAGAATCCGGCCGATGCAGCCCAATGCCACCGCTGTCCAAAAATTTGGACATGGCTCAAGAAATTGCAATTTTCCGCCCCGGTGCGTAAAGTGCGGAGAGACCCACTTCACCGAAAGGTGCAATCTTCCGCGGAAAGACCAGCTGGGGGAAAACACCCAGCAGCACAAAGCGCGCGTCAAGTGCGTGAACTGGTGGAAACCACACAGCGAATTCCGTGGCTGTGCTGCGCGGAAAAAGTACATCGAGGAGCAGGACAAGAAGAAGAAAGCGCCAGCGTCCCGCCATCCTCCGAAGACTTCGAGCTCGACCGCTGCAGCAGCTGGCGGCGGAGCGGTTTGATCGACCAAACCAGCGTTCCCTCCCGGAACAAGTGGATGTCGTGAGTGTGCTGATTCAGCGGGGGCTGATCATTGTGATCCGGTGGCATCGCGCGGGACATGGCGACTCCCAGGATTGAGCGGGGGTGTTGAGATGAACAACCCTGTTGTTGTCATCGAGTCGACCTAGTCGGCCGAACCCCCTGTCGACCTCACGCGCAGCTGTCAGAGCTGCAAAACAACAACAACAAGTTTGTTGCGCCATCCGTTGTAAAAAAAAAAACGTTACTGAATCCACCTTTACGTGGTTGGTGCCTTCCTCGCATTCATTAAGTGAATATACCACACAGCCTCAAAAAATTGTGTAAATAATACCTATTTTTATCAAAATATCTGAGATTCGGCCTCAAAAAAAGATCATTAAAAACACTAAAGTACTTATAACTTTTGATAGGCTTGTCAGATCTTCAATCTTTTGGGCTTGTTGTTTTTGATTACCTATCCAACGATGGGTCGCATGATAGATCCGGACAACTTTTTCATAAAAATATTTTAGATCCGGCCTCAAAAATGTTTATAAATAACACATAAGTGTTCATTACTTTTGATGGGGTTGTCAGAACTTCAATCTTTCGGACGCGTTAGAAAGGTATTTCAAATACCTTTCTAACAATGTATAGCATGACGGGTTCTCTTACAAAAACCACCCTTTTTTACAATATTTCAAACTCTAGCCAAATCGTTTTTTAAGCATAACTTTTGAAGTACTTTTCCAAGCTTCATAATATTAACTAGGGTCATGTGGGATCCCAAGACGGATCGAATGAGATCAAAACGGTTCAAATCGGTTCAGCCAGTCCGGAGATAATCGAGTGCATATTTTTCGGTGCACGGACTCACATCCAGACACACGCACAGACATTTGTTCAGAATTTGATTCTGAGTCGATAGGTATACGTGAAGGTGGGTCTACGAGGTCGAACAGAGAAGTTCGTTTTTCGAGTGATTTTATAGCCTTTCCTCATTGAGGTGAGGAAGGCAAAAGCACGCGTTCAATAAAGCTCTCCAGTTTAGTTAAGCAAATCACGCGTTTTCTCCGGAATAAATCCGACCAACGTGCCACTCTGCTCATCATAAACAAATAATTTTTGAACTTGAAACTGGATGTTATTTTCATGAATTACAACTTAGGCATTTTTGATAGATAACAATATGTTTTCCTGTCTTCAAATATTTTTTCATGTTAAATTGAAGTTTTCCCTAGATTATGTCCCTCGGAAAAGTTTAAAAACGCGATGAGCTATTTGCAAAAATGTTTTAAAAATAAGTTATTTGGGGGCAAGACGGTCACCTCCTCCGGGGGTAAGACGGCCACCCATATTGTAAATATTATTTGATATAAGTTATATTTTTGACAGTTTTTTTTTACTATTAAGACATATTTGTAGATTAGGAAAAACATTTTCGATATAACTATCCATTTTTAATCAAAATGCCGTTTCGACAACATTCTTTACTGTGATATAGCATAACTCATTGAATAGTATGAAATCCTTTCAAACTTTTCATAAAAATCGATAATTTAATATTGTTTACATAATTTTGATTTACTTATTCTAACCAAAATACACAAACTAATTATTTTGCATCAAATTGTGTTTGTTTTGTAGTAAACATTCACAGTTTTTCATTTTGTGGATTTAGTTGGTAGCTGGATTTTCTGGCATCCTCTCACGGTCTTTGGAAACGGTCGTGGATAGACCTAGGGGTTCTCAATTGGAGTGAAAAAGTTCAAGTTATAGAAAAATATGGATTAAAATGTTGATTTTTAATCACTTCTCCAACATTAGGAATAATTGTTTGAACATGCTCGCAAATTTTTTATTCAGTCGGAAAAATATTATTTTTCTTGAAAAAAGTTTCATTTTACACCACATGATCACCCCTAATTCTGGCTCGATGCCGCCATCACGTGACCGCGTGCTTCGTTTCACTGAAAGAAAGTCACATAGCAATATCACATGTTTCACACGTGAATCTGCTCTATACGACTTTACATGTGAATGTCATGAGCAAATCACTTAGAAATTTGTCATCGCGGGACGTTATAAATTCAAATGTAAACACGTAAACTTCACGTGTCATCCCACATGATTATCGCATGAAATCTTTATGAGAAAGAAATGGATTGCACATTAAAATCAAATGGTTTCTCTTCATTTTCAAGTGAAGATTTTATGTAGCATATTTTTTGTTTATTTTATATTTGTGATTGTAAATAAAAATACGTTTAATATCTTTTTGATATTTTTGCCTTTATTTATGTAACTCAAACAACACATAACAAACACTTTAGCATGACTAACAATTTAACTCCCATGCTCGAGAAAAGGGGGGAATTTGTATGGAAATTCCCCCATTTTCTCGAGCTTGGGAGTTTAGGTGCTATTCAAAAACTTCACTTTTTCGAGAGCGATTCACACTTAAAAAAAAATGCACATTCTGGACGATCAGCGAAAGTTGACTTCTATGCCACACATGATCTCTCACACTTTCACGCACCGGAACAAGCCTGGACGGGGGTCTTGGAAAATTTCGCCGGAAGTTATCCTATCCGTGATTACCTGTAGAAATATTAGAAATTTTCTAGTATTAAATATTGTAAAGAATTCATTAGAAATTTCTTACCATATTATTAAAAATTATCCAGCAATATTTTATACATTAAAAACCACTTTTTTCGGGTAGAAATTAAAATTAGGAGCGAGAGCTCTAGCTCTGACTTTACGGAAGTTGCCATCTTGCTTTAGAATTCATTTTCGTCATCGATAGCATTTGAAACCAACGTGAATTTCACTTGGACATCAAAGGACAAGTCGATTGGAGCAAATCAAAATGAAATTCATTTGAATCTCATGTGACTTACACTTCAAAACCAAAGGACAAGCCGATTGGGGCAAATCAAGGTGAAATTCATTTGAATCTCACGTGAACACCGTGCCAAAAATGATTGAATGTTTGTGTGCCAATGATCAGCTGGAGCTAAATGAATTTCACATTCAATTGAAATGAAAAGCATGTGAGTGTCAAAGGAAAATCATGTGAAGTTATCGTGTTGGTTTTTGAAGTAGCTCACGTGAAAAAACATTTGATTTTGCTATGTTGGTTTTTTTCAGTGAATTGGTGCAGGTGGAGGGTGAGACCAAGTGAGAGGGGGAGAGGTTTTGACATTTTTATGCCCGCATCTGGCCCGCCGCCTATTTCGTCGGTCGTTGAGCCGAGTCCAGCAATGTGGTCGCAATAATAAGAAATTCACTGAGCCAAAATATGAAATTTTTTAAACAGCATTTTTCTTCACATTTGAAACTAGATTTTTTCAACCAAAATTGTTATGATGTTAGGAGAAGTCTGTTCAACCAACCATGTAGGTATTTGGGTGGATTTATCAAAATTATTAAGTTTATTTGTAGCACTGACCATCTTACCCAACGATGCCAGATTATTTTATGACAGATCTGTATTTTCTTAAAAATAAATCTGTATTTTATCTTTACCATGTCGAGTTCAAAGCCATAGAAGAATTTTTTATAATACTACTAGTAGAACAATATTTACGTAATTTGAGATCAAAATACTTAGTTGCGTAAATTGAGTGCATAATTGGCAAAGGGAGCGCGTGGTCGTAAAAAAATATTCGGAGTGAAAAGTGATTTTTTTTGTGTGTGCCTTTTGTTTCGCATTTTTGTCGTGAATTGTTATATAGTTTTCGATAAAAACGATCCGAGTTCGTTAGGTTTATCGCATAACAAAATTATTTTGATTCATCAAGAACGTCGTGTGGTGCGCGAGTCTTTTTTGTGTTGAAAAGACCTTCCCATAGCTCCGTAGCTCAGAGGGCTCGACGTCGGTTGTTTGTGTGTTAAGCCCTCTCCATAGCATCGTAGCTCGAGAGGCAACGAAAATCAATACCTTATCTAGCTAACAGAAAGAAGATCGGAAGGCACTTGATGATTGAGTTCGTCGCGTCTATTCCGTAACAAATTCATGAACTAAATGATTATATAATTTAAAATCATACTACGCTTTCATTGCAGCATTACATTTAACACCTCATTTTATAAATAAATATTATTTGGTTTTATCTTTCCACAGCCGGCTGTCTAAGATTAAACCATTTCATTAAAAATTTAACAACAGTTAAACGGGAAATGTCTCATCCGCAGCAACCGATTGTTTGCCTTGAGAATAAATATAATACCTTTCAACAAACACTATGATTTTGGGTCGCATCATCATCTTCTATGATGAATCCTGACCAAACACCCTATCCTACTAACAAGTTTTCAGGTTCCTGGCGCTCGTGGGGTGTAAGCACAGAGTAAATCAGCTGCCCTAGTAGCAACCTGCGCTAACTAACATTCCCGCCCCTTAAAATCGAGATCTACAAACTGACATGGCGGGCGCCGTTGGTGGCCAATGACTGTTACCTATTCGCAACTGATCTTGTTCTGGAAGTCATGGTGTTTTATCTTTTCAGCGCATTCATACATGCTGTTGATAAGGGAAATACCACTTGATAGTCGAAGCCTATGATCAGTAGTGCTGAAAGGATATTACGGTTCTGTTCAGCAACGGAGAAGGACAACCATGGGTGGTCTCTCATGCTCATGCTCATGCTCAAAATACCTAGTTGTGTAAATTTTATGAGACTTCTCCCTTAGGGTGGTCGTCTTACCCCCATCTCCCCTAATTGCAGTTTCTTGAGAGAAATAAAAAATCAGTGGTGAGAGTGCGTGAACAGAGAAAATTTGAAGAGTGATATATATATATATATATATATATATATATATATATATATATATATATATATATATATATATATATATATATATATATATATATATATATATATATATATATATATATATATATATATATATATATATATATAGCAATTCCATTTGAAAGAGCCTAAACCAAAAAGTTCTCCGATCGGGCTCAAAATTTTCTGGGGTTCTTTGGCCAAAATAATTAGACCCGTATTTTTGTTTGGCCATTAGGGTGGCCTACATCGTGCTAGGGTGGTTCAAAATGGCAATTTTCGTCATTTTCGCAAAAACCACTTTTTCTAAAATCATATCTCCGCCATTTCATCCGATTTTAGCTGTCTTAGACGCAAAAGAAAGGTGTTGAGTTTGGCTATTTGGGAAAAATAGTAAAGTTCCAAAATCTAGCTTAACTATTGAAAAGTCGTATGAAAACTTAAAATGGCGTTTTGACCGTGTCTGGACCAAAGAGCCTATGTCTGAAAATATTTTTATCGGATTCCTCGGAAAATTTCACATAACATATCAAAAATTGGCGATGTCGAACCGTACGTTTCCGAGATATGATTTTTTGAAAAAAAAACTGCGTTTTCGACGCGCCACGCGCAAAAACGGAAAATGACGAAATCGGCAAAAATCAACTTTTTCCACTAAAACTGCGATAACTTTAAAATTTCAGCGATGACCTATAGATGTTATGGTACCAAAAGTTGCGTCTCTCAATTACGAAAATTTTGGTACCCAGACATGTATAGGTCATCGCTGAAATTTTAAAGTTATCGCAGTTTTAGTGAAAAAAGTTGATTTTTTGCCGATTTCGTCATTTTCCCGTTTTGCGCGTGGCGCGTCGAAAAACGCAGTTTTTATTTTCAAAAAATCGTATCTCCAAAACGTACGGTTCGACATCGCCAATTTTTTACATGTTATGTGAAATTTTCCGAGGAATCCGATAAAAATATTTTCAGACATAAGCTCTTTGGTCCAGACACGGTCAAAACGCCATTTTAAGTTTTCATACGACTTTTTCAATAGTTAAGCTAGATTTTGGAACTTTTACTATTTTTCCAAATAGCCAAACTCATCACCTTTCTTTGCGTCTAAGACAGCTAAAATCGGATGAAATGGCGCGGAGATATGATTTTTGAAAAAGAGGTTTTTGCGAAAAATGACGAAAATTGCCATTTTTCGAACCACCCTAGCACGATAAAGGTCACCCTAATGGCCAAACAAAAAAATACGGGTCTAATTATTTTGGCCAAGGAACCCCCAGAAAAAAATTGAGCCTGATCGGAGAACTTTTTTTCGGTTTAGGCTCTTTTGAAATGGAATTGCTGTATATATATATAACACAGGTTGAGGAACTCAACTTTTACGTAAAAAAAGAAAATTTGAAAAATATGAAAAAGATATGTTTTCACAATTCGATAAACAGAAGCTCATAGGCAGACCTCCGGATAATCGAACTCCAGATTATCGAAACTTTGAATTCTGGATTCTAAGCTGAACACTCGAACTTATCGTCGTAACAGAATTTTATGCTGAATGTTAAAATAAACTCTTTTTTACTTACCGGTATGCATCATGGCACAACCTTGCAAAATGTACAATACAATGATCCAACTCCGAAACAAACAGTTAAAGTTTCTCGACAGTTGCAAAAAGTAAACACTGCTTATCATAATTTGATCCTTAATATACTGCTCCGATTTTACTAACTTGTAGTCCACAGTGGATCACAAAATACTGCCAACAAGATTCATTCAATTACTCACAAATCCCAATCCCGTTAGATTTACGACACTGATTTTAGAGTCCGTCGATTTATGACACACTGGGACACTTTTTGCTTCTCCATTAGATGTAAGGAACTGTTAAATCAACAGCAAATTGATTGTATTCTTTTACAGTTTTTTTTGTGTTTTCTTCCTACACACAATGAATAACCAACGGTTAGTATTATCATTTAAATTTTATCCTTGCCAGCTTTTCTTTATTTGGCCACACCAGTGTCTATGTGAAGAGATAAGAGGATTATCTTTGTTTTTACGAAAGAGCAGCAGTAGCATTGAATGCTGTTTCTGCTGTTTGTTTTGCCACTGCCAGCGCCCGAATACTTCATTTTGTTCGTAATTGAGAGCTAGCACAACACACCACACTAGCTGCCTTTGGGGTGGAGTGACAAAAGCAAACGAAAGCCGGCCAGGCCATCACTTTCCATCGTCGGCAATCTTCAACTAGCAGCCTCTCTCGGTGTCTGGTTCTGCGCGGATGCAGGACAGCAAAGAACAGGGCTATAAAGCTCAATTTATCGCCGGCGGAAAATCTTGTTCAAATTTCATCGGCATTGTTACTCAGCAAAATTATATTCTCGCCTGAATATGAATTTCACTGCCACATCCGGGGCAACATGATGTAAAAGTCTATTGCTTATGGGATGATAAAACATGCAATGCCCATTTTCGAAGAAGGCAGCTTCATTTGCATTTTATTGTTTGGTTATTGATTTCACACGATTTTCGCGGAAACTTTTTTCTGTGCGAATATCAAAAAAGGAAATTGCATGTTTAAAAAAACAGTTTGTCATTGGCAATTTGAAGATTGATGTAATCCACTCAACTCTTGAATTCACCCCCTTACACAGCAGCTTCTGATCGATGCAAAAATATGCTAGCATGATGTTAGGCGGCATTGATTATAAATCTCTCTGTCCTAAACAAGCAACGACGATACCACCGCTTCATGTAAAGGGCCGATTCAAAATTTCGGCTCACAACCTGCATCTTGACCAGGGTCATGAAAGGACAGCAAAATGCTGATGATACAGTATTTGACAGTAAGTTTGGATACATAACTTACATACATAACATATAACCCAATGTATTTGATTTGTGAAACCCTTTTTATAAAAATGTAAATCTAATTTGATTTAAAGTATTTAAGGTGAAGCCGTTGATCATTTTTGAAGAAAATTGATCATCACTATAAAATATTCTGTATTAAACAATTTTACGAATTTCAGCACCAAAAGGAATCAGCATGTGCCGGTTGTTGCATTCTTGTAGCCACTGAAAGAATTTTTGATCTAAAACAAATGTGCTTCAAAATTTATATAATTTTGTGGCACAGTCATTGACGTCCTAGTTGGCAATCATTGATTAATGACGATTTCCATAACTTTACATGGAATGGGATAATCGTTACCAAAAGGAATCAGCATGTGTAAGGCACTATTCTGAACAACTTGTTAAAAGAATTTTGTCAAAATATTGAAAGCGACGCAAAACTTATATCTTTGAACGAAAAATCATGACAATGATGAAAGTCTTCACGTTAAATAACTGTTAAACAAGAATCATTCTTTGATTAATACTTCTTCTTTTAGGATTGAACGTTTCATGAATAAACTTAATATGTGTGTCTAGTTGTCAGTAAAGTTGTTTTTTAGGTTTTAATCCTGAATATTATTCGATAACATAATAAGTTTTCTTCAGAACTCGAGTTTATTTTAATTTATTTTTTTTCACATGTCTGGAGTAACATTTTAAACATTGCTCTTACGGCCTTTTTCCCATTTAAACACGTTTGATTCCGAAAACGTTTTCTACCAATTTAATTCCGAAGATAAGTAAGTTACCAAACATTAACATTATTTCATACATACTTTGACCACGTCTCTCAATGGCTAAATTAGGGGTTACCAAAAAGCAATTCTCTACGAAATCGGTCTTTTTTCTAAAATTTTAATTTTTGTAATTTTTAATCCGACTGAAACTTTTTTGGTGCCTTCAGTATGCCCAAAGAAGCCATATTGCATCATTAGTTTGTCCATATAATTTTCCATACAAATTTGGCAGCTGGCCATACAAAAATGATGCATGAAAATTCAAAAATCTGTATCTTTTGAAGGAATTTTTTCATCGATTTGGTGTCTTCGGCAAAGTTGTAGGTATGGATATGGACTACACTGAAAAAAATGATACACGGTAAAAATTTTTGGTGATTTTTATTTAACTTTTGTCACTAAAATTTGATTTGCAAAAAAACACTATTTTTATTTTTTTATTTTTTATATGTTTTAGAGGACATCAAATGCCAACTTTTCAGAAATTTCAGGGTTGTGCAAAAAATCTTTAAGCGAGTTATGAATTTTTTGAATCAATACTGATTTTTTTCAAAAAAACGTTACTTAATCCACCGATGGTGGTTGGTGCCTTCCTAACAATTATGTACATATTTGTTTCTGTAGTAAGAATGTCAAACCTACAATTTTTTCTAAATTTTACTTCTTACAACATATCTACATGAAGTATGGGATCTAGAATCCCAAAAATCATTGGACGTAATATTAGAACAACAACTACGGGGCTGTTTCATGAAAATTGTTCACTTTCAATAGTTATATTACTTTTATGTTTTTTAAGCCTTAAGGCAGTAAAAAATAAATCTGTTCATTTTTCCCGGGAGTTTCAAATCAACAAATTCCCGGGAGCCAAATCTCCGGATAGATCCGGAAAGATCTTTTGATAACCTATCCAACGATGGGTCGCATGATAGATTCGGACAACTTTTTCATCAACATATTTGAGATCCGGCCTCTAAAATGTGTACAAATGACACTAAAGTGCTCATAACTTTTGATAGGGTTATCAGATCTTCAATCTTTTGGGCTTGTTGGAAAGGTCTTTGATTGCCTATCCAACGATGGGTCACATGATAGATCCGGACAACTTTTTCATCAACATATTTGAGATCCGGCCTCTAAAATGTGTACAAATGACACTAAAGTGCTCATAACTTTTGATAAAGTTATCAGATCTTCAATGTTTTGGGCATCATGTATAATCAGACGGGTTTTCTTACAAAAACCACCCTTTTTACAATTTTTCAAATTTTAGCCAGAATCGTTTTTTAGCATAACTTTTGAAATACTTAACAAAACTTCATAATAGTTAATATAGGTCTTGTGGGACCCTAAGACGGATCGAATGAGACCAGAACGGCCCAAATCGGTTCAGCCAGTCCGGAGATAATCGAGTGCATTTTTTTCGGTGCACGGACTTCTAATCTAATCTAATCTAATCTAATCAAACCCTAGCGCAGCCAGTCTTTCGAGGGCATCCTGGAAAATGCCTTAGGTTGATTAACGCCTAGCATCCTCTTGTCATTATTAACAATGGCAGTGCCCCAATGCAATAAATTGCTTTGAAACATCACAAACGTTAAAGCGGCCAGGCCAACTGCGTAAAGTTAACCGCAAAGATGATTCGTTGAATTGGATTGAATTTGAACACGAATGTTCAAACAGCAATGCAATTCTGAATCTACAGGGGAGGAAGAAACGTGGGGATCCCCCGCTCACGTTTCTGTTTGTTTAGGCAATTCATCGTTGGAAGCCACCATGCTAAGAAGTTTTGGTGCTCCGGGACCCTCTAGGGATGGGACACTGTATTTCCACAAATGCCCTGGACACTATTTGCCGTGGTTATAGCGCCACAACTCGCTCAGTGCATTTTTTTCGGTGCACGGACTTACAGACATACACACGCACAGACATTTGCTCAGAATTTGATTCTGATACGTGAAGGTAGGTCTACGAGGTCGAATTAAGAAGTTCATTTTTCGAGTGATTTTATAGCCTTTCCTCAGTAAGGTGAGGAAGGCAAAATCGAAAAATTGGTCGCAAAAATTTCAACTTCATTTTTCGATGTAAAATCAAATTTGCAATCAAAAAGTACTTCAGTAAAATTTTGATAAAGTGCACCGTTTTCAAGTTTAATCCATATTTAGGTAACTTTTTTGAAAATAGTCGCAGTTTTTCATTTTTTTAAATAAGTGCACATGTTTGTCCACCTTTGAAAAAAATATTTTTGAAAAGCTGAGAAAATTCTCTATATTTTGCATTTTTAAACTTTGTTGATACGACCCTTAGTTGCTGAGATATTGCCATGCAAAGGTTTAAAAACAGGTAAATTGATGTTTCCGAAGTCCCACAAAAACAACACGCCATTTTCTAATGTCGATATCTCAGTAACTAATGGTCCAATTTTCAATTTTTTAATATGAAACATTTGTGAAATTTTCCGATCTTTTCGAAAAAATATTTTAATTTTTAAACCAAGACTAACATTTCAAAAGGGCCAAACATTCAATATTACGCCTTATAACACTTTTGCACGTAATTAAACATTTAGATTTACATGCATTTTGATGTAAATTTGCAACAAATTATACGTAAAAACATGATTTTACGTATGATTCACCCGTTTACGAATCTCAAGTTTACATCAACTGAGTTTACATATTTTTTTTCTGTGTGTGACTAAACTCAAGCTGACAGCAACTTGCTCAATCGCTTCTCCCAGCGACACAAATACTTCGTGAATTTCTTTGCCCACTCCGTCCGTCGAACCAAGTCACACACGAATACCGTAAAACGAGGTGACTTTGATAGCCGGAGTGTCTAGGTTTGAGATTTTTCCGCAACATGAAGATCAAAAATTAAATACGTACGGATTGATGTGGAATAATATTGACCAGGATAGAGAAATTATTATTATTAGTTTTATTAAAGACACGTGTCGTGTCGTATTTTTAATTGTAATTCTAATTCGGTTTCTAAAACTGTTCTTTAAGCCTTGTAATAGTAAGAAATTTTAAAACGTTTTTTTTCATTCTCGATGAAGTTTGCTAAAATTGTCTCTAATGTCCCTTTAATACAACATGTGATCCTTTCGTGGCTGAAGGCGCGGCAATCCAAGAGTATGTGATTTGTAGTAATTCGCACACCACATTGGGTGTAGATTGGGGGTGGATTCCGTTCCAGCAGGTAAGAGTCGAGTGCGTCCTATGCGCAGCCGCGTGAGTAGACGTTGCTCAGAAGCGCAGTTTCTATCGTTGTACTTCCCTGGGTTGGATTTAACTTGTCTCAACTGTGACAGAGAACTGTGTATACAGCAATTCCATTTGAAAAGAGCCTAAACCGAAAAAAAAGTTCGCCGATCGGGCTCAACATTTTTATATACAGCAATTCCATTTGAAAAGAGCCTAAACCGAAAAAAAGTTCTCCGATCGGGCTGAACATTTTTCTTGGGGTTCCTTGGCCAAAATAATTAGACCCGTATTTTTTTTGTTTGGCCATTAGGGTGACCTACGTCGTGTTAAGGTGGTCTGAAAAATGGCAATTTTCGTCATTTTTCGCAAAATCCTCTTTTTTCGAAAAATCATATCTCCGCGCCATTTCATCCGATTTTAGCTGTCTTAGACGCAAAAGAAAGGTGGTTAGTTGGCTATTTGGCAAAAATAGTAAGAAGTTTCGAAAATCTAGCATACCATTTCAAAAAGTCACATGAAAACTTAAAATGGCGTTTTGACCGTGTCTGGACCAAAGAGCCTATGTATGAAAATATTTTTATCGGATTCCTCGGAAAATTTCACATAAATTATCAAAAAATTGGCGATGTCGAACCGTATGTTTCGGAGATATGATTTTTTGATAATAAAAACAGAGTTTTTCGACGCGCCACGCGCAAAACGTGAAAATGATGAAATCGGCAAAAAATCAACTTTTTCCACTAAAACTGCGATAACTTTAAAATTTCAGCGATGATCTGTACATGTTATGGTACCAAAAGTTGCGTCTTTCAATTACGAAAATTTTGATATTTATACAGCAAATCCCCACGAAAACAGCATGGAAAAAAACAAAAGTGCTCGGATTGGGCTCAACATTTGTCTAGGGGTTCCCTGGCCGAAATAATTAGACCCGTATTTTTTTTTTTTGTTTCTACGCCGTGTTAGTGCATCTCCAGCGCGGGTAGCAAACATCGAAGCAAATCAAATTTGCACCCGACGTCAACCCTACCTTCCATCGAATGAGGAAGTAATATGTCGGTCCCGGCCTTGGTTGTTAGGCCGTTAAGTCATTACAGGTGTAGGAGTCGTCTTCATGCCATAAGTACAAACAACACACCAAACCAAGCCTACTCCGGTGGAATCGCTGGCGGCGGTTGGACTTGCAATCCAAAGGTCGTCAGTTCAAACACTGGGGTGGAAGGTTCCTTGGAGTAAAAGAGGTTTGGGTGCTCTCCTTTCAAGCCTTCGGACTCCTAGGTTCGAGCAGAAACTTGCAATAGAGACCACTAAAGACCCGGGGTCGTTAATGTGGATGATTTGATTTTTTTGTCAACCCTACCGCGGTACCTGTCGCGGTAGCAAATTTGCTATCAGTTCTTCGGGATTTCACTTTGCTACCCGCTATTCTGCTGGTTTGCTACTGCGGCAAATGGAATGATGCACGGAAAACTGAATCATGCACGGAAAAAAATTAATATTTTGATGTATAAAAAAAAAAAAAGTTACAAAATTTAACAAACAGTAAAAAAGTTATAACAATTAAAAAAATTAAAAAAACTTTAAATTTTTTTTTTTAAAATATAAAAAATTAAAAAAATTAAAAACAATTAGAAAAAGTTAAAAAAAATTAAAAAATTAAAAATATAAAATGACAAAAAATTTCAAATAAAATTAAAAAAATAAAAAGATTTTAAAAATTATTAAAAAAAATTAATAAATAAAAAAAAATTAAAATTTAAAAAACATATTTTTTTTTATTTTCAAGAAAAAAATAAAAAAAAATCAAAATTAAAAAAAAAAAACAATTTTAAGGAAGTTCAAAAAAAAAACAAAAATACAAAAAAATAGAAAAACATTCAAATAATTGGAAAAATAAAAAGATTGAAAAAAATCAAAAAATAAATTCACAGAACTTGAAAAAATAAAAAAAAGCTTTTTGAATAAAAAAAACAACAACAATCGCATTTTTGATTTTTTTTTATTTTTAAATTTTTGCATTTTGAAATTTTCGATTTTTTGCATTTTAATTTTTTTTTCAATTTTTGAAAAAAAAGCTATTTAAACATATTTTTAAATTTTTGAATTTTTGTATTTTTGGATTTTTTGTATTTTTGAATTTTAAAATATTCGAATTTTTGACTGTTTGAATTTAATTTTTTTTTATTTTTAAATTTTTAATTTTTGAATTTTTAAATTTTTGAATTTTTAAATTTTTGAATTTTTAATTTTTGAATTTTCAATTTTTTGAATTTTTAAAGTTTTGAATTTTTGAATCATACACAAGAGCAGACATACAAAAATCTCCGAAACACGCATTCAAAAAATTTAGAAAAAATAAAAATTTAAAAAAAAATCAAAAAAATTTAAAAAAAATAAAAATGAAAAAAAAATTAAATAAAATTTAAAAAATAGAAAAGATTTAAAAAAAATTAAAAAAATACAAAAAATTAAAAACAAAAAAAAGTAAAAATTAAAAAAAAAACATTTTTTTTATATTTAAGAAAAAAATAAAAAATTCAAATAAAAAAAATAACAAATTTGAAGAAATTCAAAACAATAGAAAAATTATAAAAAAATAGGAAAAATGAAAAAAAATAAAAAGATTGAAAAAAAATTGAAAAAAAAACAAACAGAAATCGAGAAATTAAAAGTGCAACATGGTATTAAACTTTCTGTCAAGCTTCTGTGAAGTTTACCATGACAGTTGCGAAAGTTTAACTCCATGTTACCGGCTCACATCTCTCTTTTTAATTTCTCGATTGAAAAAATCAAAAAAAAAATAGCTGTTTAAATTAAAAAAAAATACAACAACAATTAAGCTATTTAATCGTTTTTTTTTTTAATTTTAAATTTTTGAATTTTTGAAATTTTAAATTTTAAAATTTTTGAATTTTTGCATTTTAAATTTTTTTTCAAAAATTGAAAAAAATAAGCTATTTAAACACATTTTTGTAATTTTGAATTTTAATTTTTTTTTACTTTTTGAATTTTCATTTTTTTTTAATTTTTTTTAATTTCAGATTTTTTAATTTTTTGAATCATACACCGAGCCACGTAGCCCAGTGGTAACGCTTCCGCCTCGTAAGCGGTAGATCGGGGTTCAAATCCCGGCTCGGACCAACACAACTGGTGGTCTTTTCCTTCTGGAATCGATTGCTTAGTAAAGGGAAGGTAGTGTATCGTCATTAACCTTAACATGTTAACATTAAGTTGAGAATGAAACTGACACTGAATCCGCTTTGTAAATGCCGGCCCGATACTCTTCAAGGGTGTTCCCCTCAGGAACTGGGAAAGATTTACTTTTTTACTTTATACACAAGAAGAGACATACAAAAATCTCCGAAACACGCATTAAAAACTTTGCCCCCGGCTTGCCGGTACTTGTCGGGTATCAGAAAATGAGTACCCGACAGGTACCGACCATATTTTCTTCTATAGATGAACTTGAGATCAAATTTGATACCTGCTTTGCTACACGCGGTGGGAGACTCGGGGGCAAACTCGAGAGCAAATTTGGTGGGAATCAAATCGGGTAGCAAATTGTTTAGCTTTCGACATTTTCGAAAAATGAAATTCTTTGAAATTTTCAATAGGATTCAAAAGTTTAATAAACTTTTAGCATTTCTAGGCATGAATCAACACATAATTATTGATTTTAAAGGTAAACGAGAGCAAAAAATGATTAAAACCCATATTTGCTCCCCGCGGTGGGCTTGTTTCGGTGGCAAATTTGCTACCCTAGCGGTGGGGATGACGGAGTTTTTTCAAGGTGGCAAATTTGATCTCGGTATTCTTGAGCCGGGTGCAAATTTGATTTGCACCCAGCGCTGGAGATGCCCTTAGGGTGGTCTGAAAATTGCAATTTTCGTCGATTTTCGCAAAAACCGCTTTTTTCGAAAAATCATAACTCCTCGCCATTTTAACCGATTTCAATTGTCTTATACGCAAATGCAAGTTGGTATTTTAAAGAAAAATAGTAAGAAGTTTCAAAAATCTAGCCTAACATATGAAAAGGGCGTATGAAACTTTAAAATGCCGTTTTGATGGTGTCTGGACAAAAGAGCCTATGTCTGGAAATATTTTTATCGGATTCCCGGACATTTTTACGTAGGGTAGAGTAGTCATCAATGAGACACGGGGAACAATGATAAAATGGCTCTCACAAGTCGTAGTTTCAACCAATCACGCTCATATTTGGGGGAAAGGTGTGTCTACTAGATACACGTCTGCTATAATAGTGGCTTTGGTTATGGACGCTCCCTTGCAAAGTTATTCATACATGTTTGATTCTGGGGTGTAAAAGTAAATTATGACTAAAAATTACATTTTCGCTCATAGACTGCCATTAACTTCAAAACTAATATTTCTTCAAATTTCATTCGACGTTCCATAGGGATTGAGTTGGGCTACAATGTCCTTTCATTAGGTTTGGCCAAAATTTAGAATATACCCAGTATCCAGGACTGTCTCATTGTTCCCCACTCATTTCAGCTTATGGGTAACAATGAGACACTTTGATTTTTCTTCATTAAACTTTTCAAAATCTATTGAAATCTTTCAAACCATGAATTAAAAGTGATTTTTGGCATATTTATAGAGTTTTAACTTCATTTAATCAACAATACAATGTTATTTGGTATAAATATACGGATTTTACAAAATTTAAATACTTTTTAGTATAACTTTTGTTAATTAAAGTTTCATGTTGGCAAAATTGCTCTAAAATGTTCAAGGCAAGTTACCTGCAATGGAGCAATACAAAAACATGATGTTTTACTAGAAAAATCTTGATTTTCGTAGTGTGTCTCATTGTTCCCCAGCTGTCTCATTGTTCCTGCCAAGTGCGTCTACAATGAGACAGTTAAATAACTCTGGCTGTAGATGTCGGATCGATCTCATATTTTGGTCAATGTTAGAACACATTAAAAGAAAGAAAATGCAACTAAAAAGCTCATTAAAACATGCTGATGAAAAAATTAGAAAAATCTTTGAAAGTTGAAAACCAAAAGTGTCTCATTGATGACTACCCTACCCTAATATACCTAAAAATGGGAGGAGTTTATTAACAGGATTCCGAGGCATGATTTTTTGAAAATAAAATCTGTGTTTTTCGACGCGCCGCGCGCAAAAGCCGGAGAATGACGAAATTGGCAAAAAAATCAACTTTTTTTTTCATTTGTTATCCGAGCATTCGTTGGTGAAAGTTGTCTGAATCAACATGACTCGTCGCGTCCCGGCGCAAAACGCCGGCAATATTGCCCTACCTGCGGCTCAAGCAGGCAAAAAAGTGGGAATTTCCAAAAGGAAGGTTGAGGCCTCAACTGATGGCCAAAAACCGGGGCTTTCCAAAAGGAAGGTGCTTTTGGAAGTGACATCGAACAGCAAAAAGACGAAAAAGAGCGACGGTACTGTACCGATGGATGAGGAGGAGGAGAACTCTTCATCGCACGAGGAGCAGCTTTTGAAGAACAACAAGTTCGCTGGACTGCCTGACGAGGACCAGGTAGCGGAAGCAAAGGAGAATGAAGTGAAACAGCGAAAGGAGAAACTGCCTCCTTTTTAACGTCATGATTCGAAATCCGGACACTTAGTAGCATATCATTTTTGTTATAGCTGGCAAAAAATCATGTAATAAGTTGGAAATGTAGAAATATCATCAGGATGTAGTATAAACAGTCAGTTTCAAGAAAATGCATGCAAAATATGTCTTTTCTAACAATTTTTCTTCAGAATTTTAAAATTAAAATGTCTTGTTCTGCTTCGAATCCCGGACACTGATAAAAGCTGATTCGAAATCCGGACACTTTTGCTTCGAATTCCGGACACTCGATTTTACTCATGAATCGCACAAATTTGGACTGAAATGTTAGTGAAAGGCATTCTTTAGGTCTCAAATAAGCTGTTAACATCAAAACAATCGATAGTTTATATTAAAAATTTGCTAGAATTTAAGGAAATCGAAACCATAAATTTCTGCTTTGCCTTCCCGGTGCTTCGAACGCCTATGAAATATTTCAAGTGAAATGTTTCGCATTTTTGGTAAACTTATAATTTTATTGTATTTAATTGTTTTGGCACTAACTACAGCGTTCAAACAAACTTTAAAACAAACTTTTAGTTGATGTTAGAATTCATCAAATAACACAGTTTTGACATTCAAAATGCGAACTTATATCCAAATAATTGATAAAACAAGATGAAGTGTCCGGGTTTCGAAGCATCCGGGAATTCGAATCATGACGTTATGTGCGGCAATCAGCAGCAACGATCGACTTTCGAGCGGGGCTGGTTGAACTCATCAAGTCTGGGAAAGTCCAAGGCAACATTCGTCTGTGTCAGGACGGATTTAAGGTGCTGGTGCAATCCAGGCAGCACTATCAACTGGTCAAGGATTACTTGACCGAAAACGAGGCGGAGTACTTTACCCATGATGTCGTCATGGATAAGCCGTACAAAATCGTCGTCAGAGGTCTGTACGACATGCCAGTGGAGGAATTAGCTGCCGAGCTAAAAGTTTTGAAACTGGATGTGTTGGCCGTGCACAAAATGAGCCGACGCAACAAAGACATCAAGTACCGTGACCAGCTCTACCTGCTGCATTTGGCTAAGGGATCGACGACGCTTCCTGAGCTGAAGGCAATCCGAGCGGTTTTCAACATTATCGTGTCGTGGGAGCGATACCGACCAGTGCATCGTGACGTCACACAATGCTTCAACTGCCTGGGCTTCGGGCACGGAGGTAAGAACTGCCACCTGAAGCGTCGTTGCGCCAAATGTGGTACCGATGCGCACATCACATCCCAGTGCATCCAAGATTCGCTGGTGAAGTGCCTCAACTGCAACGGTGAGCACTCGTCAACCGACCGAAAGTGCCCCAAGAGAGCTGAGTTCGTGAAAATTCGGCAGCAAGCATCGACGAAGAATCAGCCTCAGCGTCGTAGAACTCCTCCAGCCCTGGTGGAGCAAAATTTTCCACCTCTTCAACCGCGACGCCAGGTCCCGAACTTGGCACCGTTGCCGTTGGATCCCAGGAAGAGAGCTGAGATGAATCATCCACGGCCGGGTTCCAGCCAGGAGCCGAGACCGCCACCACCGGGCTTCAGCCAGGAGCCAAGACCAATCCAAGAACCAGCAGTTGAGGAAAATGGTAATGATCTTTACACCTCAACCGAACTCCTCAATATTTTCAAACAGATGTCCGCTGCACTGCGTGGATGCAAAACCAAGACCCAGCAGATTGAAGTGCTGACCTCGTTCGTCATCCAGTATGGATCGTAGGTCCCTCAAGCTGCTGAATTGGAACGCTTGCTCCATTAGGAGGAAGAATTTAGAGCTGGTGGATTTTCTTCGCGAGAAGGAGATCGACGTAGCTGCCATCACGGAAACTCATCTGAAGCCCGGTGAAAAAGTTTATCTGCAAAACTACAAGATCGCGACGCAGCTCGATAGGACCACCTCTGGAGGAGGAGGTGTGCTTGTCGCTGTTCATCGTGATCTCAAGCCACGCCGGCTGCCACACTTCAAGCTGGACATCATCGAGGCCGTTGGGGTGGAAATTCCCACTTCTGTTGGCCCAGTACTCTTCATTGCTGCATACTGCCCACGTCAGGTGAATTCCAGAGATGGTTCAGCAGCAAAACTGAACAGAAGCTGACACGGCGGAGCGCAAAGTACATCATCGCTGGTGACCTCAACGCGAAGCATGAAGTTTGGGGCAACAGCAGGAGGAATCGGAACGGAGTGATTCTGCACAACGATCTGCAAAACGGATACTACAACGTTGTGAGTCCAGATCGTCCAACGAGGGTGGCTCGGTCTGGGAATCACTCAATCATCGACTTCTTCATTACCAATATGGCTGAGAACGTGGCTCATCCTGAGGTGTTTGAAGAGTTGAGTTCTGATCACTATCCGGTGGTTGTGGAGGTTGGAGCTTCCGTTACTCCGCAGCGGCAACCAACCCGGAAAGATTACCACAACGTTGACTGGCAGCAGTTTCAGCAAGTGGTCGACAGCAACATCGACTATGATCAACACCCGGAAACTTCTGCCGATATTGATCGTTCGCTGGAGGTGATCCAGCAGGCTATCAACCAAGCAGAGGCTGCCAACGTTCGGGAGGTTCCTGTTAATTTTAAGGTAACTGATATTGACGTAGATACTAAACACTTGATTAGACTTAGGAATGTTTATAGGAGACAATATCAACGGACTGGGGACTATGACAAAAAGATTTCAGTGAACAATTTGAACAAAATCATACAAGACCGACTTGACAATATCAGAAATCAAGAATTTTCAAAACATGTAAGCCAGCTTGGGAATTATTCAAAACCATTTTGGAAACTTTCAAAAGTTCTTAAAAACAAACCAAAGCCTATTCCTCCTCTTATTGTTGAGGATTCTCCTTTGATTACATCCGAGGAAAAGGCAAATGCACTTGGGCTTCATTTTGTTAGTTCACATAATCTTGGCGCTTCCATGACCAGCCGTAAAGAAACATCAGTTGCCAATAGTATTTCAACAATCAATGACTCTACCTTTGAATTTCCTGCAGATTCCCAAGTTTCTGGTGAGGAAGTCAAAGTTGCAGTTAAACAAATTAAAAATATGAAAGCTTCAGGCTTTGATAACATTTTTAATTTAGTGTTGAAAAAACAGAGTGATCAGTTCTTTCAACATCTAGCCAATATTTTCAATAAATGTTTGCCACTTGGTTACTTCCCCACCAATTGGAAACTGGGCAAAGTCATACCAATTTTGAAGCCATTAGTCTTTTGAGTAGTCTGTCCTAATTTTGAGAAGGTCATCTATTCAAGGCTTTTGGATTTTACCAACGATAATAATATAATTTTGAATGAACAGTTTGGCTTCCGAAAGGGACATAATACTGCTCATCAGCTTACGAGAGTAACTAAAATCATCAAGCAGAACAAGCTTGAGTCTAAATCAACTGCTATGGCTTTGTTGGATGTTGAGAAGGCTTTTGACAATGTTTGGCATGATGGTTTGATACATAAACTGTATTTATACGGTTTTCCAATGTATCTTATCAAAATTATCCAGCACTATCTTTCAGAGAGATCGTTCAGGGTTTTTCTGAATGGGATTGCTTCTGGATTATTCAACATTGATGCTGGGGTTCCCCAAGGAAGTATTCTTGGCCCACTTCTGTACAATATTTTTACATCTGATTTGCCTACTCTTCCTGGTAATGGTGTGTTGTCACTTTTTGCTGATGACACTGCCGTTATTTATAAGGGTAAAATAACCAGATATTTAGTTGGCCGTCTTCAGAAGGGTCTTGACGTTCTTTCCGAATACTTTGGCGACTGGAAAATTCGCATAAATGCAGCCAAAACTCAAACTATCATTTTTCCACTTTCCAAATCGGCCAGATTTGTCCCAAAGGATGATGTTTTGATAAAAATGAATGATGTTTCGATACCCTGGTCAAAGGAAGTTGTCTATTTAGGTCTTTTTTTTGAAATTAAATATGTCTTTATTGAACATTCTTATAATAATTACATTTCTTTTACATGATAAGTGGTATGGCCTAATGCTCTTCATCTTTGTTGTATTTTTTGTTTTATTATTAACTGATCACATTTATTTATTTTCTTCAAATTGTTTTACATTATTGCATTGAATTGAATACATTTGGGTAAAAAGAAAAAACACTTTAACAACTAATCCTAACCTAAAACTAAAAAAATCCATTGAAATATTCAAAATCACTAAAACGAGTAAACTACGAACTGTATTTTAAGATGAATGCTCCAAGAGTTCTTACTTGTTCCTGGCGAGTTTTGCACCCACGCAGAGTTGTTGTCATCTCGATGAAAATGTTCAAAAGTTCTTGTGGTGAAAACAGGTCACTACTGCCTTCACCCGTTGATGTTGGTTGGTTTTCCTCGGTTGCTGACTGAAGCCTGGAGGTGTTGTATTCTCTGCAACTTTTTGCTGCTGATTCAACGGCAATGGCTGCAGATTTGGAACCACTCGAACAGATCCCACTCCAGGTGACGCCAAAGCAGGAAAATCCACTTCCGTGAAAGTTGGTGGTGTTTTGCGACGATTTGGTTGGTGCCTCGTCGTCGCTTGCTGCCGAATTTTTACAAACTCAGCACGTTTTGGGCAGCTCGGATACTTGGTCGAATGGTCGCCGCCGCAATTGAAGCATTTCGCTTCGATGTTCTCGTTGATTGTTTCGCAAGCTTGTGTTTTGTGCTCACCTCCGCAGGTTGCACAACGACTCTTGATGAAACAGTTCCTTCCACCATGTACAAACTGCAAGCAGTTCGAACACTGTGTTACGTCACGGTGCACTGGACGATAACGTTCCCAAGTCACGATGATGTTGAAAATTGCCCGAACTGCTTTCAGCTCAGACGGCGTTGTCGATCCTCTCTCGAGATGAACCAGGTACAGTTGATCACGATACTTGATGTCCTTGTTGTGTCTCGTCATCTTGAAAACTTCGATCACGTTCAACTTAAGAGTTTTGAGCTCCTCTTTCAGCACACTCACATCCATGTCGTACAGGCCTCGGAGGACCTGTTTCATGGGGCGTTTACCTGGATCGTCATGGCTGTAGTATTCAATCTTTGTGTTGTTCAGGAAATCCCGAACGTAGTTGTAATCCTTTCTGGTAGGTAGCAGAATTTTGAGTCCATCAGCACACAAGCGAATGGAAGCTCGTAAAGCACCAGATTTGATAAATCCGGTCAGCCACTTTCGCACCGAATCCGATGACGATGTTTTCACAAAAATGGGTGGCAACTTTTCCCGTCGTTCAAATTCTTTCTTCTCGCTCAAGTCCACAGGGAGGGTAGCGAACTGGTTTCCAGACAATTTTGAGCTCATACTGCCTGGCTTTGCAGGTAGCGCTTCGGCATTCTTTAGCTTCTTCGAATCTGCCGATCCTGCTGGTGAGGACCGCCTCTTTTTCTTTCCCTGAGGCATTTTTGCACTTTTTAAGCACTTTTCAGGAGCTAAAATCCAGGAGTACCTCACTGAATGATGGTCCACAAGGGAATCTCTATTTAGGTCTCATACTTGACTCGAAACTATTGTTTTGGCAACATCTAGATAAAATATTGAACAAGTGCAGCATTCTCATCAGGTGTTTGTATCCTTTAATTAACAGAAAATCAAAGCTATCTTTGAAAAATAAGCTAGCAGTTTACAAACAAATAATTTACCCCGTTATTGAGTATGCAGTACCTGTTTGGGAGTGTTGCGCTAGAACTCATAAATTGAAGCTCCAGCGCACAGTGGATCCAGGTGTGACAAAAATCAAAAAATGAAAGTTGAATTTCAGTAGTTTTAGTATTTTTCTATTTTTTCTCATACCTTCAAAAACACTTTCCCAAATTTTCAGCAAGATTGGATGGAATTTGAATTTTTAGCGGCTTTGAGAGTGCAGACATTTTTGTTATTTCTAGTAGCTGAAACTTCAAAATTCGCGAAAAATATATTTTCTTAAAACTTGCATAACTCAGCCAATTTTAAACCAAATTTGATTCTTTTGGCTGCATTTGAAAGGTAATTAAAAGTTGTTAATTTTACTGTTCTCGGAATTTTGATTGACCCCTCCCCCCTTTTAAGCTATTCAAACGAAAGAAAGCATTAACTATTTTCAAGATTTTTTCGAATTTCAGCTCTTCAGGAACAATTTTGTACGGGTGTGACCAAAGTCTCGTATGCAGTTTCTGTCATGAAATTTAATGTACTTTCAGACTGTGTATAGCAAATTTTGCTCATACTTGCTCGAAAGATCAAAATTTGCATGTTTCTAAAAAAAGTCAAAGTGGATCTACTCTACTCTATTCACGAATCGGATCAAATAGTCAGCTATGGCAATCGCCTTATGATTTTTCTTCATATTCAAGAATTCAACAAATGTACTAAAATAATACTGGATTTAGAATTTCTTAGTGTACCAAGATTCCGCCCCGCCCGCTCCCTCGTCTTTTTTATGACTTGGTTAAATATTCCTGTTGGAATGACTGAAAACTTTAACGGCGAAAATACTTTCTATAGTTAAATTTCACATGTGATTGTGTGCTATCTTGTGACCTGCCTGCTGAAAAAGATAGGACGTGTCACAAGATAGCACACAAGCTATGATGTGTATCTGCGTGGAAAACTATTGGAACAAAGTGATGCGGGCAGTGATAAACATATTACTTAATGAGCAATTGCAAACATTTTAATGAATACCGTCATCAGGGGTGACATTGGTTCTGGTGGGTGAGATACAGTCATACAAAATTGCTAAAATTTGTATGACCCAATCTCACCCCCAGACCTAATGTCACCCCTGATGACGGTACATACTTTTTTTTGGTACGATAGATTTTCTTGTGGGAATCCTAACCATGCAAGACTTTTTTTCAACTGTCCCAAAGAGGTCTTCCAAAAAGTCTTCCTAAAAGCAGTTTTTACCTTACCTATTTTTATGTGTAGCTTAGTACAAAAAAAGCAGAGCAGACCTTGGCTCTAGTCGTGGATGAAAAGAGGAGGAAAGATGGAAAATAAAAAAAATAAAATTGAAAACTTTATTCTCAACTTTACAAATTAAAATGTATCACAAATTACTTTAATTAATAACTCTACTGCAAAAAGTTAATGATTTATTAATTTTGTAGGTGACGATCTTTGTTTTGCACCCTAGTATTTGGAGAATATTCGAAAAAGAAGGAGATAAAAACTTGAAATCAAATTTTCGTTGGGCTGAACACAAATCTAGAGTTTTTTTTAAAGGTCCTTTAATTTATATTGTTTCACCTTTAAAAAACTCTAGAAATTTCTTCTGATCTTTTTCTACCTAAACTACAGATACTACTAAAATAAGCACAGTTAAAATGTTATGATAATCTCATAGAAGCCAAATAACACTTTTCCTCAAATACACAAATTTTGGAACACCCTATTGACTGGACCACCCTAATGTTACTACTGTACTGACCCTGATCAACATTTCGGAAAATAACAAAGCTGTTATTCAAAAGTGTGGTATCTACGAAATTTCGGTTATGGATCATTGTGATATGGTACCACCCTAACATTTTATTTGTTAAGATTTACACACACACAAAATCAAAATTCCAAGCTACTATTGATATAATAAAAATACAATTTCAGCAATTATAAAAACATTTAAAAAATAATTTATGATGAAATGAACTTAGATTTTATTTCATGAAAAACAAATGTATTTTTTAATTCAACTGCCTAAAATCACCCCAATATGACATATTTGGTAGAATATCTGAATTTTTTTAATTTTGTCACACCTTTGTTCGGAGAGAATCCACTGTGCAGCGTGTCCAAAACAAGGTACTCAAAATGGTTTTGAATGTTCCTGGCTGGACAAGATCAAGTGAGGTTCATGAATTAGCAGAAGTAAAAATGTTGGATCAGAAGATTCAAGAAAAATGTTTGAAATTCACGGAAAACTGTGAAATATTCATGAATTAGCAGAAGTAAAAATGTTGGATCAGAAGATTCAAGAAAAATGTTTGAAATTCAGGGAAAATGTGCTATATCTGAATACCCCTTGATTCAAGGATTGGTTTAGTTTATGGTAAGATTAAGTTAGTTTTAGGTTAGGTTATGTTTTCTTAACATTTTTTTCCTCATTGTACCTAGTGTTACAAAAATGATAAATCATATACTTTTAAAGTTATGAAAATGAACAGTGTTTAAATCACGAAAAGCAAACTAAAGCTGAAGAGCCACAGCTGACCACTTATAATGTAAACCAAATGTAATTATTATAAGAAAGATTCAATAAAGTATATTTAATTCACAAAAAATCAACTTTTTTCACTATAACTTTAAAATTTTAGCGATGACCTATAAATATTTGGGTACCATAATTTTCGTAATTAAAAGACTCAACTATATGCAACTATATATGCAAAAATAGTGCATGGACCTTGTGTGGCCCACCCTACACCCAAAACTGGCAGCGCTAGTCCGAGAGAATGATGGTCTCGAGTCGAGAGAATAGTGGTACCATTCACGGACGCAGAGAACACAGCTCGAGATGGGCGATAGAACTATTCTCTCGAGGTTCATTTGCAAAAAAGTTCATCCGTCAAACAAAAACCAAAAGTGTCGACAACGGGAATCGAACCAGAGACCTTTGACAAACCAATTCAATGACTTAGCTGCCTCGGCCACCACAGCTTGGTGACCATGGAGAAGTCAGAAGTCGATGTATGACACTTGTTGGAGATTTATTGATTCAACTAACGAATGAACTCATTTGTTATTATGGTGTGAGTTGGTACCATTATTCTATCGATTTTGGCACTGAGCCCTCAATAAATTTTGAGAGAACGATTATCTCGATTCTGAATTTTGGGTGTAGAACATTTTTTTAAAGTTACAATCTTGAGAAAAACCTAAATATATGGAAAATATTTCAAAATATATTGAAATTCTATCAATGTCACCCCGGTTTACGGTACGTTCAGAGAGGAGAGAATCTATCAACATACCAGCTCGGCGCTCTTTTGGCCTGCACTACCACAGTTTGCCGTAAATTTGAATTTGGCATGATGGAAATTGCTTGTAAATGTGTCTTTGATGTCGCGTTATCAACAAAATTGCAACACATTTTTGATAACATAGATTTTAAGCATAACTGAGTAAAACAAAGCCGATCGCAAACTATTTCGACTCAGCGACTTAGCGACATAACGCAATCGGTCTCTCTGAACCATTCGCTGTACTACCCGACTGAAGTGAGAGGGAGAGCAAAGAGAGAGTATTCTGTAACGATTGGTGTGGAAGCGACAAACGATAGGAAACGGTCAGAGCAGTTTTTTGTCGCTTTCAATTTGTGGTCTAATCCGAGGTCCATTATTCGATATCTTGAGAAGATGGGGCGATATGAACCCATTCATTTGTCTAGATTTTAAGTGATTCGTAGCTCGAAACCGCGAGGACTTTTGTGTAACATTGGACGCCCGATAGGTGATTTTTGTTCGATGCCACTATCCACTGCGACCAGGAATTAGATCTGTTGCGGACTTGCAATTCTATTTATAGAATCACAAAGGCTTCTTCTGTTATTAGGCAAATGGGACACGCACATACGCTATTGTTGAGCGTGTGTGTCGAGCGATCCACTGCCGTAACTTCGCCGCCTAAGAGGTGTGAATGTTTTTTCAATCCACTTTGGCTCTGCCATTTCCACTCTGTACTGTCCAAATGTATCGCTAGAACCAAGGGGCACATTTTACGTTTACTTATACCCAGCTAGCCCTTGAATTCTGGTTTTGAAAAACTCGTCCCTTCAAAGCATTTTTTGCGATCGGGCCGTGGAGCTCTGCAGGACAATTCAATCAATTAATTTTGACTAAAATCAGGTCGCAGAACTAAAATTTTATCTTCGAAGTAAGAAAATAAAAACAATACAATACTCCCATCCAAACCTTCGGATTATATGGGTTTCAAACGATCGGGATTTTTTTAATACATTTGTAAGTAGTTTTGTGAAAATTTTGAGTATTTTCAAAAAATGTTGTTATTACATTCGAAATGTATGAAAAAATCCCGATCGTTTGATAACCACATTGTAAAAACGGAAATTTTGAGTGTTTTTTCGAAAATACGTGTGTGATTTTTTTTGTATTTTCAAAAAATGTTGTTATTACATTCGAAATGTATGAAAAAATCCTGATCATTTGATACCCAGATTATAAAAACTGAAATTATGAGTATTTTTTTCGAAAATACGTAGCTTTGTGAAAATTTTGAGCGTTTAAAAAAATGATTTAACATTCGAAATGTATGGAAAAACTGATAATTTGATACCCATATTGCAATAACATTATATTTTTGGTTTCTTTAGAGAAAAAAAATGCATTTTCAAAATACAGGAAAAATACGTATTTTTGTGAAAATTTTCATGAAATTATAATTTTAATGGATAGCTGACATCACCGATTACAAAACACTATAATTTTTTGATGATTGCAAGATTTTCATACGATTATAGCCAATGTCTCCCATATACCGTAAACCGGGGTGAAATTGATAGAATATCAATTTATTTTTGAAATATTTTTCAACTGGTAAGGTTTGTCTTAAGATTACTATTTTTTAAACATGTACTAGGGTAGGTCACACAAGGTGCATGCACTATTTTTGATAAAAAGTTTTTTCAATAGTGTTTGAAAAAATAGTTGCATTGATAATTCTAATTTTGAATTCCGGGGTGACTTTGATAGTCATATTTATTCTTGTAAAAATCAAATTTAATGTGTTCAAATTTTATGTTCACGTCAAATGTACCGACACTAAGTTGTCTGATACAGCTTTTAAGAAAAAAATTCAATGTTTATAAAAAGTTAACTAAGTTTATAAGCCTTTTAACAAAAAGCTTAATTTTAGGTAAAATAATTAAAAAGCCAAAATTTTGCCTAAAATACATTAAAACTAGTTTTGTTTATAAAATTTTCGAATCATATTACACTCTCAACTAAAATAGAAGCAAGCATCAAAAGTTTTCTTATTTTATATGACATTTATTCTGCTGAAAATGCATATATATTTTTTTGAATTATGTTGGAAAACCACATAATACCAAATATATACAAACTTATTTTACTTTCTCCTAGTGGAAAATTGTCCATAGAATCCGAAAATGCATTCCATTTTTCGTTTCGAAACCATTTTTATTGAGAAAATCATGACACTTTCAGAATATCAAAATAATGCTTTTTATCAACATTTTCTTAATCATAGTTAACTAACTTTTAAAACTTTTCAAAATTTTATGAAAACTTCTTCTAAAAGTACTTTGAACACTTTTCTAACATGGCCAGAATGATCCATACAATTCCGTACGTATTTAATTTTTACTCTTCATTTTGCGGAAAAATATCAAACCAATCAAAGTCACCCCGGCTATAAAAGTCACCCCGTTTTACAGTAGCCAAAATCCCATAAGCTCTGTGCCTCGATTATGCACGCCTCGGTTTTGTATCCCCCATATGCGGTGCTAAACCGAGGCATGTCTGTATTTGGAATTTTGGGTACGCCATCAAATCGGGCGTTCAATTTTACACAAAAATCCTTTTGACACCAAATTTCTTACTCTTCACGGTTTCGCTCAAGATATCGTTTCATGATATCGAAAAGTTGACCATGAACTCGTGATCAGGGACCTACATTACCCAGTTTTTTTCTTTGTAAAATTAGAAAATTTCCTATATGTTTGTATGAGAACCTTCAAAGATCGGACCTATGAATGCTAAGGTATCGCCACAAAACAAAAAAGATAGAGAAAAGTTGTGGTTTGTTTGTCAACCCTCATAGCATCAAACTTTTTAATGTTGATTTTCTACACAGATGTATAACTGTTGATTTTTTCGCAATGCCCTGTAAGAATTTGGTTCCAGAAGCTGTTTCAATTGACGAAATAAATTTTGTTTTGGTCCCAGTCACCGAAAAAACAACAAAACTCCCGTCAAATAAATCAAATTTCGATGCGCTTATTTTAAAACAAACTTAAGTACGCTCAAAATGGTTGAAATTATTCAAATGTATAAAATGTATTATTAAGACATTGGGGAAACCCCTTTCGGCACACTTTATTTTATTTTTTCAAAATTTAAATTGCTCGTGTCTCTGAGACCTTCTTGCGTACTCCATGGATTGAGAATGTGAAGAAAAATTGCCGACCAGTGTAATTTATATTTTCAATGAAGTTCAACTGAAACATACTTAAAAACAAACGACTAATATATGTTTGCAAATGCAATCAAAGCCATAGAGGAATATGGATAATTTGTAAACATAATAATGATTAAATGGCACTTCATAGCTAATTTGCTGTTCAATCAGTGCCACGACACTTCAAGAAAACTGAATAAACTAATCATCGAAAATGCGATCGGCAAACAAACGTTACTGCTGAGACGTGACAACGGCACATACTTGCTCGCAGTGCAAAAAATATTATTCTCAATTTATGTCCTATCCAAGAGGTGGTTTGAGCACAGAGGACAGAGTATTCTCTCTCAGGATCCAATTATTGTTCCATTATTGGGTTGTGGTCCGTGCACACTTGTGTGGAGTTCGTTCTCTCATTCATTTCGGTTACATCTGGCAAATGACAAACTTTTGGCTTTCTCCTAGTTTTAACCCGAGCAAAAGTTGGTGACGTTTATCCTGTTACGCAAAACCTTCGCTGGCAGGCTGGCTGGCAACTTTCAGTCGAAGAACCCACGCCGACAGTTTGCAGCACAAATTCAATTTATCTACTGCGGAAACTCTTCCATGCTTCACAGCTCACCAACGTTAACCATTTATGCAGCATCCTAAGAGACTTCCTATTGGATCCAATTTAATTTTCTTCCTTCTTTATCAATTGCCACATTTTTTTATCTCGTAGCACTTTTTAAATTTAATGGTTTTATCCTCTCATTCACTTTATCGCCTCAGTTAATTCCAAAATCACTCAATTTGAAAAGGAAGTAGCAAAAGCAGAAAAAAAATAACCACACTATTCATTTAACCACAAAGGGACCTATTAAACCGCACCTAGCCAGGAGCACGAATCCTGGGGTAAACTGTTTATAGTGACACAAGTCCTGAGAGACCTGTGCATCGGACGACTTCTGAAGGAAAACTGGCTCGACCGAGTCAAGCTCTTATGTGGGCCACAAATGTTTCACTACCTTCTACCAAAACAAAAGCATAGCGCATGTCCTTTCGCCAAAGTGCGACCGACTCTCATCCGAGTGGAGCCAAAGCAAATCTGCACCCCGTGTGGTTTCGCGGTATTGCATTGGAAACGAACCATTCCGTTTGATTCATTGATCAACTTGCCGGAGCGTTGAATTTTGTCACACATTGAACAAAAAAAAACATAAATGCGCGCTCATGTGTCGCCGTCCAGCCAGACTATGTATGAACAGTATGCGCTGGTTGGACACAGCTGGAAGCCAGATTTGATTATACTGACACTGTTATAAATACAGTTGGTTTTGTATCAGATACAGGCAGCTAAGTAAATATTTACCTTTAAACATAATTAATCCAGCACAGTGTGAGAACTGTTACTAGTTTTTAGTATTTTGAATTACGGAAACCGTCAAGAGGGGTGAATTCAGACTGCAGCCTGGAAAGGGAAATTTGTATCCTCATATAATAATATATCTCATATCTCAAATATCCTCATATAATAATATAATACACAGAAAAAAAATCATGGTAATATTACATCTGGGAAGGGGTACATCTTTTATGTCAGAAACAAGGTGTAATTTTATCTCTGAAAATGTGTAATTTTACCACTTTTCTGGTGTAATGTCACTTTTTCAGTCTAAATTGAGGTAAAATTACATCATAAAAGAGGTAAAATTCAACCTTCCAAAATTTCAGCTTTTAAATTTACATTATTTTTTTCTGTGTAGTTGAAGGTACAGCAAAATTGACGGTTTATCCAATTTCATGTTTGTTGCTTGCTTAGCTGACTAATTTATCATTTCAATTTAGAACCTAACCTAACTAAAACGTTATAAAATGGATTCATTGAACTCGTTCAAACATGATTAGCATCTTTTTTTTCACAACTTATTTTTAATAGGTCCTTTTAGGTGCTGATGATTAGCATCTTGTAGAAAGAAATAAAGCTCAGATAATGCAAGGCAAATGTTTAAGCATTTAATATATAACCATCCAGACGAGAGCATTTAACATAAAAACTCTCTATGCTATACTAGTTTTCACTTCAGACGATTTCTACCAAACATGCCTCATATTACCTGTGCCTACGACGCGGTCGCTTTTTGTTTGTCGCAAGCAGTATTTATTATAAAAAAAGTTTTTATTTTTTATTTCGGTATCTATTGAAGATAGAGCTTTGGTGTCTTCGAGAGAGTTGTTCAACTTTGTCGAAAACAAAAATATTCTATACCTTGTATCTTAGAAAATAAATAGTTTTTTCTTGTTTTGCACAACTCAAATCAATCAAATTGTAATGACGTCTGAGACAATAATATAGAACCTTTTGGTACCAGCAACTTTCTAGAACATGTCAACTTTCTAAAACTTATCGTTTTTGAGTTATATGCAAATCAATATTATTTTTCCCCATACAGAGCTGGCTCTGTTCGCTGCATACAGAGCTTAGCTCTGTTCTACCATACAGAGCAGGTAAGGAGTTTTTATTGAGCCTGTAGAGCTCGATGCGTCTCTGTGCAAAACTCGCCAGGAAAAAGTAAGAACTCTGGAGCATTCATTTTAAAATACAGTTCGTAGTTTACTCGTTCTACTGATTTTGAATATTTCAAAACATTTACTTTTTTTTAATTTTAAGTTAGGATTAGTTGTTAAAATGAATTTTTTTTCTTTTTGCCTTTCTTACTAAAGAAAGGTATAGGTTTTACTTTATGGCTGGACGTCATTTCCATCTTCGTAAATAAGACGATAATCGGATTTTAATCGGAAAAAAGCCAAAAAATCACACTGCATTGATTTTCGACGCTCT